>NC_139973.1:40726857-40821857 GCF_963993115.1 Abramis brama | reverse complement strand
GTCCGACTGAAGAAGAGAAGAGAACGAACCGGATATATTAGGCTGCATTTACTCGAGTCTGAATGCACAGATCCCGTCTTTATCCACATCCCGTTCACATCCACTGTAGACACGACTGGAATCCCATGTCTGTGTTTACATTCATTCTCGCCCTAAATGATTTTCGGTGATTGTTTTACTATGCACATGGTAGACCCTGGTTTTGAATGGCCGTGATATTACAATTATTTGTATAATTCATGTCGGGTGTCATTATTATTTGAATGTTTGTTGAATGTTTTGAATCTGAAGAAACAGATATTAGTCTGGAAATCGTTTTTATTTCTACGTTTATCTACAGTTTAGATCTAGAATTCTGAAGTGAAATGAAATAGCGCTGTAATATATATATATATATTTTTTTTTTTGATGAATTAACCAGAGAGAGAGAGAGAGAGAGAGAGAGAGAGGGAGAGGGAGAGAGAGAGAGAGAGAGAGAGGGAGAGGGAGAGAGAGAGAGGGAGAGAGAGAGAGAGAGAGAGAGAGAGAGAGAGAGAGAGAGAGAGAGAGAGAGGGAGAGAGAGAGAGAGAGAGAGAGAGAGAGGGAGAGAGAGAGAGAGAGAGAGAGAGAGAGGGCGTGCGAGTGAGTAACCTAATAGTGAAGCTTGTTGGTTTAATTAATTACAGTTATCGCTTCATTGCTGAGAAATATAATGTATCTTTCAGAACTGAAGCTGTATTATTTATTAAAGTCACGGGCAGAGGTTGGAAACCAGCTCCTGAATGTTTCTGTGTTTACGCAATTTCTTTTCTTTACAAAGATAAATATAAAGTTGCACCTCAATATAAAGCTGTGAGCGAGCGAGCACAGGCACGTCTGCCTCATAATACAACATTAAACAGCTGTTTTTGTGAATAAACGTGTCGTCCTCGTCTTGTAGTGGCTTTTAATTCACAGGGGAATCGGATATGTGTGTTTAGACGTGGGTTGTATGTCCAGATATCGGCTATGAATCTGAATTAAATCCACATTTGGAAGTGGCTCAGAACGGATGCGGAAAAATCGGATCTTGTGCAGATTTTTGTGTTTACACGTGTGCAACAAATCCCGATCTGTGTCAGATGTGAGAACAAGATCGGATTTCTGTGCCAGTGTAAACAGCCAACGATTATCACACCCACAATAAAGGTTTGTGTTTACAATACATAATATATGTGTGTGTACTGTGTATAATTATTTTGTATATATAAATACACACACATGCATGCATATATTTAAGAAATATTTGCACGTATATACTGTATATATTTATACATAATTTATATTATATATAAATATTAATATTTTATATACAGTGAGGAAAATAAGTATTTGAACACCCTGCTATTTTGCAAGTTCTCCCACTTGGAAATCTGAAATTGTCATCGTAGGTGCATGTCCACTGTGAGAGACACAATCTAAAAAAAAAAATCCAGAAATCACAATGTATGATTTTTTAACTATTTATTTGTATGATACAGCTGCAAATAAGTATTTGAACACCTGTCTATCAGCTAGAATTCTGACCCTCAAAGACCTGTTAGTCTGCCTTTAAAATGTCCACCTCCACTCCATTTATTATCCTAAATTAGATGCACTTGTTTGAGGTCGTTAGCTGCATAAAGACACCTGTCCACCCCATACAATCAGTAAGAATCCAACTACTAACATGGCCAAGACCAAAGAGCTGTCCAAAGACACTAGAGACAAAATTGTACACCTCCACAAGGCTGGAAAGGGCTACGGGGAAATTGCCAAGCAGCTTGGTGAAAAAAGGTCCACTGTTGGAGCAATCATTAGAAAATGGAAGAAGCTAAACATGACTGTCGATCTCCCTCGGACTGGGGCTCCATGCAAGATCTCAGCTCGTGGGGTCTCAATGATCCTAAGAAAGGTGAGAAATCAGCCCAGAACTACACGGGAGGAGCTGGTCAATGACCTGAAAAGAGCTGGGACCACCGTTTCCAAGGTTACTGTTGGTAATACACTAAGACGTCATGGTTTGAAATCATGCATGGCACAGAAGGTTCCCCTGCTTAAACCAGCACATGTCAAGGCCCGTCTTAAGTTTGCCAATGACCATTTGGATGATCCAGAGGAGTCATGGGAGAAAGTCATGTGGTCAGATGAGACCAAAATAGAACTTTTTGGTCATAATTCCACTAAACGTGTTTGGAGGAAGAAGAATGATGAGTACCATCCCAAGAACACCATCCCTACTGTGAAGCATGGGGGTGGTAGCATCATGCTTTGGGGGTGTTTTTCTGCACATGGGACAGGGCGACTGCACTGTATTAAGGAGAGGATGACCGGGGCCATGTATTGCGAGATTTTGGGGAACAACCTCCTTCCCTCAGTTAGAGCATTGAAGATGGGTCGAGGCTGGGTCTTCCAACATGACAATGACCCGAAGCACACAGCCAGGATAACCAAGGAGTGGCTCTGTAAGAAGCATATCAAGGTTCTGGCGTGGCCTAGCCAGTCTCCAGACCTAAACCCAATAGAGAATCTTTGGAGGGAGCTCAAACTCCGTGTTTCTCAGCGACAGCCCAGAAACCTGACTGATCTAGAGAAGATCTGTGTGGAGGAGTGGGCCAAAATCCCTCCTGCAGTGTGTGCAAACCTGGTGAAAAACTACAGGAAACGTTTGACCTCTGTAATTGCAAACAAAGGCTACTGTACCAAATATTAACATTGATTTTCTCAGGTGTTCAAATACTTATTTGCAGCTGTATCATACAAATAAATAGTTAAAAAATCATACATTGTGATTTCTGGATTTTTTTTTTTTAGATTATGTCTCTCACAGTGGACATGCACCTACGATGACAATTTCAGACCCCTCCATGATTTCTAAGTGGGAGAACTTGCAAAATAGCAGGGTGTTCAAATACTTATTTTCCTCACTGTATAAATATAATTTTATTAAATATATGCATGCATGTGTGTGTGTTTATATATGCAAAATAATTATACACAGTACACACACATATATTATGTATTGTAAACTTTTATTGTGGATGTGATAATGGTTGGCCAGCTCTAGTGTGTGTGTCTCTCTCTCTCTCTCTCTCTGACCTTCAGCCACTGTTTCTCCGTGAGCGAGTCGCTGTAATCGACCTCTTTCCTCTGCCGGGACCCGCGGCCGAACATCTTCTCCTCCTCTTCCTCACAGGTCAGTCTTTCCACCTCGGCATCATCCTTCATGATCCACGTGGGAAGCTCGTCCTCCTCCATGAGACGCGGCTTTCGCTTCGGATTACGAGCTTCCTCGCGCCGGCGGTCCAGATCCATGCGCTGCACACAAACACAACGCAGGGTCACTGGCCTCGCTCCGGACTCGGCGACTCGGCGACTGACATCGACTCTGTAAATGTAAGTGAGAGGAAATGAAACGAGACCATGAACTGGTCAAACTCGTCTTCGCTCCGAGCGATCATCTGATTTACGGTCTCGTCGTCCGGCACTTCATCTTCTTCCTGACAGAGACACGGGAACAGAGCTTCAGAAATTAAAGAAAGCACAGAAAATAACGAAGAGATTCATGAACACATTCTGAAAATAAGGTTTAGATGCTTCACAGCTAATGGGAAATTCATATTAATCTGCATATTCTGAACAAACAACATTCTCGCACTGAATCCTGTAGATTTACATTAAAGTGCCCTTATTATGCGCTCTTACATTCACAAAGCTGTTTGTGAATGTAAAATCTCTGCAAAGTTTCAAAGATCAAAGTGCAGATAAATGGAGTTTGTGTCGATTCTGAACTGAAACGAGTCGTCAGTAATTCAGCCTCACTTCCTGATGATCCTGTAAGTTGAATTAATTTGCATAATTCCAGCCTCTGGTCTTGATTGGCTGAACAGCATATTTTAGCTCCGCCCTCTAACACTGTAGTTTCTCTGAGACTGGAAGAGTTTGGTTTGTGTTGTTCATGTCGAGAAGACGCTGTTTTCTGAGACTGATACGGTAAAACACACGCCATCGTTACTGTTCGTATCACTGTGATCAAGAGCTGAGATTCAGATATGATAATGAGTGTTTGCTTTCTGACCAATCAGAGCAGAGCAGCTCTCAGAGAGGCGGAGCTTAGAGAGACTGAATCCTTGATCGAAGCGTTTCAGACACTGAGAGAAAAGAGCTGATGCTGCCGTGGAGATTATGAGGACATTAAAGTGTTTTTTTTATATTTGATGCATGTAAACTTACTGTAGGTGCCAAAACAATATTAAAAACCTTTAAAATAGCATAATGGGGCACTTTAACATTATAAAAATATGTTATTGCATATATGCACACAACAGGCCTCTTTGAATGTAGTAGTTTTCATGAATGATTAATTAATGAAACATTGGGTCTAACACTGGAATATTCTCATGCACAGATGATGCGAAATCACATACTGTAAAGGCACTACATTTGATTTGAAACTTGCAAGAATATTCAATATAGTATTTTGTAAGATTAAATTTGCCATGTTGTCACTGTCATGTGACCTACGGCATCACTACCATTCACGAAACCACATGGCCTCATGGGACAGTAAAGTGTCCATCATGTGCGCACTTCAGAAGCATTAGGTTATCTGGATACATTCGCCAACTGTTTTATGAATACTATGAATTTGGATATACTACTCGGCTCACATACTGTTTGTCGCCTACTATACGCAGAAGGAGTGATACTCCTGACCTCGTCCTGCTCCTCGTGCTCCAGAATGGCCTGCAGAAACGCTCGGCGCTCATGACTCGACGACTTCTGGTCGAACATGCCGGCCTGGATCACCTTCTGGTCGACATTCAGCTTGTATTTAGCGGCCGCTAGGATCTTTTCTTCTACACTGTTGACGGTACAGAGACGCAGAACGCGCACCTCGTTCTGCTGCCCGATCCGGTGGGCTCGATCCTGCGCCTGGAGGTCCTGCACACACAGAGCAACAGGGTTCACACACGCACACACACGCACACACACAGACACACACGCACACACACACACACACACACACACAGAGCAACAGGGTTCACACACACACACACACACACACACACACACACACACACACACACACACACAGAGCAAACAGGGTTTCCCGGACTGAGATTCCAGGACTTTCAAGCACTACTTTCTTGGTTTTCAAGGACTGAGATCTCACTTATCAAACAATATCTTTATTATCTTTTAAATTCAAAAAAGGTAAATAGATAAATAAAAATAAACTAATAAAACTAAATGGTACAGATAAAGTGCAGCGGATGCACTGACTGTGGAAACTTTAACCACTGAAAGGATACTATGACAAAGATATCGCCTTATTATTAAGATTTCCTAATTCAAACTGATTTATTTCCATGAATATATGATTGACCTGAAGAATGAAAGCTGTATCATATACTCTGATATTTATGAGCAATATCACACTCATAGCCATGAGAAATGCCTCTATATCAGACGGGCTGCAGTTGTTTTATCAATAAAATTAAATATTAATTTCATATATATTGTCCTTCAATAATTCAAGCACTTTTAAAGTACCTTTTCATAAATATGGCTGATTTAAAGGGTTTTCCAGGACTTACATTTCAAAAAGTCAAATTCAGGCACTTTAAGCACCGTGTACGAACCCTGGAACACGGAGATCTGGAGGAACAGATATATAGCTCAGATCTAGAATTCTGAAGTGAAATAAACTAGTGCTGTAATATTTTTTTAATTAATTTGAATTAATTAACGAGAGAGAGAGAGAGTGAGAAAGAGAGAGAGAGAGAGAGAGAGAGAGAGAGACAGAACTGAAGCTGTATTATTTATTAAAGTCACGGGCAGAGGTTGGAAACCAGCTCCTGAATGTTTCTGTGTTTACGCAATTTATTTTCTTTACAAAAGATAAATATAAAGTTGCACCTCAATATAAAGCTGTGAGCGAGCGAGCACAGGCACGCCTGCCTCATAATACAACATTAAAAAGCTATTTTTGTGAATAAACGTGTCGTCCTCTTCTTGTAGAGGCTTGAATTCACAGGGGAATTGTTGTACGAACCCTGGAACAAACATGAGTTCTGTACGATGACTGATGATGAAGATGATGAAGATGATGCTGTGTGGATGTGCTCTACCTGATGAGGGTTCCAGTCGCTGTCGAATATGATGACGGTGTCGGCGCTCTGCAGATTGAGGCCCAGTCCTCCTGCTCTGGTGCTCAGCAGGAATATGAAGTACTGAGAGGCCGGATCATTGAAGGTCTTCAGCAGCATCCCACGATCCTCTGCTTTGGTCGTGCCTAAAACACACACACTCAACTCTGAGCAGGCACATCTCACTTCTGTCTCGGTCAGTTCTAAAAATGTTAAAAAAGTTAAAAAAGTTAAAATCTTTTGTTTTTTAAACAGTTTTTCCTCAAAAAAGGAAGAAAAAAAGTCACACAAAAAAAAAGAATAGAAAAAAAGTCAAAAAAATAATAATTCTATAAAAAATAACAACAAGAACACAACCATAACCATTACCGATAACTGTTACATGAGGTCTTACGAAGAGTCAGCAACTATGTGATACAAGTAGGAATTGTGGTACAGTTGTGAAAGTCTACTAATTATTAGTTTTTATTATGTAACAATCCCATTTCCTCCAGTACTTTCCCCTTCTGTCCTTCTGTAGCCGAAGGGAGAGGGTCGTTTTCCAAGGAGCATTTTTGACTGACAATGCATGAAAACAGATCTACTCCAGCCAGCATTCAGTAAAGAGGTAAATATCACTTTTACCCAGACTCTGCGGAGTAACCCCGAGGAGCATAGTGGGAAATGACACGTCTGTGTTAAAACCTAATATTCTGGACATTGACTGTCCCAGCCTTACCCAAAAAGGCTGAATATGTGGGCATAGGCAAAAAAACGTGGGCTGAGTCAGCTTATGTCTCGGTCCGTTCTGAAGAAAACATGAGCGATGCTTGACATGAGCAGAGCTGGCCTGACCATTTCCCATGATTCCCCATGTTTAATGCTATTAGGGCTGTTTCATTTTATTTTTTCCAAATTCCTTCTGTTTTAATTTTGGGCTCTGGACTCCATTTTAATGGTTAAATTAAATTTTAGTAATCAAAAAGCTTATCTAATTTATTGAAATCAATACATTTAAACAGTGATTTATTGAACACGACAAAAATGACATTTTTTGAATTTTCTCAAATTTCGTTTTATTTTTCCCAAATTCCATGTTTTCTATGGAATGTTTTATTTTATGGCAGAAATATTGTGTTAAAATACTCATCTTGTTATTATTAGAGGTACAGTATCACAGCAGTAATATAGTTCATGTGTTCTTGTGCTCGTATAGAGAAACGGCAGGCGCTGAAAACATTAGGATCATATTTTCATATTTAAAATGCTTTTGGCAGTTAAATATTTACAAACATTAGTCCATATATCGTGATTATGTACAGCTCTACTTTTAATATATTCATGACATTCTGTGTTTTACACTAAATTCACATTTTTTATGACTGGATTCCACAATTCCATCCACATTTTCCACATCACGGAAAT
Source organism: Abramis brama (assembly GCF_963993115.1). NCBI lineage: Eukaryota > Metazoa > Chordata > Actinopteri > Cypriniformes > Leuciscidae > Abramis > Abramis brama. The sequence continues at coordinate 40,814,303 of NC_139973.1, read as the reverse complement.
CATGTGATCTCCTGGAGTCCAAGTGGCCCTTCAGCAGGTCAGAAACGAGGTACGCTTGGGTTTGTCCAGATCAGCATGAGCTTTAATAATAATCATTTGCAAACCAAAGAAAGAGAAACACAGACTCACCATCCAGACGAAGATATTTAAAGCTGCGGTATGCAAAGTAATCCTCCATTATGGTCATCAGTGACGTCATTTGGCAGAAGAGCAGCACTTTGTGATTGGATGCCCGTAACTTGGGCAGAATACGATCCAGCACCTCGAACTTTCCTGAGGCCCGGTACAGGTCGGCCCTGCAGGTCAGAGGTTACATCAAGGTCATATAAAGGCTCAGTCCTGGCGACGTCTAACGTGTCACACTGTGTTTGCGCCTACCCTTGAACTATCCCGCCAGAGAAACCCAGATGCTCCGAGAACGACTCCTGCAAAATCAGCACATTCAGCACTGCAGGAAAAGCCTCACAAACCAGATGATCAACACACTGAGACACACACATTAAAGGCGACATATTGTGCCACTTTCAGAAGATGTAATATAAATCTATGGTGTCCCCAGAAAGTGTCTGTGAAATTTCAGCTCAAAATACCAGATCATTTATTATAGCTTGTTAAAATAGACACTGTTTGTGTGTGTCCCTTTATATGCAAATGAGCTTTAGCTACGCCTCCGTCCAGAAGAGGGCGGAGCCTTAACACAAGTCCCTCCCCTCCGCTTCCGGCTCATGGGACCTTTTGTCGGAAAAAATATGTATGGTAGTCAATGGCGAGAGACAACTTATCTTTTTATTCCGTCTGAACTGTGCCCTGAATTACACATATGATGTTTGTCAATTTAAAAGATAATTATGAAAGTCAAGAAAGTCGCAGTTTGTCATAAAACAGAAGAGTAACATTTAGTTTTATGTGAAAATCGCTCACTGAACTACATCTCTTGTCTCGCACTATGTACGTCACAAGATCCGTTGCTCGTATGTGTGTAGTCTGGTACAAAACACTCAGGCATGACGGCGTAACGTTACAATTATAACGTAAGACTATAGAAACAGACAGACGTTAGCTTCAGTAAAGTTAGCTTCCTTCATTGAGAGAAAAGGTATGATGTCACACGTGCGCCTTTTGGGTTTGTAGTCTCTGTAATTACGCATTTTCACAGTCTTATACCTCAACAGTTTTACATCAAACTGCGACTTTCTTGACTTTAAAATGTATCTTTTAAATTGACAAACATCATATGTGTAAATCAGGGCACAATTCAAACGAGATCAAAATATTTGTTGTCTCTCGCCATTGACTACCATACAATATTCTTCCGAAGTAAGATCCCATGATGTTCCACGGGAAGGGGAGGGGCTTAGGCTCTCTATAACAGAACAGGCCAATCTCCCTCCAGAATCCCAGAATCACCAGGAGCGAGTGCAGCCTTACGGAGAGACTCAGGAAGAGCTTCTGAATGTTAGTGGAGACATTTCTGTAGTTGTTGTGGAGTTACACTGATCATCTCATCTTCATGTTGAACTTCTCCACAAGTGTCCACAGTTCCTGAGGTGTTTATAAGACAGCGGTGACATGTTCTGGTCAATAGTGTTCAGTGCTCGTCTGAGCTCAACCACAGAACAGCTTCAGGCTTTGCTGGATCTTCATCAGTGCGTTAGAACTGGTCTCTGTTGTCGCTTGTGAAACCAAATGTCGGCTGGTGTGTGTAAACGTGCAGATTAAGGGCCGGTAATATTATAATAAGATCCTCTTCATACGTCAGAAGGAGAGCGAAATCTGATCGGATTATTTTTTGACATGCTTGCAGAGAAAGGCTCACCAGAACAAAGGTACTGGGTTTCACTTTCATGTTTTCTGTGTTGTAGAAGCACCGGGACCCGATTACAGCACTGACACACGGGAAAAGTCAGATTTGCATGATATGACGCTTTAACGCACCTCGATTTGCTGGAACATGTAGGGATGATTGCAGATCTTCCTCAGCTGCATAATGGTGTTCATCAGAGTCTTAGTGCCGCCTTTACCCTGAAACACACACAATGTTCAACAACACACAACTGCACAACTGAAGATGTGAGGTGTTTCTGTTACACACACACAGATCATCCCGCTCTTCCTCACCTTCTTGTCCTTCTCGGAGCCGTCGGTTAGCAGAACTCCTTTAGCCTGCATGTGCCGGTACAAAACCCTCTGAAGAGCCGACATGTCACACTTTATCACGTACTCCACCTGCACACGGACACACCACAGACGCTTCAGACTCAAGCTGGGTTTACATCCAACGCTGTGAATTTAACTTGTGCGCAAAATTTAAATATTGCATAAAACGTGTGAATAAAGCAGCGTTTCCATCCCATGTGTTCAAGAGAACAAAATCATCACTTCCTGGGAAATTGGTGCAAATTATCACTAATAAAACTGTAAGTTTCTACAATCTTTCTCTTTTTCCCTCCATCATAAACGAGTGTGTCAGAGCGTCAGATGAAACACAGTAAACGCTGTCATGTTCTCTAGCGTTCGGATGCTGGTGTTCGGGAACACACTCGTGTGTGTGAGACGCTTCTGGAGGGAATTACACCCAATCATTCTGATCACACACTTCGACTCCGGCGTTTCAGAAACACCAGACCAACATTAGAGATGCTGCGACGCCATTGGTCCACTGGTTACTCCAGTTATCCAATCAGGGAAAGTCACGTGAGTTTATTGTTGCGCATCAAAGGACTTATTCAGTAAATGTGTTTCCATACGTTTTTTATGCACAATTTATGCGTCTCCATTAGGGCTGTGAAACGATTAAGAAATGCTGGATGGAAACTAAGGCTTAATCGCATCCAAAATAAAAGTTAGTGTTTACATAATATGTGTGTGTACTGTTTAAAATTGTTTTGTATATATAAATACACACACATGCATGTATATATTTAAGAAAAATGTGTTATTTATATATAACATATTAACATTTATATATAATATAAATATGTTATATTATATTACATAATATAAATTATATATAAATATATATATATATATATATATATATATATATATATATATATATATATATATATAAAGTATATACATGCAAATATTTCTTAAATATATGCATGCATGTGTGTGTATTTATATATACAAAACAATTTTAAACAGTACACACACATATTATGTAAACACTAACTTTTATTTTGGATGCGATTAAGCCTTAGCATTTCTTTTATGCAATAACCCAAAATTTTCATAAAATGAGGCAGATGGAAACATCTTGACACACACACACACACACACACACTGACTGAAGTCTGCATCACACACACCTTCTCCGGCAGCTGCGCCTCCACTTCCTTCTTCAGTCTTCGCAACAGGAACGGCCGGAGCACTTTATGCAGGCGCCGGATGATCAGGATCGTCTCCTCCTCGTTCAGGTCCACCTGAGACACATCATCAACACTACTGTGAGTCAGGTCTACTACTCTTCAAGATTAATAAAATATTCATTTTTGAAAGATGGGAATCATATTATTTCCCTTTATGACAACATTGTGCAACATTTAGGATCTGTTTACACCTGGTAAGCGTTTTGGTTAAACGGGGTCTAAAACGCTTCGAGCTTGTCCACTTTCACCACTTCGAGAGGGAGTTGAAAACGCATTAGACCGGATTGCTTTTGTAGTGTAAACACTCATGTGATCAAATGTGTTTGAACAGCCACTAAAGACCGTCTGCTCTCCGACTACTGATCTAATGCTTAACATTATGGGAAGCGCGCTAACCAGACGGGATTTAACCGGTCGGATGAAGACCGAAGTTTGGTTTGAAGATGAAAAACGTACCAAGCACAATGTTCTCTGATCATTCCTGATTTCTAACACACAGCGAGTCTTGCGTCTGTCAGAGCAGAAACTAAAGCTGATGCTCTCCGTGTGTTTTTCATCTCCAGGCGCATTCATATGCAAATTGCATGAGCTTATTCGTCCATTAGATCGAAAGATCTGAAAAAACACACATTTTCCTCCCCATAGATCCTCCCCTCGAAGAAATCAGGACAGAAGTGAGTGAAAGTGGACAAAAGAGACAGATTAAAACACCAGGTGTAAACGGGAATGTCTCCCTCGTCTACTTGTAAACCGATCAACCAAAACACATCGTAATATCAGCAGTAAACAGAGACTTTAAATTAATTTCACAACTTTGCTTTGAATCATGCTGGAATTGATAGGTTAAAACTCAGATATGCTGTTGATAGGTTAAAACTCAGCTGATGGACATTTGGTTTCCGACACGAGCTGTAAGCGGTCGACCAATCACAGCAGACTGGGCCATCTGACCAATCAGAGCAGAGCAGCTCTCAGAGAGGCGGAGCTTAGAGAGACTGAATCCTTGATCGAAGCGTTTCAGACACTGAGAGAAAAGAGCTGATGCTGCAGTGGAGATTATGAGGAAATTAAAGTGTTTTTGACCTTTTTTGTATGCATTTACACCTATCTTAGGAAACTCCAAAACACTATTAGCGACCCTCGTGTCCTGGAACAAATCCTTCCCTCGCGGGTCAAACTGACCCGAAGGCCTAAAATTATACTTAATTTTTTTTTGTCCAGAAAGCTTATTTTATTTCATTTTGATAATATTTTTTGTAATTTTTGGGAGATTATTTTTTTTATTTACCTTTAAATTACTAGATTTAATCAATAAATAATAAATAGATAGTAATTTAGTAATTTAAGCACATTCCTCACATTCTTTCAACTTAAATTCAAAATAACTCACAAATGCATAAACCTTTTAATACAGCACAAAATATCTTACATTGGGTGTGTTTGCCGAACTCTTGTGGAAAAATAATAATATAACATGATATTTCATGACTCTTGCCACTAGATGGCCTTATAGCTCTAAATATGGAGCAAATGCTCTGTTCCTCTGGGTCCTAAAGTCAGTTTCTCTTCAGTATGCATTCAGATACACCTGTAGACATTATAAAATAATTTTTTTGGTAAAGTTTTAGCATTTTTAGCTTGAAATTTGAGCATTTTTAGCTTTTTCTATGTGTACTGAAGCATTCCTCGCATTCCATTAATTCCTAAGGGGGTCAAATTGACCCGCGAGTGAAGGATTTGTCACTTTTTTAAATTTCAACCACAAAACTCCTCAAATCCATTCAAATTTTTTTTTGGTGTATTCATGATTTAAGTGCGACAAAAGTCATGGGGTCTCGGACCCCTCCAATGAACACTCAATCTTTAAAAAAAAATAAAAATAAAATAATTGCGGGTCAAAATGACCCGAGGGAAGGATGAGGGCAGTTTACACAGACCTTCTCTCCGGTCATGGCGAAGGGAGCGTTGAACCACTGCTCAAACGTGCTGCAGCTCTTGAAGATGGTGGGCAGCAGGAAGTTGAGCAGCGCCCAGAGCTCGGGGAGCTTGTTCTGTAGCGGCGTCCCGGTCAGCAACACACGCCGCGGCGCCAGATAGTGTGTGTTCAACACCTGCGTCAGCTTACAGTGGTGGTTCTTCATGCGGTGACCTTCGTCCACGATCATGTACTTCCAGCGAATCTGTATCAAGTGACATGAGCTCATCAGCACGTTTCTGATCGAGGTCAACCCTCACATGAACCGCGGCGCACAAGCAGAGCGCATTTAGGCCACGCCCACCGGGGGGGAAACAATCCAACCTTCTCCATTGACTTTGTATTGCGTGAAGCTGCCTCCTTGTCATTTTTGACTTATAACAAAAAACAAAATGTCTGAAAGCTGCTACGTGACAGGGTGAACAGCAAACAAGCTAAAAAGCCCAGAAGTCACAAGTCTTTACAAAAAACAAGCGTTTAAAGGTGCAGTGTGTAATTTGTAGAGGCATCTAGTGGTGAGGTTACGAATTGCACCCAACAGAAGTTACGCTGGCCGACAGGAAGTGATGTCGTCTTCTGAGACAACAGAGAGTAGTTAAACAATGAGGTTTCTTTACAAAGATAAATTAATTATTATTACTTAATTATTCAGTAAAACGATCTGTCATTGCAAATATAGTTAGCTTCTTTGCATGAAGAACAACATAGTGACGAAACGTGTGTGTCCGTTTAGGGCTCCTGTAGAAACGTGGATGTAAGCGGACCCGCGGTGTGTGTAGAGAGAAATGCTCATTCTAAAGTAATAAAAACATAACGGTTCATTATGTAAGGTCTTTATACACCACTGAAAACATAGTTATGTTTATGATATTGCATTGCTGTCAAAAGATACTCCTAAATATCACACAATGCACCTTTAAGGACACAAAAGTGGATACAGGCAATTGAGACAGAGCGCAAGGTGTCATATACTCTGAGAACTAACTTACTAGCGCCCACTGAGGGGAACGTAATCGGCGACAGCTTATCTTACAGAAATATAATATAAAACTGACATTTGGATATTTGACTTACGAGTGACGAAACGTTTACTGCACACGTAGTGTTTAGTGCATACTGATCCCACAGTTTACCCGTTCTTCCAGCTGATGCTTCACGTCTTATTGCCTGAATCCACTTTTGTCTCCTTAAACCAGGGGTAGGCAACCTAAGGCACGCGTGCCAACACTGGCACGCGGATGGTTAATCGCTGGCACGCAAGCAAATGCGAGAGAAGTGTATGTAGGCTATTTATTTCATTCAGATAAAGTAGTCTACCTGCACACAGATCTACATTTTGATGTAATAATTCCTCATAGTAAAAAAACACGGAACGCACATGTAGGAAACCTCCTGAATTACGGCCGTTTCACGCATATTTTTTTCTGCGTGCATGTTAATCAATGAGTGCATTCACACGGGAGCAGGAGCAGCGCGTGAGCAGCAGTGAAGCGCGGGTTTCGCGCCGAGTCTATTTTGTCTGCGCTGCTCACGCTCAATGAAAGTGAAAGCACACTTTTGATGGACAAAATAAATATGATTTCAAACAAAAGTGCCAAAAATGCACAGAATGTGCATGTCTAGTGTATTTTAACATGAACTGGATTAGGTTATGTCAGAAAAGAAAATGAAGACTCAAATATTTATAAAAAATTGACCCATTTAAACTTGTTTTTATTATTCAGTTTGGGTAAAAGGACATGGTATTTTATTGAAAAAATATATATAGAAAATAAATATTTGTGTGTGCTGTAAAGTGTAAAATGAAATAATCGGCTAAAATTGGTATTGGCAGGTCAAACTCAATGAAAAATCAGAATCGACCTAGAAAATTGTAATCGGTGCATCTCTAGTTAGGAGTTATAAATACTATAAATTGTCTATCTAAATCTAAACCAAATTTCAAGAGAATATTTTAATTTTTTGTACTATTTCTGTGTTAGCCATTATGAAAATGTAAAATGTTTGTGTATTTATATGAGTGTGTGTGTGTGTGTTTGTGTTTGTGTGTGTATGTATATATATATATATATATATGTGTATGTATATATGTATGCTAAATGTGTGTTGTGGCACAGTGATGAACTCGGAAACTTAAAAATGGCACTCTATGACAAAAAGGTTGCCGACCCCTGCCTTAAACGCTCGGTTTTTGGGGTCGACGGCTTATAAAAACTTATTGAAAACTTATCTGAAGTGTCCACTAGTGTCTCCCCTGTGAAGACCTCCTTCCCTTTACCTCTGTATAGATAAAATGTTGTTAAAATGATTCAAGTTCACATGGATACGCGGAAGTGACAAAAAATTCGGTATTATACATTTTTAAGGCCAGACAAGTAATTTGTTGAGGTCGATTTGTACAGAGAGACTACACGCCTGCGCACATATATATCCTAACGCGCATACCTATAGACTAAACACGTAATATGCATGTGCACGCCAGGCACGGCACCAGGATTCCAGTGTTGGATGGACCAGACCAATTGAGGGTGGGCCTTAAATTAAAAACGTTAAATTAAAAACGTTATATAGCAGACAATGTAATAAGGCGCCGGCACGATCACTTGCATTGCACGTGAACTGGAGGGCGCCGAAACTCAGCTTGTGCCTCACAGATTTGAGAAATATAGGCTATCTATTATAGAAAGCTTGAAATGTCTACTTTTAAACGAAAATATTCAAAACCAAAATAAATAGGCTACTCTCTGATTATGTAATGTGCATTTCTCTCTGGCGTTCATGGCGAGTCCGCATCGTCAACTTCATCTTTGCAGCGACACAGAAAACACAAGTTTATTAATAAACAATTAAATGTCTCCTTGCTAATTTAGACACATTCATAATCATTACTTTTACCGGTTCTTTGTGGCAAGCTTTATGCGTGCGGTCGTGCGCTTGAGTGCGGCTATATTACGTAAACGCTCATTATCCTGTAGGCTATATAAGTAATTAAATTAATATAAAGGGGCGATTTGTCCACTAATGGCTTAAATGAACAACTACTAGTCGACTAGAAAACAATTAGTCGGAGGCAGCCCTTATTCCACATATTTTCGAGCCAGGCTCAGGACATATTCTGGGTTGAGCGAGCGACCCTGCGGAATGAACGAGCGGAGCGGAATATTCAGAAATGCGCTCTCCGCTCACGAGCTCTGATCGGGACAAACCCGAACCACCGTCTGCTGAACTTGCACAGAAACATCAAAATAGACATAACCAGCTTTTTAAAATTGTTTTTAAAACTAAACATTTAGACAATTTTAGCACAAATTATGAGCTTATTGCCGATTTTTTATAATTCTTGACAAAAACTATTTTTTTTTGAAGAAAAGTTTTGGGTGGGTCTGTTGAAAAGTGGGTGGGCCTAGGCACGTCAGGCCCACCCATAATGCCGTGCCTGGTGCACGCCGTCAGCGTTTTCACAGATTCGCGTTTTTGAAGTTTACACGGAGATGATAACGTTTTTCTAAATTATTCAGGGTTTACACCTTGGAACCTGTTTCAAGGTTTGCGTTCTCAAACACTGTTGTCGTGCGGATGAGCCGCCGGAGCGCATTAAGGGTTCTCTGTTAGAGCGGTGTGTGTTAGCGGCCCCTAAGGTAATAACTAATGATCTTTACAACGGAAGTGAATCAATCAAACTAACTTTATCTGGACAATAACTTTATTCTAGAGCTGCTGTAAAGCCAAAACAATCTGTTACTGTATATCCTATTATCACTGTAAAGCTGCTTTGAAACAGTCCATAATGTTAAAAACGCTGTATAAATGAAGGTGACTTAACTTAGTTCTGTTTTTTGTAGCTTGTTTGTCACATAGCGGCTTTCAGACATTGTTTTGTTTTTGTTACAAGTCAGAAATGACAAGAAGGCAGCTTCAGGCAATACAGAGTCAATGAAGACGCTCTGTCTCTACGGCTCACATTTATCCTGCCTACAAGAGAGGGCTGAGAGGCTCAAACACACACACACACACACACACACACACACACCCCGCGGGCTTTACCTTGGCCAGCACCTGCTTGTCTTTGATGATGTATTCGTAGGTAGTGAGCAGCACGTTGAACTTGCCGCTGCGCAGCTGTGGAACGAAGGCTCTTCTAGCAGCCGGAGACCCCTGAACACACATCACATGATCACAAGCCCATCAATGAGCCACGAGAAACTCGTCAGTGTTCGGGAGGAAACCACATCAGAGGTGCCCGTTTCATAAAGTGTTAACTACACTGAAGCTGCGTAGTCACCATGTAACCAAAATGCAAAATGTATTATTCTTATTTTTCATGGAATATTGCAGTGTTTATTACAATTTATTTATCGGTGCACATCATTATTTTTTCCTCATACTCTTCAGAATCAGAATATCTTCCTCTTGCAGCTTCTCTTCTCTTCTCTGATGACGAGGGCGGGGCAACCTGTCACTCACATGAGATCGGCCAATAGCAAACCACAACCATCCAATCAATTCCCTACGGACACAATCAAGCCCCGCCCACATTTGTTCTTGTTCCGGAAGCGTTTCACTCGATATACGACACAATAGAGCAGAAAACACTAGAGCAACTTCAGTTTCATGACGACTTTAAAGTAATCATGAAACTGACTAGTTACTTCCTAATACTGTAGATTATATAGTGACTCTATTGTCTTTGCTTTACAGCTGAAATTAAATTCGTCTCATATTTGATGAAGTATGCATCATTGATCATTATTTTCCTTTTTATTACTGTGAACGTGTGAAGCCACTTTGAAACAATCTCTATTATAATCAAGCGCTATTTAAATTAATGTGACCTGACAAGCTAGAGCAGAAGTGAAGTGCAGCCAAGTAGAGACAGTAGTCAGTAGTTCAGTTACTCCCCAACACTGATTCATATTTACTCTGTTTGTTACGGTATCTGAGGACATCTGTCATCAGCCTTCATCACAGATGTTCTTGGAGAGAGTCGCTTACCTTGTACGAGACCTTGACGACAGACGGCGCCCATTTATCAAACTCATAGACCCAGTTAGACAGAGTTCTGCCAGAGAAACACAGTGTTGATGAAAACAGACACTGTGTGTTGTAAGATATGTGTGTGAGAAGTGAAGAGCGACTGACGAGAGCGGCACGATGATGAGGTAGGGTCCGTTCAGGCGCTTGTTCTCCATCAGGTACGTGATGAGCGCGATGGTTTGGATGGTTTTGCCCAGACCCATCTCATCCGCCAGGATCCCGTTCAGATTATTGTTATACAGAGACACCAGCCACTCCAAACCCTTGATCTGCACACACAGTCAAAGCAGCGGTAATAAACAATCCTGTGTTTGTGTGGGAGTGTGTGTGTGTGAGAGTGAGTGTTAGAGTGTGTGTGTGTCTATCGGCTGCTCTAAGATATCGACCACTGAAAAACCCACATCAGGACGACAACTAATATTGAAAGTGCTGATGTTAAAGGGGTGGTATAATGCCCCTTTTCACAAGATGTAAAATAAGTCTCTGATGTCCCCAGAGTGTGTGTGAAGATATTTTTATATAGCATGTTAAAGTTGTCACTTTTTGAGAGTGAGCAAAAACGCACTGTTTTTGTGTCTGTTCCTTTAAATGCAAATGAGCTGCTGTTCCCGGCACAGGGGGCGGAGCTTCAAGAGCTTGTGTCCTTTTACCTCACACACACACACACACAGAACATTTCAAAAACTTTTAGCCTTTAATGTTCAAACCGGAGTCAGACAATGATGGAGAGACTCAAGAAGAAGAGACAACATGTAGAAGCAACAGGACATTAGAAAAGTCAAATCATAATCAACCACCCCTTTAAATGTCTGGTAAAGTGCTGATGTTGAATGGTAAAGTGCTGAATGACCTGGTATTGCTTGAGTTGACCGTTGATCAGCAGAGACGACTGTTTGTCCACGCGCTCAGTAACAGCATGAGCTACGGCGTAATACGACTGCAACCCGCGCGCGAACGCAGCGCTACCGTACTCATCATCCACGTCCTGTTTAGCATGTCTGAAACACACACACACACACACACGCACGCACACACACACACACACAGAGGTTGAGATTGCAGCACTGAGAACTTATAAATGGCCTGTAAACACTGAAGATCACTGTAACTAGTGATGCACATATATTTTGGTTAATACCGATAACCGATATTTCTTTATATTTGGGAACCGATAACTAATACATTGCCTGCGTGAGAAGTGAGTGTTTGTCGTACTCTATGATGTGACGCACGTCGACCTCGGACACGTCCTCGCTGTCCGGGTCGGGGATCTTCTTCTTCTCCTCTCCTGGAGTCTGAGACGGCAGAAGCTGAGGAGGTTCCTCTTCCTCTTCCTGACAGGGAGAACATGTTTAACAAATCTTGTGCTGTCAGTTTAATCAAACTTGTACCGTCAGAAAACAGCTGAAGGCACCTCGTCCTCCTCCGACCCAGAATCCTCGCTGTCCGAGCGCGGCGCGACCTCGTACCTGAAGAGAGTGAGAGAGAGAGAGAGAGAGAGAGGGGGAGAAAGAGAGAGAGAGTGTGTAAGAGGAAGAGAGAGAGAGGGAGAGAGAGAGAGAGAGAGAGAGAGTGTATAAGAGGAAGAGAGAGAGAGGGAGAGAGAGAGAGAGAGAGAGAGAGAGAGTGTGTAAGAGGAAGAGAGAGAGAGGGAGAGAGAGAGTTTAAATGTTTTTAAAAGAAGTCTCTTCTGCTCACCAAGGCTGCATTTATTTGATAAAAATACAGTAAAAACAGTAATATTGTGAAATATTATTACAATTTAAAACAGCTGTTTTCTATGTGAATATATATTACTCATGAATATACATTACTCCAGTCTTCAGTGTCACATGATCCTTCAGAAATAATTCTAATATGATGATACTACAAACAAAAAAAAATACAAAAAACAGTCATTATTATTATCAATGTTGAAAACAGTTGTGTAAAAATTTTTTTTCAGGATTCTTTGATGAATAAAAAAGTTCAAAAGAACAGCATGAAGACTGACACTGAAGACTGGAGTAATGATGCTGAAAATTCAGCTTTGATCACAGGAATAAATTAGTTTAAAATATATTAAAATAGAAAACAGTCATTTTAAATTGTCATAATATTCAACAATATTACTGTTGTTTTCTATTTTTTATCAAATAAATGCAGCCTTGATGAGCAGAAGAGACTTATTTTAAAAACATAAAAAATCTCACAGATCCCGAACTTTTAAGGGCAGTGTGTACAGTATTCTGTGATGTGATCTTACCCAGGGTTCATCTCCAGCCACGTGTCCAGCTGTCCAGCTTTAGGAGCGTCCACTCCCGTCAGAATTTTCCCACTGTCCACGTGGATCACCTTCACTGGAAGATCACTCATCTGACTCGTCTCATCCAGGGGCTGTAAACATCATCATCATCATCATCATCGTCATCATCAGCATTAAAACCACCCATAATCACTTTTGAGGTTCAGAGAAAAGGTAGTAGGGGTGGAACGGTTCACAAAATTCTCAGTTCAGTTTGTATCACGGCTCTGTGGTCACGGTTTTCAGTTCGATTCGGTACACATTGTGAATGTTCTTTTCCTTTTTTACCATTAAAAGCATCTGTGTGAGTCTGCATATCATTTTGTGTGTCTTTTATAGCCGTACTGAAAGCATCAATTCACCTCAGATCTTCTAAATAAATAAAAGTGAACAAGAACGTTCAAACTGTCAACTCATTGTTAACAGACAAGTATAGTTCTAGTATCTGTAAAACCACATTCTTCCATCTTAAAAATATATCTAAATTACGCCATATGCTTTCAATGACAAATGCGGAACAATTAGTCCATGCGTTCATGACCTCAAGGCTAGATTACTGTAATGCTATTATGGGTGGTTGCCCTGCACGCTTAACAAACAAACTACAGCTGGTCCAAAACGCAGCAGCTCGAGTTCTTACCAGAACCAGGAAGTATGACCATATTAGCCCCGTTCTGTCAACACTGCACTGGCTCCCTATTAAACATTGTATGGTTAAACTATGGTAAGTACATGTAACATATGTAACAAGGACACTGTAAAATAAAGTGTTACTGAAGAAATAAAGTCATACACGATCGAACAACTTAATAATCTCTTCTGGTCATAACGCACCTCTCCATCTGGTCCCAGAGCCCCGGTCGGGCCCTCGGCATTCTCCAGCTTCTTCTTCTTCTTCTTTTTCTTCTTCTTCTTCTCCTTCAGGGCCTGCACAGCTTTATGAGCGCGCACAAGCTCTGTCAGATTGGCCACGTACTCGTCCGTCTGCTGAAGGAGATACGCCAGACGCTTGTCCTTCTTCTGGTCGATGAGCTTCCTGTAACCCTCCTCATCCTCAGCCTGAGGGACAGCCGGTGACAGGGTTAGTTAACTTTAACTAACAGTGAACAATACTTTAGATCATGTATTATTCTTACTTAATGTTAGTCTCAACATGTACTTGGTGCATTTAAAGGTGCAGTGTGTAATTTGTAGCAGCATCTAGTGGTGAGTTTGTGAATTGCACCCAACAGAAGTTACGGTGGCCGACAGGAAGTGATGTCGTCATCTGAGACAGCAGAGAGTAGTTAAACAATGAAGTTTCTTTACAGAGATAAATTAAGAAATTATGTTTACTTAATTATTCAGTAAAACTGTATGTTGTTGCGAATATTATTGTTACTTGTTCATCATTGTGTCAGTGTTTTGCTCGCTGACTTTAGCTAGCTTCTTTACACGAAGAACAACATAGTGACGAAACGCGTTTGTCCGTTTAGGGCTCCTGTAGAAACATGTCGATGTAAACGGACCCGCGGTGTGTGGAGAGAAATGCCTCATTCTCAGGTAATAAAAAAATAACTGTTCATTATGTAAGGTCTTTATACACCACTGAAAACATAGTTATGTTTATGATATTGCATTTCTGTCAATAGATCCTCCTAAATATCACACACTGCACCTTTAATGCATAAACTAACGTTTATAATGAGACCTTATTGTAAAGTGTTATCAAAGTATTATGTGAGTGTGTGTGTATGTGTGTGTGTGTGTCGCACCATCAGGCGTCTCATTCGCTCTTTCTCGATGCGCTCGTTCTCCTTCTTCTGCTCGCGCTCAGTGTTAGCGTGATACGTGGCCACGGCTTTGGTCAGTTTCTGGATCTTCGCTGTGATGGAGCGATGATATTCCTTGAAGTCCTTGGCGTGTTGCAGGATACTGTTGAGATACTCCTGCACCAGAGCAAAGAATCATGGGAATTACTGCAATGAATGAAGTGGGCTCCAAAAGTGTAAGAACACAAGCTGAAGAGAAATTCATACATGCTAATTTAATACTGAGTGTTTCATTACTAATCACATGATCAAGCATCACAATATAAGCATCTGAACGTCTCTCAGAGCGACACAAACTAAACCTGATGATCATGAGATATGTTGTTGTGTCACGTGATCTATGTATCTATCTATCTGTCTGTCTATCTATCTATCTATATGACCGTCCATCCATTTATCTGTCTATCTAGTCACATAGGATTAGAGCTCTATTAGAAAGATTTGTGATTTGTTTTCCATCATAACTTTTCCTTTAAATCCTAAAACGTTCTGATTATTTGCATGTTTGAATCAGATGTTCAATCCCAGATATCCAGTGTGATCTCTGACGTTTGGAGGCATCAGGGAAACAATGAGCCGGTGTGAACGAGGTGAAGACGCTTGCCTGGTGTTTCTGTCTGCGTTTGCGTTCCTGTTCGATCTTCTGCTGTTTCTCGAGTTTCTCTGTGATTCGCGCCTCACGTAGCGACTGTCTCTTGCTGCGTTTATAGGCCTTGGAGTCCAGTGATGTTTCTAGAGCCGTGTCACGTCTCATGCAAACCACCACCTCCTGACGCAACTGTGGAGCAAACACACACACATGACAACATTATATGCAGGGGTGCACATAACGTTTTTGGTTCCGAGTGAATGTTGGTGAGGTTCTGAGTGAATGTTGGTGAGGTTCCGAGTGGATGTTTGTGAGGTTCCGAGTGAATGTTTGTGAGGTTCCGAGTGGATGTTTGTGAGGTTCCGAGTGAATGTTTGTGAGGTTCCGAGTGAATGCTAGTGAGGTTCTGAGTGAATGTTCGTGAGGTTCCGAGTGAATGTTCGTGAGGTTCCGAGTGAATGTTCGTGAGGTTCCGAGTGAATGTTCGTGAGGTTCCGAGTGAATGTTCGTGAGGTTCCGAGTGAATGTTCTTAAGGTTCCGAGTGAATGTTCGTAAGGTTCCGAGTGAATGTTGGTGAGGTTCCGAGTGGATGTTTGTGAGGTTCCGAGTGAATGTTTGTGAGGTTCCGAGTGAATGCTAGTGAGGTTCTGAGTGAATGTTCGTGAGGTTCCGAGTGAATGTTCGTGAGGTTCCGAGTGAATGTTCGTGAGGTTCCGAGTGAATGTTCGTGAGGTTCCGAGTGAATGTTCGTGAGGTTCCGAGTGAATGTTCTTAAGGTTCCGAGTGAATGTTCGTAAGGTTCCGAGTGAATGTTCGTGAGGTTCCGAGTGAATGTTCTTAAGGTTCCGAGTGAATGTTCGTAAGGTTCTGAGTGAATGTTCGTGAGGTTCTGAGTGAATGGTCGTGAGGTTCCGAGTGAATGTTGGTGAGGTTCCGAGTGAATGTTGGTGAGGTTCCGAGTGAATGTTGGTGAGGTTCCGAGTGAATGTTGGTGAGGTTCCGAGTGAATGTTCGTGAGGTTCCGAGTGAATGTTCGTGAGGTTCTAAGTGAATGTTCGTAAGGTTCTAAGTGAATGTTCGTGAGGTACGGTTCTGAGTGAATGTTGGTGAGGTTCTGAGTGAATGTTGGTGAGGTTCTGAGTGAATGTTTGTGAGGTTCTGAGGTTCTGAATGAATGTTGGTGAGGTTCTGAGCGAATGTTCGTGAGGTTCTGAGCGAATGTTCGTGAGGTTCTGAGTGAATGTTGGTGAGGTTCTGAGCGAATGTTCGTGAGGTTCTGAGCGAATGTTCGTGAGGTTCTGAGTGAATGTTCGTGAGGTTCTGAGTGAATGTTCGTGAGGTTCCGAGTGAATGTTCGTGAGGTTCCGAGTGAATTTTAGTGAGGTTCTGAGTGAATGTTCGTGAGGTTCTGAGCGAATGTTCGTGAGGTTCTGAGTGAATGTTCGTGAGGTTCTGAGTGAATGTTCGTAAGGTTCTGAGTGAATGTTCGTGAGGTCCCGAGTGAATTTTAGTGAGGTTCCAAGTGAATGTTCGTGAGGTCCCGAGTGAATTTTAGTGAGGTTCCAAGTGAATGTTCGTGAGGTACGGTTCTGAGTGAATGTTCGTAAGGTTCTGAGTGAATGTTCGTGAGGTTCTGAGTGAATTTTAGTGAGGTTCTGAGTGGATGTTCGTGAGGTTCCGAGTGAATGTTTGTGAGGTTCTGAGTGAATGTGAGGTCACCTGTCTCTGGAAGTTGAGCAGTCTGAGAGCTTTGAGCTCAATAGTAGCTTTGGTTCGCAGATCTCCAGCTAAAGACCCCGGGAGATTCTCCAGCTCCTGAATACGGTGAGTGATACGAGCTTCAAGCCTGCAGACACGTCACAACAACACAAAGCGTCAGAAGAGCTGGTCCTTCTGGGTTGTACGTCAGAACGTAGGCTCACTATTACAGGGTTGGAAAAACATGAGGCTGAGTAATTACTGACAGAACTTTCATTTTTGGGTGAACTAACCCTGATACTAGTGTGGAATGTTTGTACAATATTCACTCATGACAGTAAAATAGGGCATTCTAAGTCAATCTACTGCAGTATTTCCTCTCTCAAGCAGTAGAAAATGTGGTTAACACCATACCATGAAACCGGTATAATTAAGAAAAATACCGTGATATAAATTTTTGGCCTAGTTCACTAGTCTCACCTGTACTCTCTCTCCTGCAGTATCTCAACCGGGTCCAGGCCGCAGGGCTTCTGGACGGGCGTGATGCGGTTCTGCTTCTGGTGCAGCGGCACCATGGTGTTGGGCTGGGACGGGTGGGTCAGGTGACCTGGCGACTGGGTTTGCGGTGGCATGACTGGCGAGGCGGCCGGTGGCACCGACGGGGGAGCCGGTGAAGGGCGTCCCGTGGGCTGAGGAGCCATCAGCTTCTGAGGAGCGTTCGAAGGAGTCGCCGCGTTCACCATCGGACCTGTCGCACAGGACGTACATCACTACACTGCAAACAATGCTTTTCTTACTCAGTATTGCTGTCTTGTTTCCAGTCAAAATATCAAAAAATTCTTAAATCAAGATGGATTTCAAGATGGGGGGGGGGGTCAGTGAGTTTTTGCTTAAAACAAGCAAAATTATCTGCCAATGGGTTAAGAAAATAATGTTAATTCAAACAGAAACTAGTTCATTTTTCTTACCCCATTGGCAGATAATTTTGCTTGTTTAAGCAAAAACTTACTTCATTTAGATTTTTTTCCCCAGAAAACTAGACATAATATCTAATATCTGGCATTTTACTCATCTAGTAAATGCTTCTTGATTTAAGAATAATGCTTCTTGATTTCTAAAATTTTAGATATTTGGACTGGAAACAGGACAAAAATACTGAGTGAGAAAATCTATTTTTGCAGTGTAGGGCTGAGTATCGATTCGGATGTTCCAATTCGATTCGATTTCGATTCTAAATTCAATTTTGATTCCCGATTCGACTCAATTAATATAGATATAATACAAATCCTATATTTATAAAAAAGATCAGTGCACATTAAGTTTACAAGCGGTTAATTAATAAAAAGAAATGTTTTAAGATAAAGCAAACTTATGTTTAAGATAAAGCAAACTTTAGCATTAGCTGTAACATGAAGGCTGCAAGCCTATGAACAGTGTAGGAAAACTAATACTGGCTTTTGGGTGATAGATGAATAAATATAGAAAAAAAATCGACCACATTTTAAAAAAACGATTAATTGAAAAATCTATTTTTTTGCCCAGCCCTATACATCTCCACAGGCTCAAGCTCACGTCTGCGCTCTCACCTTCAGCCCAGGGTTTGGGGGGTCCGTTGTGGTTCTGGCCCTGAACACCAGCCGGGATTCCTGAAGGTCCAGGAGGAGGCATGTTGGGTCCCACCATCCCTGCGGAGCAACCGGCACAAACTAACCCTTTACTAAAGTCACCACAGACCACTGAATGTTCTCAAGAACCACTCCACCATTCAGAAGAGAACTGAGAAAAATACAGAAACGAGGTAGCACACAGACAGAACACGACCTATACAAGATGTAAGTCTCAGGTTCCCCAGAATCAGAATGTGTGTGTGAAGTATCAGCTCTAAATACCCACAGATCATTTATTATAACATGTTGTACATTTTTGAGTGGAAGGAAAAAGGAAAAACATGCTGTTTTCGTGCATGTATCTTTAAATGCAAATGAGCTGCTGCCCCGCCACCTAACCAGAAGAGGGTGGAGCCTCTCGTGTGAAATAATTAATTATAGAAATTTAGATATTAAATTTAAAGCTCAAATCTCCTCAGTCCTCCGAAGATCCCGAAAAAAAGTCTGTTGGTGCTTCAGTGACTACTTCGCTCAGAGAACCTGTCAATCACAGCTGTCAATCATGACGTCACACCACCGTTTATATAGCATCGCGTAACTAACTAAAAACAAACTTATTTTAAAAACAAACACTTGAATTTACATCAGGTGATAAAAACTACAGTAAATGACAGAAACCACCTTCGGAAAAAAGATATTTGAAGTGTAATTAAATTGTTTAGTTGGTCTCACGTCCCGTTGAATAACACGGGGAGGCGGGGCTTATGACCTATACTAGGACCAGTCACCGGGGGGCGATCGAGACGTTTTGGCTTCACTTTTCAGGGCTTGTGCGGCACGCTTGGTTTTGATTATCATCTCGATCGCGATCACACTCACGTGACATTGCAGTTCTTCATCTTCATGAAAGTTTATTATCTGCATGCGTTTTAAAGCCGTATCAGTCTAAACTTCTGATATATGGTTTTCTGAGCGCACACATCTGAAGCACGCACACAGAAAGCTGAACGTCAGACGGAGCGTCCCGTGAGTATTAAACTAATCTCTGTCGCGTCTTATTGTGCTTAAACGGTCAAATACACACAAGGTTATGTCAAAAACACAAAGTTCACATAAACACAGTCGGTTATGTCTGTGAACGTAAACAGCAAGTAAAGAAATCACATGTGTATATTGGATCTGTGTATTAAAGTGAAAGCAGTGTAATATACTGTACAGTTCCTGCTGTTGATATGAATCAAACAACAAAAGAATAACTTTAGTAGCTTTAATAAGAATACTGAAATTTCTTACTTGGGAGGGCGGGTCTATGCTAAAAGGGCGGAGTCTGTCAGAGTCATGGGCGGGGCCTAAGCAACACTGTACAGAAACTGCAAACGTCTTATTCTGAAATACAGCTTTTGATTTATGGGGATTAAGAAAAAAAGGATTGGGTTGATTTTTACCAATATAGGGTGGTTGTGTACACACTCTGCCTACACACATTTATGTTAAAATCTTTGCATAATAGGTCTCCTTTCAGGGTTTAGCGAGCTGCTAGTAAATCTGGCCAAATAATGAATCCCATCATCAGTGACAGAATAACTCGTGTTGTCAGATACATGTCTCACGGAGGGATCAGAAGCAGCCTTTTAATACCATATTATTAATAGCCTTATCATTATTATTACTATTATTATTATCATTATTGTTACCACTATTATTATTATTATTATTTCTCCTCTTCCTCATCCTCCAACCTCCCCCTCATTCCTGATGAAAAGAGTTTATTATTATTATTACTACTATTACTATTCTTATTATACCATTATTGTATTATTATATCAGACTATTTTATCATGTCATCTTCCTCATCCTCCATCGTCCAGTTATTATTTTTATAAAAAACTTCGCCAAACAACGATTAATGTGACCGTACCTGCAAGTCTGAGCAAATACTACTAAATAAAAATGGTTCCCTTTTAATCTAAAAAAAGAAAGAAAAGGAGATGCATGTCTGGTACTGTAACCGTGTCAAATCTCACCATGTCCTCTGCTGAAGCCGGCGCTCCCTCCTCCTCCCCCCGGGGTTAAACTGGTCAGGGACGGTCCCGGTGGCATGCCTGGCATGGGCCGCTTGCCCTGCACTGCCATCTGCAGGTGTTCTGGGAGAGGCTGCCCGCGCGCCAGCATCTTGTAGGCCATGATCTGCGCCCGCAGCTGGTGGAGCTGGCTCTGGTTGAAGGGCGTCGGGGGGGCAGAGGAGCTCGAGACGCTGGTGCCCGACACTGAGGCGGCACTTTGGGTTCCCGGCCGGTTCTGGCCGTCCACACCCTCCAGCGAGGCCGAACCCGAGCCGGCGGACAGGAGAGGACCTGATGGAGGCCCGCTGGTGGACATGGGACTGGACACGTGTTCTGAAGCGCCCAGCGGAGACGGGTATCCTGAGGGACGAGACCGAACACATCGATCAAAACACTGCGGCAAAAACAAAACACTGTTGTGACAAGAAAACTGTGTTGTTTATATAGAAAATATGTATATTTATATATAACATAAATATATATAAATATATATACAGTATACATGCAAATATTTCTTAAATATATACATGCATGTGTGTGTATTTATATATACAAAAATAATTATAAACAGTACACATATGTATTATGTAAACACAAACTTTCTTTTTGGATGCGATTAATCGTTGCCCAGCACTAGATTTAGTACATCAAGTTAAACTAAATTAAAATGAGAAATAAAATAAGTTTAAATTTTTTATTTTATTTATTTTACGCTTATTATATTTATATGAATGTGATAGTGGAGAGTGGAGCAACGGTAAGTATTTGTGATGATTGTCAGGACCAGTTCAAGTTTTTGTAATTTTGTGCCATTTTGTTATTTTTATTAGTTTTTTTTTATATGTCTATATAGTTTGTATTAATTTTTATTAAGTTTTAGTTATTTTAGTACAAGTTAAAGGGGTGGTATAATGCCCTTTTCACAAGATGTAAAATAAGTCTCTGATGTCCCCAGAGTGTGTATGTGAAGTTTCAGCTCAAAATACGCCACAGATATTTTTATATAGCATGTTAAA
Source organism: Abramis brama (assembly GCF_963993115.1). Classification (NCBI taxonomy): domain Eukaryota; kingdom Metazoa; phylum Chordata; class Actinopteri; order Cypriniformes; family Leuciscidae; genus Abramis; species Abramis brama. The sequence goes on along the minus strand of NC_139973.1, from coordinate 40,792,854 downwards.
GTTGACACTTTTTGAGAGTGAGCAAAAACACACTGTTTTTGTGTCTGTCCCTTTAAATGCAAATGAGCTGTTGCTCCCGGCACAGGGGGCGGAGCTTCAACAGCTTGTGTGTCACACACTGAAAAAACTTTTAGTCTTTAATGTTCAAACCGGAGTCAGACAAAAATGGAGAGACTCAAGAAGAAGTGACAACATGTAGAAGCAACAGGACATTTCTGAATGGTTAGTTGATGAATTTATGAAGCTGATGTGTAGTTATCTTCTAGTCATTGATTAGCATATTCTGTCTTGATAATCTTGATAATCTCTCGTTCCCGAGGGTGGGGTTTATGTCAATTTTAGGGTTAGTGATGTGGTGTAGTCTCTACCAGCCGTTTGTTGTAGTCCTTAAAAAGCGATTTCTGTAAAAGCAAATATCTCCCTTTGCATTGAACTTTGAGCGTCGTAACTTTGCAGATGTTGTTTATGCTCAACCAGCAACATTACACACTAACTAAAGTTAGAAAAGTCAAATCATAATCAACCACCCCTTTAAACTAAATTAAAATGAGAAATAAAAGAAGTTAAAAAAAATTATATTTTATTTTACGTTTATTATACGTATATGAGTGCGATTCGGGAACCTTGAGAGTGCTGGTCCATCGGGCTCCCTGGACGGGTCATCCTCATCGGGACCACCTTCATCTGACTGAAGCGGGCGTCTTCTGAAAGGCTCTCGTCCACAGGCTTCAGGACAAACACAAACATTAACCCTCTGACCTGATTTACCACAGTAAAACATTCAGATTTATTGAGCTTTCCACCTTGTGCATCTGATGCAAACTCTCCTGGCTGTATCCCGCAGACGTCTGCTGAGGGAAGGCGTGTCCTGTGGAGGTGGCCGGTCCGGGACTGGGGCCCATCATGCTGTGCGAGGATCCAGGGGACAGTCCTGATCCCAGAACGGCCCCGGGAGACGGGCCCGGCCCCGGCGACGGCCCCGCACAGGGAGTCCCTCCTAACGGCGGCTCTGGGGTGGACATGCCTCACACTCGCCCTGACACAACCAGAAAACATTCACATGTGGCGCTGTGAACAGGGTTTGAAATTAACACACACCAAAAAAATCAACAAACACAGCGTGACTCTCGCTGTCAAATCACGAGCCAATTTGGCGGGTTACTTATTATATTTAGTCGTGTAAGCCAAATCTGTGCAGATTTAGTGCAAATACTGAACTTGTGAGTCATCATGATATATTAAATAGTGTATTGTGCAGAATCTGCTCATATCTGCTTACTTGAACACACACGTCACTACACAACAAATAACGGTGCGCTTGTTCATTTGCATTGAAGCAATAGCGAAGATTAAAAAGCATCTGGTTTACAGAAAAGACATTGTTATTTTCCAACATCTTACATATTTTTTGTACTGTATTGATCTGTCCACCTAAAATAATTTTTTGTTGAAAAGGATGAGGATGAAAGCGGAAGGGAGGAGATGCTGGATGACAGGATTTTGTTTGAATAAGAAATGAATGTATGAAATCCCCCCCAAAAATGTATATATATATATATATTGGTAATCAAACAGTTGATGGGACCCATTGACTTCCATAGTAGGAAAAAAAATACCATGGAAGAAAATGTGTCCCGTCAACTGTTTGATTACCAACATTCTTTAAAATATCTTCTTTTGTGTTTAGCAGAAGAAAGAAACAGGTTTGGAACAACTTGAGTGTGATTAAATAATAACAGAATTTTCATTTTTGGGTGAACTGTCCCTTTAAAGTCCCCCTGTGGTGAAAATCCAGCTTTTAATGTTGTTTGTGTCTATGTGGTGTTTTTAATATGCTTTAAGACAAACCATGTGTAAATTCATAAGTCGACTCCATTGCTGAGTATTTTCTCCTTAAAACTGCAGTGAACCAAAGACATTCTCAAAAACACACTTTGAAATCGCTGGTGTTTCTGACGTCACAAACTACCTTGTAACCAATCAGATCAACGTGTGATCGTCAACCAGTGGATCTCTGAGTGAGTGAGTGAGTGGAGGCGGGGCTCATTTGCATATTCATAGAACCGCGCATACTAAATGAGGCAAGGGTGTCGAGTTACATTCAAGATATTTTAAAGGTCATAGGCAGCCGTGCCCGAGCGCAAAACCTCACAACACCCACCCCTGTCAGTGATTGGTTGGAACACTATTTATTTTGGTTTTGAGTGTTGGTGATACCAACTGTGTGCAGATCTCAGAGCCTCGGCTGCCTACAGAGACGGCTTGCTTATGGGGCGGATAGGTAGCGGATCGTTAGGAAAGATTAGATGAATGTGATCATTTATGTTTGAGCCTGAAATCGCTGATACAACCTTTAAGGCATGAAGAAATTTGTTTTCAATGAAAAAACTTATAAATATGTCATTTTGGTGATCAAAGGTGAGTTTTAAGGGATAAAATTATTGACTACAGGGGGACTTTAATATACATTTTCTCAGTAATATGGCTTCCAGAATCTGTCCAGAATTTTGTCCTTCTGGGATCAATGATGCTTCATAACATGATCTGAAGACATTCCAAATGTAAGTGAATTACAGACAGTAAACCCTGCTGAAAAAGCAGCTAAAAACAGACTAGCCGTGTCCTAAACACACAATTATAATGTTCTCATTGTAATTTGATATAGCCGATATGACAGACTTGCGCTTAACCGCATTTTCCTTTTTGAAGTGATTTCAATCATATTTCAAGCAATTGAAAACCATCATGGCGAAGATGAAGTGTCTCAGCTGAAGGAAATAATCCATTATTTATCAGCTTTATTATATCAGCCAACTTTTCTTATCAGGCCGATATCACACATATATCAGTATGGTGGCCGATATATCGTGCATCCCTAAGAAGAATCGCACTATAATACCAGTTTCGACCAGTGAATTTCCATATCATTTTATACAGATTGTCCACACAAAGAATAATTTATATCCAATATAAGTTAGTTGAGATTTATTTTAGACTAGGGAAAAAAATCATTATGGAGATTCCCATGTATTGGTATCCATGACTTTTCCAGGCCTGGAAACCACATTTATCTAAATGCACTGTATTGCACAGGTATTCTATGATGATACTAATAATGATAAGGATTTATTGGTGTCAGTCAGATGATTAGACATGAGCAGATGATCCTGGAGGATGAACTCATTCCTGCCTCTGGAAACATCAGACAGCGGCTCATTATAGGAAGATAAGCCGAGCTTGAGCATTTGACAGGGAAATAAAATGTCGTCCAGCTCGAGCTTCTGGATGATCCTCCGCTGCACATCTGCACATCCACCGATCATCCGCTGAGATCAAACTCGCATGAAATACTGAGTCATATTGAAACACTGCGATAGAAATAATGACGTCAAGTGGCCAGACAGGCTGAAGCTGTCGCGTTCACACTACTGAGATCAGCGCGATCATAATTCCTGTTTAATCAGACTTACCCGTAGTATAATAAACGAGGCGGACGCGCTCGAGCTGATGACGGAGCCCACGGTGTGTTTAATTAACCGATCCGCTACATCCGTTCCGTTCATTCGGTTGATGTTCATGTACGGAGCGCCGCTGCGGACACAGAGTCTCAGACGCTCGAGAGAGAGAGAGAGAGAGAGAGAGAGAGAGAGAGAGAGAGAGAGAGAGAGAGAGAGAGAGAGAGGGGGGGAGCGAGAATACATTTTTAAATTATAAAAATATATATTTTATATTATAGAAGTTGTATTTTGTCTGTTTTCCTTATTTGCGTTTTGCTGTTCACTCAAAAAAAAAAAAAAGTGAACTGGGTTGTTTCAATCCATGTTTGGGTCAAATATGGATAACCGTTGGTTCACAAATTTTTTAATTACATTTTTTTTTTTACCCAGTATTTCTATTTTGTAAAGATTCTGACCACACTCTAAAAGAAAAGGCACTTCATATACAGACGGGTTCCCATCATGGGATCATAATATGGATTTAGTTTTAATTAGTTAATTTTGTTTTAATTCTAATTACATTTTATGAATTAAACAGCTCTTAAACATATTTAATTACTAGGGGGAAAACTGTTATACATAAAGTAGCCTACTATCCAATCATTTAATACATTTTAAGAACTTTTTTTGGCATAAAGCGTTTTTTAGAATTGAGTAAAAAACCCTAGAGTTCTATTTAAACTCCACTGAACCTTGTTTTCTAACTTTTTTCCTCATGAGATGCCTTTACATGTCCACCAACTAATTAAATGTCAAAAACCTATAGGCCTATAGCCTATAACTAACAAATATATTCCTATTTTTCATGCCTGTATAACTTTACTGGGACAGATGTAACACTCATTTTTAATAGCCTACTTTAGGCTTGCATTTAAGAGAAATAAACTGAAGATTTGTATGTTTATGAATAATTTTAATGTATCAATAGCCGATATAGTTCAGTCTGTGACTTTATGCTCTTAAAGTCACCATGAATTTAAAACTGACAATTCCTTGTTTATTGAATATTGCAGTGTTTATTATATATATATGTGTATGTAAGGGATAATGTAGAGCGAATACAAGCCCGACAGGCTGATCAGGTCTTGAATCAGCCTGAAGAATCAGCCTGAAGGGATTGTATTCGCTATAACAACCGCCTCGCTCTACATTATCCCGCTTATTACATGGCTAACTACCAAATAAATCAATAATTTGACACAAAATATTGATTTAAAAAAGAGTTTATTGTTTTAAAAACAATTGTATTGCTTCCGCTAAAGAAAATAGTCCATAGCAATGCTCTGTTTTTCATGGCAACGGTGTGTTATACTTGCAGCGGCTGTTATCAAGAAATAACAGACCGCATTCTACACTAGAATTCAACCAAGCCATGAAATAAAAATATATATATTTTTTTTTATGTGTCTCATGATCTAGAAATCAGACTTGATCTAGAAATTCCTCTTGCAGCATCTCTTCTCTTCTCTGATGATGTGGGCGGGGCTATAACCTGTCACTCACATGAGATCAGCCAATAGCAAACTACAACCATCCAATCAATTCCCCACGGACACAATCAAGCCCCGCCCACATTTATTCTTGTTCGAGAAGCGTTTCACTCAGACATACCGCGGTAAGAAAAGACAACCGGTAGGCTACTGCCGTTTCATGCTGACTTTATTCATTTTCTCAGAGGTGGCAGAACAGAAATACATTGTCCCACTTCCAACATCAGTGCAGTCAAAAGCCATCTATCCTAAAGTGTGTATGGCGCCGTGATTGCTGGAGCTGATCCCAGTGTAAGGGCCGATGGCAGGGAAACATTCTGGATGCATGTATTCAGGGTTTGAAATTACTGTGGCGAGTAACGCTGTCAAATACAGCCAATTTTGTGTCACTTGTGTTTACTCAATTTGCTGGGGAAGTCAAGTTCGTGTAAGCCAAATCTGCGCAGATTTAGCGCAAATACTCATTTTGCAGAATATCTGCTTAGGCTACTTGAACACACTCATCACTACGCAACAAATAAACACACGCTTGTTCATTTGCATTGAAGCAAAAGCGAAGATTAAAAAACATTTGGTTAACAGAAAAGACACTGTTATTTTCCAACATATCCTACATAGTTATGATGTTTGTACAGTATTGATCATCTATCCATCCATCCATCTTCTACCGCTTATCCGGGGCCGGGTCGCGGGGGCAGCAGTCTAAGCAGGGATGCCCAGACGTCCCTCTCCCTAGACACTTCCTCCAGCTCTTCCGGGGGGACACCGAGGCGTTCCCAGGCCAGCCGGGAGACATAGTCTCTCCAGCGTGTCCTAGGTCTTCCCCGGGGTCTCCTCCCGGTGGGACATGCCCGGAACACCTTCCCGGGAAGGCGTCCAGGAGGCATCCGGAAAAGATGCCCGAGCCACCTCAACTGACCCCTCTCGATGTGGAGGAGCAGCGGCTCTACTTTGAGCTCCTCCCGAGTGACCGAGCTTCTCACCCTATCTCTAAGGGATCGCCCAGCCACCCTGCGGAGAAAGCTCATTTCGGCCGCTTGTATCCGGGATCTTGTCCTTTCGGTCATGACCCACAGCTCATGACCATAGGTGAGAGTAGGAACGTAGATTGACTGGTAAATCGAGAGCTTCGCCTTGCGGCTCAGCTCCTTCTTCACCACGACAGACCGGTACAGGGACCGCATTACTGCAGAAGCTGCACCGATCCGCCTGTCAATCTCCCGTTCCATCCTTCCCTCACTCGTGAACAAGACCCCAAGATACTTGAACTCCTCCACTTGAGGCAGGAGCTCTCCACCAACCTGAAGCGGGCAAACCACCCTTTTCCGACTGAGAACCATGGCCTCGGACTTGGAGGTGCTGATTTTCATCCCAGCCGCTTCACACTCGGCTGCAAACCGTCCCAGTGCATGCTGGAGGTCCTGGTCTGATGAGGCCAACACGACAACATCATCCGCAAAGAGCAGAGATGAAATCGTGTGGTCCCCAAACCCGACCCCCTCCGGCCCCTGGCTGCGCCTAGAAATTCTGTCCATAAAAATTATGAACAGAACCGGCGACAAAGGGCAGCCCTGCCGGAGTCCAACACGCACCAGGAACAAGTCTGACTTACTGCTGGCAATACGAACCAAGCTCCTGCTCCGGTCGTACAGGGACCGGATAGCCCTTAGCAAAGGGCCCCGGACCCCATACTCCCGGAGCACCCTCCACAGGCCGCCGCGAGGGACACAGTCGAATGCCTTCTCCAAATCCACAAAGCACATGTAGATTGGTTGGGCAAACTCCCATGAGCCCTCCAGCACCCTGTAGAGGGTATAGAGCTGGTCCAGTGTTCCACGACCGGGACGAAAACCACACTGTTCCTCCTGAATCCGAGGTTCTACTATCGGCCGGATTCTCCTCTCCAGTACCCTGGCATAGACTTTCCCAGGGAGGCTGAGAAGTGTGATCCCCCTATAGTTGGAGCACACCCTCCGATCCCCCTTCTTGAAAAGAGGGACCACCACCCCGGTCTGCCAGTCCAAAGGTACTGTCCCCAACCGCCACGCGATGTTGCAGAGGCGTGTCAGCCAAGACAGCCCCACAACATCCAGAGACTTGAGGTACTCAGGGCGGATCTCATCCACCCCCGGTGCCTTGCCACCGAGGAGTTTCTTGACTACCTCGGTGACTTCAGCTTGGGTGATGGACGAGTCCGCCTCCGAGCCCTTAGCCTCTGCTTCCTCAATGGAAGACGTGACGGCGGGATTGAGGAGATCCTCGAAGTATTCCTTCCACCGTCCGGTGATATCCCCAGTCGAGGTCAACAGCTGCCCACCTCCACTGTAAACAGCGTTGGTAGGGCACTGCTTCCCCCTCCTGAGGCGCCGGACGGTTTGCCAGAATCTCTTCGAGGCAGACCGATAGTCCTTCTCCATGGCCTCACCGAACTCCTCCCAGGCCCGAGTTTTTGCCTCCACAACCACCCGGGCTGCAGTCCGCTTGGCCCGTCGGTACCCATCAGCTGCCTCAGGAGTCCCACAAGCCAGCCAGGCCCGATAGGACTCCTTCTTCAGCTTGACGGCATCCCTTACTTCCGGTGTCCACCACCGGGTTCGGGGATTGCCGCCTCGACAGGCACCGGAGACCTTACGGCCACAGCTCCGAGTGGCCGCGTTGACAATGGAGGTGGAGAACATGGTCCACTCGGACTCAATATCTCCAGACTCCCTCGGGATCTGGTCGAAGCTCTGCCGGAGGTGGGAGTTGAAGATCTCTCTGACAGGAGATTCGGCCAAACGTTCCCAACAGACCCTCACAGTACGTTTGGGTCTGCCGAGTCTGTCCAGCTTCCTCCCCCGCGATCGGATCCAACTCACCACCAGGTGGTGATCAGTTGACAGCTCCGCCCCTCTCTTCGCCCGAGTGTCCAAGACATACGGCCGGAGGTCGGATGAAACGACCACAAAGTCGATCATCGACCTCCGGCCTAGGGTGTCCTGGTGCCATGTGCACTGATGGACACCCTTATGCTTGAACATGGTGTTCGTTATGGACAAGCTGTAACTAGCACAGAAGTCCAATAACAGAACACCACTCGGGTTCAGATCAGGGGGGCCGTTCCTCCCAATCACGCCCCTCCAGGTGTCACTGTCGCTGCCCACGTGGGCGTTGAAGTCCCCCAGTAAAACGATGGAGTCCCCAGTCGGAGCACTTTCCAGCACCCCTCCCAGAGACTCCAAGAAGGCCGGGTACTCTGCACTGCCGTTCGGCCCGTAAGCACAAACGACAGTGAGAGACCTATCCCCGACCCGAAGGCGTAGGGAAGCGACCCTCTCGTTCACCGGGGTGAACTCCAACACATGGCGGCTGAGCTGGGGGGCTATAAGCAAACCCACACCAGCCCGCCGCCTCTCACCATGGGCAACTCCAGAGTGGTGAAGAGTCCATCCTCTCTCGAGGAGTGTGGTTCCAGAGCCCAAGCCGTGCGTAGAGGTGATCCCAACTATCTCTAGTCGGAATCTCTGAACCTCACGCACAACCTCAGGCTCCTTCCCCGCCAGAGAGGTGACATTCCATGTCCCTAGAGCTAGATTCCGCGTCCAGGGATCGGGTTGTCTAGGCCCCCGCCTTCGACTGCCGCCCGATCCACTTAGCACCGGCCCCTTACGGTCCCTCCTGCAGGTGGTGGGTCCACGGGAGGGTGGCCCCACGTCACTCCTTCGGGCTGAGCCCGGCCGGACCCCATGGGGGGAGGCCCGACCACCAGGCGCTCGCATACGAGCCCCAACCCCGGGCCTGGCTCCAGGGTGGGGCCCCGGCTGCGCCATACCGGGCGACGTCACGGTCCTCCTTTTTTTGGGCATCATAAGGGGTTTTGAACCGCTCTTAGTCTGACCCGTCGCCTAGGACCTGTTTGCCTTGGGAGACCCTACCAGGGGCATATAGCCCCAGACAACATAGCTCCTAGGTTCATTCGGGTACTCAAACCCCTCCACCACGGTAAGGTGGCAGTTCAAGGAGGGGGTATTGATCATCTGTCCACCTAAAATATATAGGCTATATATATATATATATATATATATATATATATATATATATGGCTACTATATACATATTTAGTACAAAATATATAATTTATATAAAATATAAATTTATAAAAAATATATAATTTAGTACCAATTTGGCTTTTTATTTTTGTGTTATTTTATTTTTATTTTGGCTAGTAGAAGTTCTGAATAACAAAATTCAAAAATAACTCAAAAATAATAATTTAAAAAAAATAACACAAAAAAGAAATCAGATTTACTACGTCGCATCTTATCTTATATATAAGATGCGACGTAGTTAATCTGGTTTATTTTTGTGTTTTTTTTTTTGGTTAGTAGAAGTTCTGAATGGCCGGTAAATAGTAGCCAAATTTGCCGGTGAGTGAAAAAGTTAATTTCAAACCCTGGATGTATTTCTCTATGTTTTCAACTCACAATGAGAAAACGGCGACATTTCGTTGACGTCTGCACACCCAAACCGCTGCTTCTCTCTGTGTGTGTGTGTGTGTGTGTGTGTGTCCGTCCTCCGCTGCTGTAGGAGGCGCTGCTGTTCGACATTCATGATAATGAGGAGCGAGTTCCGGCGAATATCAGATTTCTGCTAGTGTTCCTGCTCACCGATGAATTTCGTTGATAATTTACACAAATGGACGAGTAGGATGGATCTGGTGAGTGTTCAGTTGTTCTAATAGCACAGGCTGCTCGATTAACGGAGAATAAAGCCGGTTAAAAGGCTATCCGATGTGTTGTTTGTGTCGAGCGCTCTCACGCGCCGCTGCGTTTACAGAATGAATTTAATCTGATGCGAAGAGCGTGTCACGATCTCGAGGTATATATATTCATATTCAGTGTCTCTCAGACATGTTTATTGTGTAGCATATTGTCCTCTGTCAGTCCCGGTTGACGCGGCTCGCGGTGTGTGTGATGTTATTCACTCTGTTTTAGGACTTCGGGAACAAACTGCCCCAGGCTCTGTCGACAAACACTAAACTGCCCCAGTCTCTCTCCTCTAGCGCTAAGTTTCTGCCCTCAGGCCCGTTTGAGCACTACGGGCGGCCCGTGGGAGTCAAAGTCAAAGAGGAAGACGAGAGTGTGGAAGATTTCTTTCATTTCGGTGAGTGGCGCATTTCATATTTGCATAGTAAATGTGTTGTTTTCCTGACACCGCTCACACTGTCCTTGATTTCATCATTACCACGGTAATATTAGCACAGCTAAAGATGTGTGTGTGCTATTAGAACTTTTCCAGAATATAATGACCCAGACAGCATCATAGTGTCGGCCCAGATCCGGCCCACATCTGGTCTGAGTGGAATCCACATGTTGCCAACACTATAATGCTGTCTGCCTGGAAAACAATGATAATTATGAGTATTAGTTGTGGTAATGAGTCATTTTCAATCTCAAAAGTTGTTTTTATTGCAAATGTCGCACTTATAACATTAAACCTGAGTTAGTAAACGATTACATTTTATTCATAAACACGAGCACATTTTCAGTTGTGTTAATTAAAATGGGGAGACACACAAAAAAGTTTATGTATTAGGTCATAATTGACCAGAATATAAAAACTAGTCTTGCAGAATGATTCAAGAGACATGTTTCACCCAAACATGATCATTCTGTCAGCGTTTACTGACAGACTTTCTTCTGTGGAACGAAGTCAGTGTTGTGTGGGTGAACTAACCCTTTAACCTCATCTATAATATTCCTTAATCATCTCCTTATATCACGTTGCTCATATATAGCCCATATTTTCCCTGATGCATTTATTCAGCTACTTACTATTAAAGTGTTAGTTCAGCCATTTACTCACTCTCATGTCGTTCCAAACCCATTAGATTTCCATTCATCTTCAAAACACAAATGTAGATATTTTTAATGAAGTCCGAGAGATTTCTGTCCCTCCATTGAAAGCGTATTCACCCAAAACATTCATAAGGAGATGGTAAAGTAAGTAAAGTTGAACGGATCAGTCTAATCAAGTCTTCTGAAGAGACACGGTTGCTTGATATATGATGCACAGATTTAAGTTGGGCTTTTATTCTTATATAAACATGAGCAAACAATGTTTAAAGTTCAATTTCGGCAAGTGGAAGCTCAACCAATAAGGTTTGTTCTCACGGGTCACATGGCATGTTTGAGCTTTTATGTTGGCTGATCAATGTTTATATGTGAACAAAAGCCTAAATTAAATCTGTTCGTCACATAATGAGAGTCTTTTCTTGGATTAAACCGCTCGATATATGGATTTATTATAAATCCGTGAACAGACTTTCAATGGAGGGACAGAAATCTGTCAGATTTCATTAAAGATCTTCATTTGTGTTTCTAAGATGAATGAAAGTCTTACGGGTGTGTAACGTCACGAGGGAGTAAATGGGTGAAATTGACTAAAAACACTGCGAAACACACACACCTGATGATGGTGTTTCATGGGAATGAATCGGTCACACTTTACTGTAAGATTCATTAGTTATAGTTTATTAACCAACATGAACTAACCATGAGCAAAACATTTATTACTGTATTTGTTAATCTTTGTTAATGTTAGTTAATAAAAATACAGCTGTTCATTGTTAGTTCACAGTGCATTAACTAATGTTAACAAGATTTTAATAAAATATTAGTAAATGTTGAAATTAACATGAACAAAGGTTAATAAAAGCTGTACAAGTGCAGTTCATTATTAGCTCATGCTAACTAATGTGGTTAACTAATGAACCTTGTTGTAAAGTGTTGCCAGTGAATCCAGTATTTTGAGATTGAAAATGCTCTTGCGTATTATTATGCATGTCTGAAATTGCAATGCATTGTGTGTAATCCTGTGTGTAAAGGTCCACATTACATCTGTTATCAGAGGCGACTGTCTGAGTTATGCGTTTCAGAAATCTACATATACAAAATCACCATTAGCTAAAAATATATTAAAATTAGGGCTGCACGGTATTGAAGAAAAGTGTGGTATGCGATAACTCATTAAATTTGATATGCGATACAATAATGCTTAAAGTGTGTAAAATAAATGTAAAATATCTTTAAAATTATATAACCTACATATGTGTTTCACATTCTTTTTGCATCAGTGTTTTACTGTAGCGTAAGAAGTGTTATTTTAACATCAGTGTAAACCTCGGGGTTCAGGTGATCCTACATTAGGGTTATTAAACAACACAAACTGAATAATCAAATGTAAAAATAAGCTTAGTTTTCACTGTATGAATTAAATATATCCTGATTCTTATTAAAGCTACAAAAGTTATTCAGCCGAGAGCGAGTGATTTTCTCTTCGTCTTTTGTTCATGACCCCAGTTATTGCGAGCCGTTGCGATATGCAGATATATTAGCGATATTTCGATATATTGTGCAGCCCTAATTGAAACAATGTAATAATTAAGGCAGAAAGCATGTGTAACCCTGTGTGTAATGGTGTTGTTCTCTCCTGACCAGCTCAGCATCTGCAGCAACAGACCGGAGAGTGTCTCACGGCTTGTTGCGGCGACTCCGATCCTAAAAGCCTGTCTCTTCCCGATTCCCCCAAATCCAACAACCGTCCCTCGGCGGACCGGCCCTATCACTGCCAGGACTGCGGGAAATACTTCCGGATCAACGACATCAAGAGACACCAGAGAATACACAGCGGAGAGCGTCCGTTCCCGTGCTTCCAGTGCGGGAAGAACTTCCCCACGTCCGGGGATCTGAAACGCCACGAGAGAATCCACACGGGAGAGCGTCCGTACCACTGTCTCCAGTGCGGGAAGAACTTCTCCGACTCCGGGCATCTCAAGCAGCACGAGAGAATGCATACGGGCGAGAGGCCGTACCAGTGCTCCCAGTGCGCCAAGCGCTTCTACAGATCCGGAGATCTCAAACGCCACCTGAGGATTCACAGTGGCGAGCGCCCGTATAAATGCCTCCAGTGCGGGAAAACCTTCTCGGATTCGGGACACTTGCGCGGACACCAGCGCATTCACACCGGAGAGAGGCCGCACCGGTGCACCCTGTGCGAGAAGAGCTTCTTCCGATCCGGGGATCTGAAGCGCCATCACAGAACACACACCGGCGAGAGGCCGTATCAGTGTTTCCAGTGCGGGAAGAGCTTCTCCGAGTCGGGACATCTGAAGGAACATCGCCGGATCCACACCGGGGAGAAGCCGTACCACTGTAACCAGTGCGATAAGAGCTTCTCCAGGCTGGAGCGTCTGAAGGGCCACCAGAGCATCCACACGGGCGAGAGGCCGTTCCACTGCACACAGTGCGGGAAGAACTTCTTCCGGTCCGGAGAACTGAAGCGGCACCAGAGGATTCACAACGGGGAGCAAGCGTGAAGCGGGAAGAGGGCCGGTGCACTACCAGGAAAACCACCGGGATCGGGACGATTCTTAATGCTTTTAGGAGAAGTCTCTTCTGCTCACCAAGGCTGCGCTTGTGATTAAAAATACAAAAAAACTGTGAAATATTATTATGATGTAAAAGTGATGTTTTCTATGTGAATATAGTGTAAAGTGTAGATCAAAGCTGAATTACTCCAGTCTTCAGTGTCACATGATCCTTCAGAAATCATTCTAATATGATGATTTGATACGTTTATGATTATTATCAATGTTGAAAACAATTATTTACATTTTTATTTCAGGATTCTTTGATGAATAGAAAGTTCATAAGAACAGCATTTATCTGAAATAGAAGCTTTTGAAACATTAAACACTACCGTTCTAAAGTTTGGGGTCAGTAGGATTTTTAATTTTGTGGGGAAAGAAATAAAAGAAATCAATACTTTTATTCATCAAGGATGAATTTATGATCAAAAGTGACAGTAAAGACATTTATAATGTTACACAAGATTCTATTTCAAATAAATGCTGTTCTTTTGAACTTTCTATTCATCAAAGAATCCTGAATAAAATTTTGTACACAACAGTTTTCAACATTGATAATAATCATAAATGTTTCTTGAGCATCAAATCATCATATTAGAGTGATTTCTGAAGGATCATGTGACACTGAAGACTGGAGTAATGATGCTTTGATCACAGGAATAAATTACATTTTAAAATAGAAAACAGTTATTTTAAATTGTCATAATATTTAACAATATTACTGTTTTTTGTTGTATTTTTAATCAAATAAATGCAGCCTTGATGAGCAGAAAATACTTCTTTTAAAAACATTAGAAATCTTCCAGATCCAGAACTTCTGACCGGTCTCGTGTGTGAAGGCCGAACGAGCCGTTCATGTTACTCTATTGTACCTGTGAAACCGTAGAGAACTGATTCTCACTGACTTCTCTTCTATTTCCCCATTAGAAACCAGCATATGCTGAACTCTAGCATTGTTATAAACACGTGCACCAGTTGTTCATTGCCGTAGACTGTGTTATGAACGCCTACAAACGCCCCAGATTTCCTCGGACCGTCAGACTCGGCGTGGCGCTGATCATGTGATCAGGCTGTTCATCACTGTCTGTCTGTCTGTATGTTGTTGCCAGATATAGTCAAGTGACTCATTAGAACTGTAAATTGTACAGGAGGATATTATTATTGTGTATGCTTGCATTCCCTGTATTTAATGAATCCCCCTCAAATTGTTTTGTTTTTTTAAAGATATAAACATGAATACTGTTTTATTGTCATAGTGCAGAAGCCGTCAACATGAGACGATGCCTCTGAATCCTCTGATTTTGATGTGACCGTATGGTTTGTGTCAGTATCTCAACGGTGGCAGTTTTACTAGCCGCTGTTAAACACTTGTGTGATCCACAGAACACAGTTATTGTTTAACTATAACACTTTGTCACAACTATCATGAAATAAGTTACAAAGTATAGATATGCTCATACTAAATGGATGGTGAGCACCAGATGAACTGTATAGCAAACTGAGCTTTCTCATAATAAATCACATTAGATTTAGCTTTTAAGTTTTTATAAATTAGCTATTTACATTTATTATTGTTTCATATTGTCGTCTAATTTTTACTTTCTTTATATATGTGTGTATTTAACCATTTGTAGTCAGTGTGTACTCAGTTTGGAGGGCTTTAATGCGGTCAGAAAGGCTTTTACAGCAATAAGAGCTGTGTTGAGAGATGAGTTATAATTATAACTGTTTTGCTTCATGTGCATGAATATTTTCTTCATAATGTGTGTCATTAATAAACATTTCACCTGTACTAATGCCAGCACACATGAAGAATCGTTTATTGGTCTTGTGTAATATTTTACATTTCCACAACAGACTGATTCTTTAATAAATGATAAAACTTCAGATAAATCGAGTGATTAAGGGTTGTTTAATGTTTGTATGGTGCTGAACGGATATTTTCATATCTGTCAAGGTAAATTACTCGCACGTAGTTTTCTATTATTTAATTTAAATGATTTAATATTTAGAGGTAAACACTGCGAAGCGTTTCCGCTTTCTTGTGGAAGCGATGCTCGTTTTACGACATCTGCGTTGGCTTTACGGCACTGATCAGTCGGAAGTCTGGTAACCAGGGAGACGGCTGGCGGCACTGCGGTCAGCGTGAGACGGTGAGCTGTTATTGATTCGAAATCTCTCATTAAATACATTAAACAGTCAGTTTTCTTAGTCAGATATGTTTTCTAATGTTACCACGAAACCATGAACAGCGATTGACAGGGACGGAGCAGTGTATGAGCGAAACACGGTTCAAGTGTAAACAAAACAAACACTAAACACAGAAACTCGTGAAAACCAGCGGCATTTGTGAGAATCTGACTCTCATGTGACCGCCATTTGCTTTAATTTGACTGATTAACGGCCGTTTGCGTTTGTTTTCGTTCATTTAAAAGGCTTTTACTGGCGTTTTCCCGCCAGTTAGCGCTTGTTGAGCTGCTGTAGCGTTAGTTCAGCACTGATCGGGGGTCAGGTGTGCTGTTTCTTCTGCAGGTGATGATGTCAGACAGGTGGGATGTTCAGCTGTTGTGAAGCTTCTGCAAACTCACCGACTGCTTGCACTCACAGGTGAGATGTTTATGAGGGTTGATACGAGCTGATGATGTTTTCAGACCTGCCATGTAGCTCTAAAGTGACCTTTAACCTAGATCGCAAGAGCACTGTGGAACGCCTTAAAGGGATAGTTCACCCAAAATGAAAATTCAGTCATTAGTTAGTGACTCACCCTAATGTCTTTCCAAACCCGTAAGACTTCCATTCATCTTCAGAACACAAATGAAGATCTTTTTGAGGAAATCTGAGCGATTTCTGTCCCTCCATTGACCGCTATGCAACTACCACTGACTTTGACATAAAGAGTTCGTAAGCAGTTTAATTTTCTGAAGAGACTCGATCGCTTTAAATGATAAATAGATTGAATTCCGGCTTTTATTCACATTTAAACTGATCAGCGAAGATAAACAGAAGCTCAACCGAACCTGCGTGACATGCTTGAGCTTCAGACTACCACACCTGATGAGTGAGTTGATGAATGTTTATATGTGACCCTGGATCACAAAACCGAAATTGAGATTTAAACATGACCTGAAAGCTGAATAAATGAGCTTTCCATTGATGTATTGTTTGTTATGATGGGACAATATTTGGTCGAGATGCAACTATTTGTAAATCTGGAATCTGAGGGTGCAAAAAAATCGAAACATTGAGAAAATTGCCTTTAAAGTTGTTCATTTATGTTGGCGATTGTGCTGCATTCACTCACAAAAATAAATGTTTTATACATTCACACTATCTTAATGGATCATGATCTTTACTTAATATCCTAATGATATAAAGAAAAATCAATCAATTTTGACCCATACAATGTAGTGTTGGCTCTTGCCACGAATATACCCGTGCGACTCGAGACTGGTTTTGTGATCCAGGGTCACATATGTCAATATAATGTGTACCTTGAAATGCAATGTAAGTCGCTTTGGATAAAAGCGTCTGCCAAATGCATAAATGTAATGAACAGATTGAATTTTGTTTTTTATTATACATCATATAAAGCGATTTAGGACTAAACCGCTCATTTCATATGAATTAGTTTTACAATCTCTATGAACTTCTTGAAGCATCAGTGTCGGCTGTGTAGCTGTCAGTGGAAATCTCTGATTTCACTAAAAATATCTTCATTTGTGTTCAGAAGATGAACGAAAGCCTTATGGGTTTGGAACGACATGAGGGTGAGTGATTGAGTTTCCGTCCCTTTAATTTTCTCATTGCCGCATCGAGACCATTTATCTTCCAGGGGTGTGTTTCCCAAAAGCATCGTTAGCCAACTATGGTCGCAAGTTCCGTCGTTATCATCAATTCAATGAGTCTGTGTTTCCCGAAACCATCGTTCCAACGAACATTCGCAAACGTCATCGCAGAGGTGTGTGTTAGGAGCGACAGATCTCGACCTGTGGTCAGAAGAGTTTCTAGATTTCATGACAGAATAATCAAGCTGACATTCAGTGCAATCTATATCTGTTATTTAGAATACATACAAATGTCATTAAGTTTGTAAAGAGATTTGAAGTGTCGTTTTTGAAGAGTGTGAACGTGCTCTAGTGTGTAAGAACGAGTCTATGATTGAATCTGAGAGAAACATGAGAAATATTCCTCAGATGTGTGTCTGTGATCTATAGCCAAACATCTCGTATTAATTTGATCTCAAACAGATTCATTAACAGTAGTTATTACTCCCAACACCTGCGTGACATCATTAACCAGCGTGGTTGGTTTCGGGAAACAGTCGAGACTCGTTGATTTCCTCAGCGATGTGTCGTACTCTGGAGAGAAGCAGCGAGTTACGGCGGTGTGCGGGAAACACACTCCAGTTCTGTTCTAGTGAAGTCCTCAATGCTCCTGTGTTTCTCCACACTCATGTTATTGGACTGTCCTGTGTATGACACAAGTAGAACGCTCTTTTATGAAGTTATTTCACTTATTTAGTAAGATTATGCCTGAAAAGGTTTTGGATTTTATATCATGTTAATTTAAAAAAAAATATATAATATGACTTGTGTTTGTTTGCTTGGTTTTATTGTGTTCATATGATATTTGTATTTTTGTAATTTAATTTTTGCCGTGAAAATAACCTTAGATGCTGACATATCTTTAAATAAATCTGTCTGTCTGTCTGTGTCTCTCCAGAGCGATTCCATGGAGGTCCGTAAGCCGGTCCTGGAGCTGAAGGACGTGCCTCCGCCGCCCCCCCACAGCGCCGGCCCGCACACACACCCGTGTCTCAGCGTAAGCGTGTGTTCCTGCTGTGAAGCGAGCGTTCGCCTGCAGAAGAGCTCGAGCGGCGTCACCGGTGGAGGCTTTCCTCTGTATCTCCCCCGCTCACACACACACACACACTCTCCTCCAGCGTCACACTGCGCCGCTCTGAGGCCGATACACACCGGTTCCTCTCTGTGTAAACACTGTCAGTGTCGTTTCCCACACGGTGGCCCGTCCTCACCCCCCCACCTCTGCTCTAGCTCACTCCAGCACACGACGCGGTGTGTGACGGGCGCTCACTGTTTGCAGGACTGCTGGAGAAAGGTTGGTGGATCCGATCGCTCGCTCACTGGCTGCGTTTACACGCTCAGCGTTTGTTTCAGTCGGACTGTAGTGTTTACATGAATGCTAAACAAGTGATCGCGTTGATGTGTGTGTTTATGTCATAAGCTTCAAATCGGAATATATTTTTGACTTGCGCTCACTCCACGAATATAGAGAGAGTTTCCCGCTGTTTGCGCATAATAAACATTCTCCTACATTGGTCCATTATTTGTTTTAAACAGCAGACTTAATATATTTAATCAATTTCTGGCCATAATTTGGAGACATTGAGCATATGGACCATTGTGCTGTACTCTTATATTTATCACACAATTAAAATGCCCAAAACCAGTCGTCTGTGGATGAGTCTGAAACGAGCACTGGTGGGACGTTGCTCCACTTTAAAGGAGGATTATATAGGATATATATTATATATAGGATGATGAGACTCATTTATACGACACTTTATTCAACAGAAGAACAGCTCGTTCTGCACGTCATTGCGCTATTTCTACATTGAACATGCGCAGTCCTTTCAGTTTCGCTTTTCAATCCGATCAAGTGTTTACATGTTCTCTCGATCGGATTAGAATAGGAATAAACCCCCGTCTCATTGGGATCGAGCTCAGTCGGATCGTTTAAGGTGTTTACATGAAGGCTTTTCAGTGCGATTGAGCCGTCGATCCGATTACTAGCGGATGATTTGGTTGCATGTAAACGCAGCCACTGAAGGCGAGGCAGGACCGTGGTAAAGCGGCTCTCGTGTGGATTCTGCGCTGAAATCTGACATCAGTCTCTTCTGCTTTTCAGAGCTTGCGTGTCGACTCGGAGAAGGTTTGGCCGAACATTCCTCCGCCCGTCCCGGTGTGCAACGGCTGCGGCGTGACGGGAGTTTCTTCCGACGGTCTCCTGGGTGTCCACCTCGGCAAAACCCCACAGAAATATGGTCTGTACACACACCAGATGCACTGTTTTACTGCTGATAGTGAGCTGAGGCCGGTTGCACAAGCGGTGTGTGAGTTGCAACCTAGTTTTGTTGAAAAGGAACACAGCTTACTAAATACTTTTGCGTTGCACCATTAAATATAGTTGCAACATAACTCTGTATAAACTAAATATTTTTGGAAGCCTCCGACCAGGAGAAATTGTTGAAATAAAATAGCAGGCTGACGGAATTGCATCAGTTTTACCCAACAATCCTTTATACATTAGGATTTCTGCAGGTCTTAATTCACTTTTACACAAATTAAGGCCTTAAAAAAGTCTTAAAGGAGTAGTTCACTTTAAAATGCCAGTTTCAGGGAGAATCCCAGTTTCAGGGAGGATCCCAGTTTCAGAGAGGATCCCAGTTTCAGGGAGAATCCCAGTTTCAGAGAGGATCCCAGTTTCAGAGAGGATCCCAGTTTCAGAGAGAATCCCAGTTTCAGAGAGGATCCCAGTTTCAGAGAGGATCCCAGTTTCAGAGAGGATCCCAGTTTCAGGGAGAATCCCAGTTTCAGAGAGGATCCCAGTTTCAGAGAGGATCCCAGTTTCAGAGAGGATCCCAGTTTCAGAGAGGATCCCAGTTTCAGAGAGGATCCCAGTTTCAGAGAGGATCCCAGTTTCAGAGAGGATCCCAGTTTCAGAGAGGATCCCAGTTTCAGAGAGGATCCCAGTTTCAGAGAGGATCCCAGTTTCAGAGAGGATCCCAGTTTCAGAGAGGATCCCAGTTTCAGAGAGGATCCCAGTTTCAGAGAGGATCCCACCAGCAAAAAGAATACAACAGTTTTTATAGAATAGGAGCATGGGAAATATGAAGAACCAATCATATTGACAAAAATGATGTAATGAATCATGTCGCATGTATAATTCAGCAAACCCTTCTGTTTTTAGGGAGAAGCAAATCCTGATTTCTTGATTTACTTCACTTGTTACTCAAACTCACAAGTTTATATATTTAGACAAGTCTCGTTTCATTTCCCCTTTTCTTAGATTCAGACACACACTGACTTTGACCAAAGTGTTGAGGACATTTAGTTTCCAACACCATATAAAAATCAATCCTGCAAGAAAAAGAAATGTTAGTAATGATTAATTAAAAAAAAATCTATCACACAGAGTAGATATACTTCATAAAATTCATAGTTATGGCATTAAATGCATTGCAAAAAAATATATCTTCCTTAGTGTTTTTGTCCTGTTTTCCAATACAAAAATCTAAACATCTTTGATACATTTACTTGAGATGTAAAATGTGAGTTTGAGGTTTTTTTAATGAGTTTATGCTTAAAGAACAAATATCTTTCAATGAGTTATGAAAACTTCCCTTTGAATTATGTAACATTTTTGACCCCATTGGCAGATTTGTTTGTTTTTAGCACAAACTCACTTAATTTTGATCAGTTTCACAAAAAAAAAAAAAATTAACAGATGCTTTAATCCAAAGCGACTTACAAATGATGAGAGCAGTAGAAGCAATCAGTGATGTAGGGCTGTAGTCAAGACCACCTTTGTCGAGTCCAAGTCAAGACCGAGTCCAAAGAGGTTCGAGTCCGAGTCGAGACCGAGTCCAAAGAGGTTCGAGACCGAGTCAAGACCGAGTCCAAAGAGGTTCGAGACCGAGTCGAGACCGAGTCCAAAGAGGTTCGAGACCGAGTCAAGACCGAGTCCAGGACAGGAAAAAAAAAAAAGCAGTATGCTAAAAAAATATAGGCTAGCCTATAGAAATTAAATCATGTAATAATGAAATAATGAATAATTTTAATTTTATTTAAAATAATTGACTAATTCAAAGAACAAAAAATAATAATAATAATAATATAGGCCTAAAGGAGCACACACATTCGTTTCGACTGTCTGATCAGCCTTACATTCTGTTCCTGTCAATCATACACGCGATGAGGGAGGGCCGAGCCAACACACACACACACACACACACACACAAGAGATGCGGATAAACCGCGGATCGGGCGGATGACGTGACGAAAAATAATATTTTAGCCTACCACTCAAAGAAAAGAAAGGTAAGAGGCAAAGAAAGAAAGGTAAGAAAAAAAGTAGGAAAACTTTGCCCATTAATTAGATGTGCAAGGCAAGCAGGGTAGTTTTCGGGGTGTTATGGACAATTAAAAATGTGAATATTCACGTTGCACTAGCGGTGGACTTTCAGCGAGTTTATTTAAACATTTATTTTTTATAGAGCCGTTTATGAGTCAAAAGAGCCGGCTCTTTCAGTCAGCTGAGTGAAGCGAACCGGCTCACGAAAAAGAGCCGAAATGCCCATAGTTATTAGGTGGCCAGTGTTTCACTTTCCCTCCAATAATATTTTGTTTTAATATCGTGGCGACGTATGTGTGATTACTGGGAACATAATAAAGACACCTGGACTCGGTCGAGACCAAAAGCCATATTTGGCAAGACCAGTGGCCGAGACCGAGACAAGTCCGAGTCCGAATACCAGCGAGTCCGAGACAAGTCCGAGTCCGAATACCAGCGAGTCCGAGACAAGTCCGAGTCCGAATACCAGCGAGTCCGAGACAAGTCCGAGTCCGGACTCGAGTACTACAGCCCTACAGTGATGTCATTGTGTATATCTAGTGAATGTATCTTGATTTAAAAAATATTCAGACTATTGCACTGGAAAACAAGAAGAAAATACGAAAGAACATCATCTTTTTGTGTGGTGTGATCAGCAGATACAGGGAAAGTTAGAGCATAGAGTATAAATGGAGTATTTAAGCTACTTTTTTTCTGAAACGAATGAAAAAGTGATGGATTTCTTGAAAGTTGTATTTTAAACCTCTGAAGTGTCGCTAATACGTTATCTCTAGACATTTACATTTAGAGATCATATTAAATGTTCCTTCATAAACCCGCAGAAGCCCTGTTATATTTACACACGCTTACATTCTGAACAAATAGTGCAACCGTACAGAGTTTTACAAACTAACTAGTGTAGATGAAGCACGAACTTCCGGATGGCTGGTGTAACCCTGCAGAAAGTGGACGAGTGCTTATACTGCGCCCTAAGTGTGTACTCTATTGTGAAGAAAGGAGAGTAGACAAGCTTTGGGACAAACAATCACGTCATGTGTCTTTAACAGATGCTCTCTGTCACTGTAAACTGGCCTGTCAATCATCTTGTCAAAGATAAAATCCTCCACATTTAATGTCCTCCTGTATCGGAGAGGAATGCAGAATCTCGTTGATCTGCGCTCACAGTCTTTCATGCGAGTCTCTCCTCATATTCATGCAGAATGATGCATTTAAAAGGTAATGGCCAAACGGATCTTTCTGAAGCTCCACACTGTTATTACAGATGAACTATAACACGGATAACATTAAATAAATATTTTTTATCAGGTTAAACTTTGATTAGTCACTCAAACCTTTATCTAAACCTCTCACCGTCGGTCGTGCATATCCGCCATGTTTTGTAGTTTAACACTCTTTACTCATGTTTGTAGTTCATCCTCCAAAGCGCAGTGGGTTGTGGGTAATATTAGCCTTTTATAGTGAGCACGCATCCACACTTCCCAAATCCACCGGGAAAAGTAGATAATCCGGGGACTTCTGACACACTCTCTTCAACATGCTGTGCTTTGCACTGCAAAAATGCTTTTCTTACTTAATATTTTTGTCTTGTTTCCAGTCCAAATATCTAAAAAAATCAAGAAGCATTTACTAAAGTAGTAAAATAACATTAGATATTAAGTCTTGTTTTCTGGGTAAATAAATCTAAATTAAGTGAGTTGTTGCTTAAAACAAGCAAAATGATCTGCCAATGAGGAAAGAAAAATAATCTTGTTTCTGTTTGAATTAACGTTATTTTTCTGACCCCATTGCAGATCTTTTTTTTTTTTTTAAAGCAACAACTCACTTAATTTAGATTAATTCCCCCGGAAAACAAGACATAATATCTAATGTTATTTTTACTCATCTAGTAAATGCATCTTGATTTAAGAATATTTTAGATATTTGGACCGGAAACAAGACAACAATACTTAGTAAGAAAAGCATTTTTGCAGTGTGGGACACTTCTTAATCTCACAGACTGTGTAGGATGGCTAGTGTGGAAGCTGAAGGGTGTGTGTGTGTGTGCAGGTTCTTCAGAGAGCGGCGCGCTGGAAACGCTGCCCCCCATCGGGGTGTTCTGGGACATCGAGAACTGTGCGGTTCCCAGCGGACGCTCGGCTGCGACGGTGGTGCAGAGACTGCGAGACCGCTTCTTTCAGGGACACCGCGAGGCCGAGTTCATCTGCGTGTGTGACATCAACAAAGAGAACAAAGCCGTCATCCAGGAGCTCAACAACTGCCAGGTGCGCGCGAGCATCTCGGCTCGTCCAGAGCATGATTTATGATTCATGTGCATTTATTGATGGCTTGATCTCGTCCTGCTCAGGTGACCGTGGCCCACATTAACGCCACAGCCAAAAATGCAGCCGATGACAAACTGCGTCAGAGTCTCAGGAGATTCGCGGACACACACGCTGCTCCCGCAACGGTCATCGTGGTGTCATGTACGTGTCCACAAACACACAACTCAAAAATATCTATCATGACAAATCAGATCGGTCTCTTTAGATAGAAGTGCTTGATATAATACAACACTGTTAGGGAATTTACAGTTAAAGACCCAAGGACCAGATATGATTAAGACCAGGAGTTAGACGTGCAGTCAATTTAAGACGAGAGTCAGAATTATAATAAATCTAAGAATTTTTACTGAAGATAGTTTGGAGTTTCATCAGCAGAAGTTCAGCTTCAAGACTCACAAGGAGTTCGTAGGCTGCTCTCTTACAGTCTCACACACACACACACACACACACACACACACACACACACACACACACAGCTTCTTCAAGGTTTGATTTGGTCGGGCTCTGACTATAAACAGGAGAGTCCTCTCAAAACATCCAGATAACACGTTCTTTCTCTCAAGGAGAGCTACACTTTAGTCTAACTGGAAAGTAAGGCTTTAATTAAGAAATGGTCCCTTAAACTATTGGCTTCAATGACCCTTGTGACACACAGTCGTCACGGTGAGCTAGAAGAACAGATATGTTTTAACACGTTGAAGACCTTCTGGTAATCACACTGGTTCTATAACGAAGTAAAATCTCATAAGCTTAGAAGTCATTCAACTCATTTGATATTTAGAAGGAAAAATATTGATTAATAGTTAATACCTTGATTATAACCACTCATTAGATATACATTAAAGCAGCAGTGAATTCAACATATGCTATTATTCCTAAACAGCAGAAGAACCAATGATATGAGTCGTCTGTGGTGATATCGTAATTGTTTTAACGATGTATGATCTGACAAAAAAAAACACGCAACGCATACATGGCTTGATATAGTTTATTCAAATGCAGTTTTTGCCCATGTCTTGAATTTTGAGGGAAAAAATTCCCCTGTATTTTGAGTTTTTGTATATTATATTTATATTAGATGATATAGTCAAGCATTATCACACAAGCAAGATTGCTATTTTTCCCCAATATCAGCACGATTGCAAATTTACATTTTACATTTAGTCATTTAGCAGACGCTTTTATCCAAAGCGACTTACAAATTAGGACTAAATTAAGCGAGTCATCATGAAGAGGCAAAAACAACGCAAGAAGTGCTCAAAATACGAAGTTCAGGCATTATTCAGAGTAGCATAAGCCCGATAAGCGAGGATTTAAAGGGAAAGGGAAGGGTTTTTTTTATTTTTTTATGAGGTTAGTGCTCACGGAAGAGATGGGTTTTCAGCTGTCTTTTGAATGTTGTCAGGGATTCTGCATTCCGGATGAGGGTGGGGAGCGTTCCTCCAGCAGGGAACTGTGAATGAGAATGTTCTGGAAAGTGATTTTGTGGCTTTCTGTGATGGAACCACGAGACGTCGCTCGTTGACCGATCGTAGACTTCTGGTAGGGATGTAGGCTCGTAGGAGCGAGTGAAAGTAGGAGGAGCTGAGCCTGTGATAGATCTGTAAGCAAGCGTCAATGCCTTGAACTTGATGCGAGCAGCGAGAGGTAGCCAGTGCAGAGAGATGAACAGAGGAGTGACGTGGGCCCTCTTGGGCTCGTTGAAGACAAGACGAGCTGCAGCATTCTGGATCATCTGTAGAGGTTTAGTTGCACATGATGGAAGTCCAGCCAGAAGAGCATTGCAGTAGTCAAGCCTAGAGATGACCAGGGCCTGGATGAGGAGTTGTGTTGAGTGCTCAGTTAGGAAAGGCCTGATCTTCCTGATGTTGTGCAGTGCAAACCTGCATGATCGAGCTGTCTTTGAATATCAAATATGATGTTGATATTTTATACAACAGTTCAACAAACAAGAAGTTGAGTAACAATTTACACATAATATCGCCTGTTTTTGTTCTATTTCGCTAACAAAAATGGTTCCAAAACCAATCCACTGCAGAACTGTTGTGGAGGATCAACACACAGATGTTTCGTTACTGAATGAATAGCCATGTGTCACTAGCTATGTTTCCGTCCACCTATTTTGATGTGAGTTTTGGGATGGAAACGCCAAGATGTGAGTAAATTCTAAAAATGTGCTTAAACTCATGCACTCTAAGGCAGATTATTTTTTTTATCCTATAATAACACGTGTGCATGAACTACGAATCACATTTACTGAATAAATCCCAAAAAAACTCAGCGTCGGCTGTGATTGGATAACTGGAGTAACCAGCGGACCAATGGCGTCGCAGCATCTCTAATGTTGGTTTGGTGTTTCTGAAACGCCGGAGTCGAAGTGTGTGATCAGGATGATTGGGTGTAATTCCCTCCAGAAGCGTCTCACACACACACGAGTGTGTTCCCGAACACCAGCATCCGAACGCTAGAGAACATGACAGCGTTTACTGTGTTTCGTCTGACGCTCTGACACACTCGTTTATGATGGAGGGAAAAAGAGAAAGATTGCAAAAACTTAGTTTTATTACTGATAATTTGCACCAACTTCCAGGAATTGACAATTTTGTACTTTCCATTTCCATTACATATTCCATTTTTGCGCACAAGTTAAATTTGCAACAATTCAATGACAAATACATTTAACAGTCACTCGTCGCCACCTACTGGTGCAATGATGTCATTAATACAAATATTTATTTCAAGTGTCAAGTTACTTTTTGAAAGGTGATTTGCTTTAGACACTGAACTATAAACTTTCATCCAAGTAATTCTGTGAAGGTAATCTGAATTATTGTAACAAATAATATATACATGACAACTGCTCTCTCTGGCTCAGATCTGAATGTTCACTGTGATCGTGTTTAATGGACATCACCAAATCATTGTCATTTAGGAATAAGATCGCGTGGGTGTTTGAATCGAGACTGATCTTTAAGCGATTAATCGTGCATTACACGTAACAATCACATCACACATCAATTCTGTCGTCCTTCCCGCAGCGGATGTGAACTTCGCCAGTGAGCTGAGCGACCTGAGGCATCGACACGGCTTCCAGGTGATCCTGGTGCACAAGAGCCAGGCCTCGTCCGCGCTCCTGCAACACGCACACCTGCGCGTCGCCTTCGAGGAGTTCGTCTCGGACCTCCCGCCCGGGATGGTCGTCAAATCACAGGTCAGCCTCACTCCCTCTATATTCCTGACCAGTGTTGGGGGAACTCATTACAAGTAACTTGAGTTACGTAATCAGATTACTTTTCCAAGTAACTAGTAAAGGAACGCATTACTTTTTCAATTTACAACAAAATATCGAAGTTACTTTTTCAAATAAGTAGCGCTAGTTACTGTTTCACATTTATTGACTGACAGCTCTCTATGTTGAGAGAAATAAAGTGAGGTGTTGTGTGTGTGTGTGTGTGTGTGTGTGTGTACATGATGGTTATTTTAGTTCTAGACTAAATGTGAACATGCATTTACTCATCTCACTGCCACCAAAACATTCAGTATTCCTCAAACTGAATAAAAACAGTAAAATGCAATCTCAGAATTTTATGCAAAACTTTTATAATTAACTATTAAATTACACAAATATACTTTATGCATTTAATCTCACTTTATTAACCAATGTCTTTGCTGCTGGCCCTCAATGATCTAATTAAACCATACTAATAAGCAAAAATTACTTTAGATTAGATTTAGAAATAAGAGTGTTGAACTTCCTTCTCCTGTTTCCTATTGTTCTTTAATCCAGAATAACAGCAGCTGAAAGGTTTGAGCGGCGCCCTCTACTGTACAGGAGTAAACATGCATTTCCTTCAGTCTGAGGCTTATTCACTTCACTTTTGGTATGAAAGGGCCTTAACATTTGCCAGAAATATATATATTTTTTGTTATTAAAAAACAACCAAACAAGCAAGCCCAGCCCAGGTGAGAAAAAGTAATGCAAAAGTAATGTAACACATTACTTTTCATAAAAAGTAACCAAGTAATGCAATTAGTTAGTTTTTTTTTTTATGCAATATTGTAATGCATTACTTTTAAAAGTAACTTCCCCAACACTGTTCCTGACTGCATGTGGTTCTGCATTTTGAGCTCTGATTTGCCAGAGAACAGCTGGTGTTTCTGTTTGAAGACAGATGCTGCTGTTGTAATCATGTGATCATAAACCTGTGTGACTCCATGCTCTGAGACTCCTAATGAGATCCCGTTATTTAAAGCTCCCAGCGGCAACTCCATCCTCATCTCAGATCTCCCAGAGTGCTGTTTGTGTCTCTGCTCCTCAGCCCAGTTTCAACCTTCTGTTTGTGCACCACCTTCCCACACACCGCGACGCCAAAGCTGTGGCGAACCGGCTCCAGCGCCTCTCCAATAACTGTGGAGGGAAGGTGTTGGGAGTGTCCGGCGGCTGCGCCGTGCTCCGGTTCGCTAGTGCTAGCGCAGCTGAACGCGCGCACAAGCGCATGGAGAACGAAGACGTCCTGGGCCAGCGCATCGTGGTGTCGTTCTCTCCCGACGGCCCGGAGGAGGAAGAGGAGCGCCGACTCTTCCTCCCCGTGGAGAAGCAACGCTCGCCCCGTCGCCGGGCGTCTCGGTCGAGAAGCCACGCCCCTGAGCGCCCCTATAGCCCCAGGAAAGCAGGCCACGCCTCCTCGTGCAGCCCTGTGACGAAGCCCCGCCCCCAGGTCAGCTGTGTTCCCGCCTCTGCCCCGCCTCCTCCCCATCATCCTCCAATCGCACGCTGCCTCTCATTCTCATTGTGCTTGTGCCTCCGCTTGACCTGCTTGCTCCTCCCCATCATCATACATACACACGCACTCACACACTCACAATCTCACTCCCTCTCTCCCTCACACACTCCCTCTCTCCCTCACACACTCCCTCTCTCCCTCTCCCTCACACACTCCCTCTCCCTCACACACTCCCTCACACACAGACACTCCCTCTCACTCGTTCACACAGACAGTCACACACACTCACTTCTTCACACACAGAGACACTCACTCACACAAATACTCTCTCGCACACACACTCACAGACACCCTTTTTCTCTCACACGTGCTCATGCACACTCTCACTCGTTCACACACACTCGCTCACTCACACTCTCTCTCGCGCGCACACACTCGCTCACTCACACGCGCACTCTTACACTGACACTCACGCACTCCCACACACACTCACTTGTTCACAAACACAGACACTCTCTCACTCACACAAATACTTTCTCACACACACACTCAGACACACACCTCTCACACAACCTCTCACACACATGCGCTCAACTACTCTCGCGCGCACACACTCGCTCACACGCGCATTCACACACTCACAGCTACGCTCCCGAGGAAAGTAGGCCACGCCTCCTCGTGCAGCCCTGTGATGAAGCCCCGCCCCCAGGTCAGCAGTGTTCCCGCCTCCTCCCATCATCCTCCAATCGCACGCTTCCTCTCATTCTCATTGTGCCTGTGCTGCGCTTGACCTGCTTGTGCTGCTCGTGTGCCGCTGCTCTGTGACGCCGGGATGCTTTACGTGAGACTCATCTTCCTCTGTCCTCGTCTGTCCTCCCCGTCACATTCCTGTCTTCCACCTCATTGGGAATCGGCTGTGTGTTCGTATGTTGTGAAGTTAGTGCTGTGTGTGTTTGCTGCAGATTGTGTGCGGAGCGACCCGACCGGTGAGCGCCTCGCCTCAGAGTCACACTCTCCTGCCGGCAGCCGGAAAACCTGCAGAGCTGCAGCGCAGCCGGAGGTATCACTCACACACACTCACACACACACACTCACTCACACACACTCTCTCATGCGCACTCACACGCGCACACACACACACACACACTCTCACTCTCGCTCTCACACACACACTCACACACGCACACTCACACACTCTCTCATGCGCACTCACACGCGCACTCACACACACACTCTCACTCTCGCACTCACACACACTCTCGCGCACTCACACACACTTGCACTCACAGACACACACTTGCACACACACACTCTCGCACACAGACACACACACACACACACACTCACATATGAAATCTATTCTTAAGTCTGAGAAGTTTCTGTCCATCTATTGAAAGTCTATTCTCCCAAAACTGATGCTTCAAAATGTTATTAATGAGATAAATCCATATGAATTGAGCTTTTTAGTCCAAGACTTCTGAGAGACACGGCTGCTTTATTGAGGAACAGATTCAATTGATTCTGTATTGAGGTATAAACATTGATCACTGAATATGAACAAGTTTTGTGTGTGTGTGTGTGTGTGTGTGTGTGTGTGTGTGTGAAGGCGAGACTCTCCCGGCCAGCCGTTTCAGGTCAGCACTCCTTCAGCATTCAGCAAACTAAGTTTACAGCGGAGCTTCAGTCCCATGATGCTCTCTCAGAGTTCGTGGTCGTCACGGTAAGCGAATTGCATGATCATCAAAGGCTTCTTAAAACACTCTTGCGTTCTCGTCACGTGTGTGTGTTGGTCTCCGGCCTCTTCAGGAGTGTGTCCCCCTGCCTGTCGAACCGCTCGTCTCCGCTGAGCGCACCGTCCCCCGACGGCCAATCAGAGCCCTTCTCTGACGGAGCCGACGTTCAGGTCACGAACCTCGACTACAGAATGTCACGCAAGGACCTCCAGCAAATCCTGCGAGACGCTTTTGCTAAACACGGCAGAGTGAGTCGCACCTCGCAGACGTTTAAAACCAGAGCGTGTCGAAAGCGTACTTCATTATTGTGTGTGTGTTTTTGTGATTTATGAGGACATTTCTTGAGTCCTCATATTTCAAATGGCTTTAAAAACATGCTAAATGCAGTTTTATTAAAAATGCATAAAGTTTTCTGTGATGGGTAGGTTTAGGGGTCGGGTTAGTGTGTGTGTGTGTGTGTGTGTGATGGGTAGGTTTAGGGGTCGGGTTAGTGTGTGTGTGTGTGATGGGTAGGTTTAGGGGTCGGGTTAGTGTGTGTGTGTGTGATGGGTAGGTTTAGGGGTCGGGTTAGTGTGTGTGTGTGTGATGGGTAGGTTTAGGGGTCGGGTTAGTGTGTGTGTGATGGGTAGGTTTAGGGGTAGTGTGTGTGTGTGTGTGTGTGTGATGGGTAGGGTTAGGGGTGGGATTTGTGTAGGGGAATAGAATATACAGTTTGTACAGTATAAAAACCAATACAGCTATGGAATGTCCTCACAAGTAAAGCATACCTGTGTGTGTGTGTGTGTAGGTGAAGAGCGTTGATCTGAGTCCTCACACTGACTATCAGCTGAAGGCGCGGGTTCACATGAGTTCCCTCCAGCAGGCCATCGGTGCCGTCAGTCTTCTGCATCGCTATAAGATCGGCAGCAAGAGGATTCACGTGTCGCTCGTCACTGGAGCCAGCAGCAAATCTCTCGCCTGCCTCAGGTACACATGTGACGTGTCAAACTTCCATATCACGAGAATAGCTGAAGCTTTTATCATGGTATATGGTGTTATCACTGCACTGAATTCAAAGTGTTGTCCTCCTAACAGGGTTAAATGTTGATCTGTGTTTAGTGTGTAATGTTGCCGTTTGAGCATGAAAAATCTCCAGTTCTTCTCTATATCAGTGTCAGTGTTTCTGAACTCCTGAAACGCCTCCATTGTAGTCTTGAGTTTCTTCCTGGAACGAACACGTCACAATATTCCTCATTATAATAATTCATACGCAGAATAAAGGGGCGGGGCCTGGTTGAGTTACTTAGTAGTGTGTTAAACTGGTGGTTATGGTAAGGGGCGGGACATTTCCCAAACACACTCGATGCGCTCGACCAATCACAACACACTGCTCCAACCGACCAATCAGAGCACAGTGTGCTTTTCAGAAGGAGGGGCTTCATAGAGACAGGAAGTAAACAGAGCGTTACTGACAGACTGGGAAGAGAGGAGCCGCAACAATGGAGAATATGAGGAAAATAATCAACATTCAAGCAGGAAATCCTGTTCTAGTAGAGCCTGAAAACACATCAAGACTTTGTAAAAGGGCGTAATAGGTCCATTTTAATACATGTTTTCCTAAAACAAAAAGAATATAAAGCAAACACATGTTTCAAACAGATTAAAGTGCAAAAGAAAACAATAAAGAGTCAAAACATTTTCAGTCAATATCTAGGGCATGTTTTAGTCCAGAATATGTAAAAATATTTAAATGTTAACAAATATTTGGTGCTGTGATGAAGCGGATACACAAATCTGATTAGTGTGAAACGTAATGTTCAGAAACAGGAAGTGCCTGCTTTGTTTACTGGGGTAACAGATTCATTTCTGCTGTTATACTATCGCCATCTGCTGTCAGAGAGTGAGTGTGCATTTTCATTCAGTCTCTTTGAAGCAGTGTTGGAAATCTTATCTGGTTAATGGAGAAGTATTTTAAAAATGCATTCTAAAATAAAATTAACTTTTCTTTCTTTTTTTAAAGTGCACACGATAACAATTTCATGCATGTCCATATCGTGATTCGCCGTATATCTGCTCTAGCCTCAGTGATGGTGTTTGTTTCTCAGCTCTGAGATCATCAGTATCCTCCAGGACGCTCCAGCACACTGCCTGCCTCTCTACAAGTTCACCGAGACCTACGAGAGGAAGTGAGTGACGCATTCAGCTCACATTTATATAGCGCTTTTCACAATGCACATCGTTTCAATATATCAGTCGATAACAGTCTGTAAGTGTGTGCAGTTACGTCTTAGAAAGTTTCAGCTAATCGTTAAGATTTCTGAAATGTACATATATAAATTAACAGTTAGCTAAAAATTTATTAATTTAAACAATGTAATAATTCAAGTCAGAAACAATGAGCTCATTGAAGTGATGAAAACTTGTTTAACAAATGATTATGACATATAAAAACATTCAGCATCGCCCGTGTGTGTGTGTGTGTGTGGCTGGTGTCTTGACGGCGTGTATCGCCCGTGTGTGTGAGTGTGTGTGTGGCTGGTGTCTTGACGGCGTGTATCGCCCGTGTGTGTGTGTGTGTGGCTGGTGTCTTGACTGTGTGTGTGTGTGTGTGTGTGTGGCTGGTGTCTTGACTGTGTGTGTGTGGCTGGTGTGTTGACGGCGTGTAGCGCCCGTGTGTGTGTGTGTGGCTGGTGTCTTGACGGCATGTCTGTCCTGCAGGTTTGGGCATAAGCTGGTGGTGAGCGACCTGTACCGCTTGCCGGAGCTGGTGTGTGTGCGCGAGCAGGGCGGCGGGCGGCTCGTGTGTCTGCTGTCCAGCACTCAGGCCCGGCAGAGTCCGCTAGGATCCGCTCACTCTCACGACAGCTCCAACACGGCCAGCCCGGTTCTGTTCGAGGAGCTGGAGTACCACGAGCCCGTGTGCAAACGCCACTGCGCTCAGCAGGACTTCAGGTGAGTCGGGGCACACACACCTGTGCAGGACTCCTGCAGCGGCAGAAAGAGGATGATATTGATAGGGTCCCACTTTATATTAAGTGGCTTTAAGCACTATGTACTTGCATTTGAAATTAATAATTTGATACATGCATGTTTTTACATTGTACTTATATTTTGAAAATACCTGCATGTAATTACAGCTGTAATTAATTGATGTCATTACACTGTTGACCCGTCCCTAACCTCACCCATCCCTAACACATCACCCGTCCCTAACCTCACCCGTCCCTAACACATCACCCGTCCCTAACCTCACCCGTCCCTAACACCTCACCCGTCCCTAACACATCACCCGTCCCTAACACCTCACCCGTCCCTAACACATCACCCGTCCCTAACACCTCACCCGTCCCTAACACATCGCCCGTCCCTAACACCTCACCCGTCCCTAACACCTCACCCGTCCCTAACACATCACCCGTCCCTAACACCTCACCCGTCCCTAACACATCACCCGTCCCTAACACCTCACCCGTCCCTAACACATCACCCGTCCCTAACACCTCACCCGTCCCTAACACATCACCCGTCCCTAACACCTCACCCGTCCCTAACACCTCACCCGTCCCTAACACCTCACCCGTCCCTAACACATCACCCGTCCCTAACACCTCACCCGTCCCTAACACCTCACCCGTCCCTAACACCTCACCCGTCCCTAACACCTCACCCGTCCCTAACACCTCACCCGTCCCTAACACCTCACCCGTCCCTAACACATCACCCGTCCCTAACACATCACCCGTCCCTAACACATCACCCGTCCCTAACACCTCACCCGTCCCTAACACCTCACCCGTCCCTAACACCTCACCCGTCCCTAACACATCACCCGTCCCTAACACCTCACCCGTCCCTAACACATCACCCGTCCCTAACACCTCACCCGTCCCTAACACCTCACCCGTCCCTAACACATCACCCGTCCCTAACACCTCACCCGTCCCTAACACATCACCCGTCCCTAACACCTCACCCGTCCCTAACACCTCACCCGTCCCTAACACCTCACCCGTCCCTAACACCTCACCCGTCCCTAACACATCACCCGTCCCTAACACCTCACCCGTCCCTAACACATCACCCGTCCCTAACCTCACCCGTCCCTAACACCTCACCCGTCCCTAACACCTCACCCGTCCCTAACACCTCACCCGTCCCTAACACCTCACCCGTCCCTAACACCTCACCCGTCCCTAACCTCACCCGTCCCTAACACCTCACCCGTCCCTAACACATCACCCGTCCCTAACACCTCACCCGTCCCTAACACCTCACCCGTCCCTAACACATCACCCGTCCTTAACACATCACCCGTCCCTAACACCTCACCCGTCCATAACCTCACCCGTCCATAACCTCACCCGTCCCTAACACCTCACCCGTCCCTAACACCTCACCCGTCCCTAACACATCACCCGTCCCTAACACATCACCCGTCCTTAACACCTCACCCGTCCCTAACACCTCACCCGTCCCTAACACCTCACCCGTCCCTAACACCTCACCCGTCCCTAACACCTCACCCGTCCCTAACACCTCACCCGTCCCTAACCCATCACCCGTCCCTAACCCATCACCCGTCCCTAACCCATCACCCGTCCCTAACACCTCACCCGTCCCTAACACCTCACCCGTCCCTAACCTCACCCGTCCCTAACCCATCACCCGTCCCTAACCCATCACCCGTCCCTAACCTCACCCGTCCCTAACCTCACCCGTCCTTAACACCTCACCCGTCCTTAACACCTCACCCGTCCCACACCTCACCCGTCCCACACCTCACCCGTCCTTAACACCTCACCCGTCCTTAACCTCACCCGTCCCTAACACATCACCCGTCCCTAACCTCACCCGTCCCTAACGTCACCCGTCCTTAACCTCACCCGTCCTTAACCTCACCCGTCCCTAACCCCTCACCCGTCCCTAACCCCTCACCCGTCCCTAACCCCTCACCCGTCCTTAACCCCTCACCCGTCCCTAACCCCTCACCCGTCCCTAACCCCTCACCCGTCCCTAACCCCTCACCCGTCCTTAACCTCACCCGTCCCTAACACCTCACCCGTCCCTAACACCTCACCCGTCCCTAACACCTCACCCGTCCCTAACCCCTCACCCGTCCTTAACCCCTCACCCGTCCCTAACCCCTCACCCGTCCCTAACCTCACCCGTCCCTAACCTCACCCGTCCTTAACCTCACCCGTCCTTAACCTCACCCGTCCCTAACCCCTCACCCGTCCCTAACCCCTCACCCGTCCCTAACCCCTCACCCGTCCCTAACCCCTCACCCGTCCTTAACCTCACCCGTCCCTAACCCTTCACCCGCCCCTAACCTCACCCGCCCCTAACCTCACCCGTCCCTAACCTCACCCGTCCCTAACACCTCACCCGTCCCTAACACCTCACCCGTCCCTAACCTCACCCGTCCCTAACCTCACCCGTCCCTAACCTCACCCGTCCCTAACCTCACCCGTCCCTAACCCCTCACCCGTCCCTAACCCCTCACCCGTCCCTAACCTCACCCGTCCCTAACCCCTCACCCGTCCCTAACACCTCACCCGTCCCTAACCCCTCACCCGTCCCTAACCCCTCACCCGTCCCTAACCTCACCCGTCCTTAACCCCTCACCCGTCCTTAACCTCACCCGTCCCTAACCCTTCACCCGTCCCTAACCCTTCACCCGTCCCTAACCTCACCCGTCCCTAACCTCACCCGTCCCTAACCTCACCCGTCCCTAACACCTCACCCGTCCCTAACCTCACCCGTCCCTAACACCTCACCCGTCCTTAACACATCACCCGTCCCTAACACATCACCCGTCCCTAACCTCACCCGTCCCTAACACCTCACCCGTCCCTAACACCTCACCCGTCCCTAACCCCTCACCCGTCCCTAACACCTCACCCGTCCCTAACCCCTCACCCGTCCCTAACCCCTCACCCGTCCCTAACACCTCACCCGTCCCTAACCCCTCACCCGTCCCTAACACCTCACCCGTCCCTAACCCCTCACCCGTCCTTAACCCCTCACCCGTCCTTAACCCCTCACCCGTCCTTAACCTCACCCGTCCCTAACCCTTCACCCGTCCCTAACCTCACCCGTCCCTAACACCTCACCCGTCCCTAACACCTCACCCGTCCCTAACACCTCACCCGTCCCTAACCTCACCCGTCCCTAACCTCACCCGTCCCTAACCCCACCCGTCCTTAACCCCTCACCCATCCCTAACCTCACCCGTCCCTAACCCCTCACCCGTCCCTAACCCCTCACCCGTCCCTAACCCCTCACCCGTCCCTAACCTCACCCGTCCTTAACCCCTCACCCGTCCCTAACCCCTCACCCGTCCCTAACCCCTCACCCGTATCACACTTCAATAGCAGCCAAAGTGTTTTACAATCCATGAACACAATAAGCACATTGTACTTATTTTTCGATGCAAGTACATAGTACTTAAAGCCACTTAATATAAAGTGGGACCATTGATAGTTTTAAGTCTAAATTACTATATACTGTATATTTCATGTTTTTCTTCATTTTCAGTTTTTTTATGCCTTAGCTCAGGGGTGGGCAAACTTTTTGGCTCAAGGGCCACACTGGGTTTTAAAAATTTGACAGAGGGCCGGCCCAGTAGCAGATTATGAAGCACGATCTCATGAAAGTGCGTATCTACACAACAAATTTTATTTCTCGTGCCATTTATATGCCAAAAATGTTTTGTTTTTTTGCGTGCATATGCTACACACTGTAAACCCCTTGGTTAGGATTAAGGGTGTGGCGTGCCTATTACACGCCATAAAGTGCGTATCATATGCACGCGAAAACATATTATGCACTACAAATACAATTCGTGGTATTCGCACTTTCATGAGATCGGGCTGAGCAAACAGACAACGTTGTGGCAATGTCTGTGCGAAATTCAACAACTGAGAGACGACATTCTGACAATACATTTTTTTATGCTAGATATCCCCCATTTAGCATGTTATGTCTTGATGTTAATTTTTAAAGATGTTAGATAATTATAGCCTATACTTTTTAAATATTGTTTATCCTTATTATTATTTAATGGGCCTAACAGTAAATTAGAAACAAAACACCTGCAAGTGTACACTTAGAAGAGTAAAAATTACAGGTTACGTTAATTCAACTTTATTAAAACTGCATGGCAATTTGCACTTCCAAAAGTCATACATTTGTGGAAATAAACGAATATACAAATTTATTTTAAGAATAATAAAATAAAACATAAAAGGCAAAGGCAGATCAGAACATTTAATGAAAAAAAAAACGGGTTCTGTACATGGCAGACAGGGGAGCGTAGTCGAAAGCCGGGCGATGAAGGTCGGTAAACGGAATCAGTCAGGATACATCCACAAATCCAGAGGAGCAAAGAAATAAACAGCAGACAAATCAAAGGAAAAACTAAGGTGTGCAAGCGGTTACCAAACATTTTTTTTCTCATTGAGTTTCCAAAAAAGGAAAAAACATTAACGTGCAACAAGTCTATGCGCTTAAGTCGCTGTCTGTTTGGTTTCCATGGTGACGCGCCATTGCTTGTTACGTGACGCACCGCAGCCACAACAGCGCTGAATGAATGATGATCTGCTTTTATGTCATTTTTCCTTTTTTACATTTGTTAGCTATGGCATGCAATATCTGATATTCCGATTGTCAAATATATGCAAAGCTCTATATATATATATATATATATATATATATATATATATATATATATATATATATATATATATATATATATATATATATATATATATATATATATATATATATATATATAACGCAAAGTATTGCAAGAAAAAAAGGCAAAATGAATGCGATCTTAAGACAATTTTTTTAAATACTCGGCGGGCCGGATTAAACAGCTTAACGGGCCGCATGTGGCCCGCGGGCCGTAGTTTGCCCACCCCTGCCTTAGCTAATCCTCATAAACGTTATTCTCATTCCTGTATATTAAAGGGTCTATTTTTTTTAAATCTAATGTTTCTTTTTTTGCCTATAAAGCACTTTGAATTGCACTGATTTTGTTTAAAGTGCAATATGAATAAAATTTGTTTGCTTGCTAATAACAGTCTAATCATCAGGGTTCATACAAGGTGCTTAATGTACTTGAAGTAGTTGAATTTGACATGTAAGTCCTGGAAAACCCTTTAAATCAGCCATATTTATGAAAAGGTACTTTAAAAGTGCTTGAATTATTGAAGGACAATATATATGAAATTAATATTTAATTTTATTGATAAAACATCTGCAGCCCGTCTGATATAGAGGCATTTCTCATGGCTATGGGTGTGATATTGCTCATAAATATCAGAGTATATGATACAGCTTTCATTCTTCAGGTCAATCATATATTCATGGGAATAAATCAGTTTGAATAAGGAGAGCGATATCTCTGTCATAGTATCCTTTCAGTGGTTAAAGAGTCCACAGTCACTGCATCCGCTGCACTTTATCTGTACCATTTTGTTTCATTGGTTTATTTTTATTTATCTATTTACTTTTTTAGAATTTGAAGGTAAAAAAGAAGATATTGTTTGATTGTATTCCTTGAAAACCAAAAAGTAGTGCTGAAAGTCCTGGAATTTCATGTTACAGTATCTGTACAGGTTTAGCAGTGACAAACTCGACTGTTTCTCCTCTGGTTTCAGTGAATCTGACTTTGATCCGGATTCGTACATGATCCCGTTTGTTCTGGTGTCTCTGAAAGTTCTGGCTGCTCACGTCCACGGTTTACTGCAGAGTCACGAGGGAACGGTACCTCTGCTCAGGTGACACACACTCCTGCTGTTATCTCATTGGTCTGGTGTGTGTCTGTTGCATGTGTGACTGTTTCCTGTCTGCACAGTTTCCCAGAATGCTACGCTGCAGAGTTCAGTGCTTTGAGCGTTGCGGAGGAGGGGGGGCTGGAGGGAAGCGTCCCGCTGGAGCATCTCATCACCTGCATCCCGGGAGTCACCATAGTAACGGCCCAGAACGGCTTCAAAATCATCAAGTGGATTCACAACAAACCCCCACCGCCCAATGCAGGTGTGTGTGTGTGAGAGTGTGTGGGTGTGAGGGGGTGTGTGTGAGAGTGTGTGAAGCGCCTGCATAAAAGCCAGTACAACATTCAAACACGAGGTGTAAGTGATGTTGAGTTTAAGTTTATTTTATGATCCATCTGCAGGGTTGTATTTGTTTTTTTGTTTTTTTAAAGCCTTGTGAAAATCACAGATCACCTTCAAATTTTCATAGAACATTTTCATGACAGAATTTCCATTTAAAATCGTCATGAAACAGAAGTTGTGTTAGTCTGAGTGAAACGCTTCTGGAACAAGAACAGATGTGGGCGGGGCTTGATTGTGTCAGTGAGGAATTGATTGGATGGTTGTGGTTTGCTATTGGCTGATCTCATGTGAGTGACAGGTTGCCCCGCCCTCATCATCAGAGAAGAGAAGAGAAGCTGCAAGAGGAAGATATTCTGATTCAAGATTATGAAAACAATAATGATGTGCACCAATAAATAATTTATAATAAACACTGAAACTTTTAGTTTTTTTTAATGGAATATTGCAATTTAGATTTCATGGTTACTTTAAGAATCACACAATTCATGGTGATAATCCTACTGGTTAATCCTAATTAATTGCACAGTGCTCATCTCTTGTTGTACCATTAGTCACATGCTCATCTGAAGCTAATGAAGTGCATAAGTGGAAAAGCCTGTGTGTGTGTGTGGTCAGATCCGTGGCTGCAGCGCAGTAAGAGTCCGGTTGGGAATCCACAGCTGATCCAGTTCAGCCGAGAGATGGTGGATCTCATGAAGAACCAGCCGTCCTGTTTGATGCCCGTCACCAAGTTCATTCCAGCGTATCACCACCATTTCGCCAAGCAGTGCCGTGTGTCGGACTACGGATACTCCAAACTGCTGGAGCTGCTGGAGGCCGTTCCTCACGTGCTGCAGGTCTGTGGACACACACTCACGTTTACAGTAAATTAAATTCACAATTTGACATTCCCCAATGCTTCCCTAGCAGGTGTAAAGTCAGAAACTGAAGTTGCGCTAACCTTTTCTTCCTTATTGTGCCGTATATCCGAGTGAAACGCTTCTGGAACAAGAACAAATGTGGGCGGGGCTTGATTGTGTCTGTGGGGAATTGATCGGATGGTTGTGGTTTGCTATTGGCTGATCTCATGTGAGTGACAGGTTGCCTCGTCATCAGAGAAGAGAAAGGGGAAGATATTCTGATTCAAGATTGCGGGGAACATAAATTTAAATACAATGTGCATGGATAAATCATTTATAATAAATTCCATTAAAGGTGCTGTATGTATCTTTCACTCTACTAAAGCATAAAAATAGCATCATATGTTTGCAGATATTTAGGAAACATTTGAAGTCCACACACTCGTTTCTCTGAAAAACACTTCTTATTTTATTTTACTGAAATGTGCGTTCCGTGTTGGAATGTCTGTTTTTGTTTTACTGTGACTCCGCCCACTGCCAGTTCAACCAATAGCCTTTCACCAGCAATAGTATTTTTGGGATGCCAGTTGGCAGGAAACACAGCGTATTGCAGCCAGCAACCTAAAAAGCCTTGGCATCATCTAAAATCTCTATGAACGAGAGCATATTAAAACGTGATCTCAGATATTTTGAATTTGGACTGCAGTACCTATTTCGACCACTAGCTGCCAATCTTACAGACTGCACCTAAAAAAAAAAAGAGTTGTGCATATTGATTTCATGCTGACTTTAATTCTTTTGTGTGTGTAGATCCTGGGTTTAG
Organism: Abramis brama; assembly: GCF_963993115.1. NCBI lineage: Eukaryota > Metazoa > Chordata > Actinopteri > Cypriniformes > Leuciscidae > Abramis > Abramis brama. The sequence continues at coordinate 40,751,762 of NC_139973.1, read as the reverse complement.
GCCCCAAGCGTTTGCTGACGTTGACTCATCGCGCGCAGATCAAGCGCTTCACTCAAGACCTGCTGAAGCTGCTGAAGTTTCAGGCCAGTAAACAGGTGGTGATCGGGGACTTCGCTCAGGCGTATCACTGGTGAGAATCTCAGGACGGCCATCTCTCTCTCTCTCTCTCTCTCTCTCTCTCTCGTCTCTTCTCTCTCTCTCTCGTCTCTCTCTCTCTCTCTCTCTCTCTCTCTCTCTCTCTCTCTCTCTCTCTCTCCTTCTCTCTCTCTCTCTCTCTCTCTCCTCTCTCTCTCTCTCTCTCTCTCTCTCTCTCTCTCTCTCTCTCTCTCTCTCTGCTGCTTAAAGGGATAGTTCACCAAAAAATGAAAATTAGCCCATGATTTACTCACCCTCAAGTCATCCTAGGTGTATATGACATTCTTCTTCCAGACGAATAGAATCGGAGTTATATTAAAAAATGTCCTGGCTCTTCCAAGCTTTATAATGGCAGTGAATGGCCGTTTCTGTTTTGAAGTCCATAAAAGTGCATCTATCATCATAAAAGTGCATCTGTAAAATTCTAGCTTACGGCCAAACGCAGTCTCTACTTGCGCCTAAAACGTAACTTGTGATGTCAGAAGTAGTGTAGTGCGTCATGGCGTGGCGTAAATATCAGCAGTATGTCGCATTACTCACATCAGTTGCGCTTTAGACTCAAGTGGAATCCGTTTGGCCAGAAGCTAGTTATTTTACTTTATACAGTTTTAAATATTGATATTTTTCTTACACAAACGCATCGCTTCGCTTCAAAAGGCCTTTATTAACCCACCAGAGCCTGTGGAGTTTATGATGGATAGATGCACTTTTATTTAGATGCACTGCCATTATAAAGCTTGGAAGAGCCAGGACATTTAAGTATAACGTCTGAAAGAAGAAAGTCATAAGGATGGGACGGCTTGAGGGTGAGTAAATCATGGGGTAATTTTCATTTTTGGGTGAACTATCCCTTTAAGCATTAGGTGTAACCTCTTCCTCCTGATCTGTGTGTGTGTGTGTGTCAGGTGTTTCTCCAGGAACTGGCAGGTGGTGGACTATGGGATGTGTGATCTGATGGACCTGTTGGCTGAGATTCCGGACACGACCATCACAGTGACTCAGCAGGACTGTGACACACTCATCTCTGTTCCCAAAAGAGGTGAAACACTTCTGCACATGCATGAATCCCTGACTCAACTAGATGCAAGATTGTTTTTCCAGTGTTCCAAAGTTGTGAATTTAACTTAAGCACAAAATTGGAATATCGCGTAAAACCTGTGTGAATAAAGCAGCGTTTCCATCCCATGTGTTCAAGAGAACAAAATCATCACTTCCTGGGAAATTGGTGCAAATTATTATCAGTAATAAATCTAAGTTTCTGCAATCAGGCTCTTTTTCCCTCCGTCATGAATGAGTGTGTCTCAGAGCGTCAGACGAAACACAATAAACGGATTAGCTGAGGTGACGTGACGCTAACAGACAGAAGACAAACGGCTAGTCGTGACATCAGCGGCAATCCACCTGTCACTCAAGTGGCCACGCCCTTAATTATGCAGAACTTTAAGGCTTAATATAATTTAAACGGATGAGTTATAAAAATATTCACCCCCCTCACAGTCGTCATGAAGGGCAAAGTTAGCTATATAGACCAAAACCACTTTTTGCGCCAGACTGTAAACATGTGTTTTCTGCTGTAAAGTTGGGCATTTTAACATGGGGGTTTATGGGATTGAGTCTCTTCTGCAGCCAGCCTCTAGTGGCCAGTGGAGGAACTGCAGTTTAAGACACTTCAGTGTTGGTTGCCGCTTGGTTAAAATAAATACTGATTACGAGCTTAATCGCATCAATTTGTTCAACGTATTGTTTGCATAAGGGAAACTTTAAAGGGTTAGTTCACCCAAAAATGACAATTCTGTCAGTAATTACTCTCCCTCATGTTGTTCAACCCCGTAAGACTTTCGTTCATCTTCAGAACACAAATTAAGATATTTTTGATTAAATCTGAGAGCTGTCTCACTCCTCCATAGGCTTCTAAGGGATTGAAACTTGCTGGCCCAGAAAAGTTATTAAAGAGATTGTTAATACAGTCCAAGTGACTACAGTGGCTCAATCTTAAGTTTATAAAGCGACGAGAATACTTTTTGTGCGCAAAAACAAACAAAAATAACAACTTTATTCCACTATTCATTTCCTTCTCTCTGGACCTCGAGTCTTTTTACGTAGTGTTTAAGCGTAGCGCGTCTGTGTTGCATGTCACCACGTAGGCTCACTATTGGTCGACGCTGGTCATGTGTGTGATGCGTGGTGACGTGCAACACAGACGCGATCAGCTCTCAGATTTAATCAAATATCTTAATTTGTGTTCCGAAGATGAACGAATGTCTTACGGGGTTGAAACAACATGAGGGTGAGTAATTACTGACAGAATTTTAATTTTTGGGTGAACTAACCCTTTAATCACAATGTCACCTAAATCTCATTATAATGGCATTATGAGGGTTCGTGTAACAGTAGTGTCGTCTGGTCCCTCAGAGCGCACCCCAGAGGAGGTGGAACGCACACGGCAGTTTGGGAAGGAGGTTGTGGACCTGCTGAGACACCAGCCTCACTTCCGGATGCCCTTCAGCAAGTTCATCCCCACGTATCACCACCACTTCGGACGCCAGTGCAAACTCTCCTACTACGGCTTCACCAAACTCATGGAGCTGTTCGAGGCCATCCCGGACATTCTTCTGGTCTGTACAACCGCAGATGTGAAGGTGCTCGATGTAGGGCTGCACGATTAATCGCAGTTTACGTGTAATCACATTTAAACCATTTTGACTTACCGTGATTATGAAATCACAAAGGTATGCGCAGCTTGTCAGTGATGTACGGCTCAGTAAACGCTGCTCACTCTGAAAGCACTGCGAGTTTGAGTCACTTATAACGTGCATTTGAAAAAGCAAACATGACATGAAGCATTTATGAACCGCTTGTCCAACAAAAGACATTTAATAACAAGCTTTTACTCCAAACTCACTTCATAACGACAGCTGAGCTCCTCCTTCTGTGAGATGATGAGCTTCTTACACAGAATAAGGCAGTCGTGTGTTTATTAGTCATGTTTAATCAAAGCGTTTCAATCTTCTGTTTATTCAGAGACAGCGATAGGGATTTCCTGGAATGAGTGTATTGTCGTCTTATCACACTCCTGCAGGGCACATTTGGCATGCGTGTGAGACGCCCTCTGGTGTTCAGAGGGATATGTGGTGTGTGTGTGTGTGAGAGAGACGCCCTCTGGTATTCAGATGGATATGTGACGCGTGTGTGTGAGATGCCCTCTGGTGTTCAGAGGGATATGTGACGTGTGTGTGAGATGCCCTCTGGTGTTCAGATGGATATGTGGGGTGTGTGTGTGTGTGTGTGTGAGATGCCCTCTGGTGTTCAGAGGGATATGTGGTGTGTGTGTGTGTGTGTGAGATGCCCTCTGGTGTTCAGAGGGATATGTGGTGTGTGTGTGTGTGTGTGAGAGAGACGCCCTCTGGTGTTCAGAGGGATATGTGACGTGTGTGTGTGTGTGTGTGAGATGCCCTCTGGTGTTCAGAGGGATATGTGGAGTGTGTGTGTGTGAGATGCCCTCTGGTGGTTAGAGGGATATGTGGAGTGTGTGTGTGAGAGAGGCGCCCTCTGGTGGAGCAGCATTTACTACCGATCAGCCGCTGCACTGACAAACTGCGCATAAAATAATCGCAGACTTTGCCAAATCGCGTCCAGGTTCACTGCGATTAATCGTGCAGCTCTAGTGCTAGAGCAGTCGGCGGGAGTCTTTGACATGCGCTCGCTCTCTCTCTCTCTCTCTCTCTCTCTCTCTCTCTCTCTCTCTCTCTCTCTCTCTCTCTCTCTCTCTCTCTCTCTCTCTCTCTCTCTCTCTCTCTCTCTCAGGTGTTGGAGTGTGGAGAGGAGCGTCTGCTAGCGCTGACGGAGGTGGAGCGTGTGAAAGCATTAGCGGCTCAGCTGGTGAAGCTGCTTCGAGCTCAGAAAGAGTCGACCCTTCCTGTTAATCAGCTGCTGTGTGAATACAGCAAGACGTTCGGCTACAGTCTCCGCCTGCAGGACTACGACTCCGGCACGCTGCCCGTCCTGCTCAACAAACTCTGCCATGTCGTGAAGGTAGACGGGCAAGGTCTCTAAACTCACGGCGAAGTTCTGGGTATCGTGTGAAAAAAAAAAAAAAAAAAAAAAAAAAAATGAAAAAAAATAATAATTTAGTCTTATTGCAAAACATTTAAATGTAGCTGAATATCATGAACATCATCAACAGACTAAAGAACACTCGGGCAAGGAACATTTGCCTGTGGTTTAAAAATACCATAGGAAAGCAATTATCCTAACTAATATACATTTCAAGCATTATTAAAGACAAGTAAACACTCAGTTATTAAAAAAAGAACAAATAAAAAATTAGCAAACATAACAAATAGACACAACTAAGATTTTCAGGTACAGAAACTGTATCAAATGTAACTTTATAAATAAAATATACATTACAAATATAGTTATTCAGTCAAGAACGAGTGAATATTTTCTTTATCTTGTTGTTTGATTAGTGTAATTATAGAGCCAGCAGGGGTGTTAGGCTGCTGTCTCTTTAAGAGCCGCACAGATCCAGTATACTGACACACACTCCTGCAGCACTGAAGACATCGCTCGAGTCTCGTGCTTCAATGGGTTAAAATCATATTGAAATGCTCACAAAGGAATCAATGAGAGGAATCGAAATTAATTTTATAACAAGTATCCGTTTCCTGACCTCATATCAAGTATTCAGCAGTTGTTTCTGAGAATTACAGCGATCCATTTTCTTCTGTTCTGTAGCTTTCAGCAGTCTGTAAAAATACACCTCAGATTTCTTGTCAAATCGGTGTGTACAGTCAAAGCTCGTCCCGTTTGAGATGTTTGGTGTGTGTTTCACGGCTGAAAACAGATGCTGCCGCTCGGTGTGTGTGACCCTGTTGACGCATAACCTCTATTGGCCTAAAGGTGGTGGAACCTCAGAGCCACACCCACCTATTACATCATCACCACACAGACCAATGACAGTTTGAAAGGCGTCTACCAGCCAGAAATATCTCTTCCAGAAAGTTCGAACTCCAGAAACTAACTTCAGTATCACCAGACGAGCTCTCTGAAACCAGACGCAATCTTGGAAGATTGTAGACGGCGCAGCTTTCAGTTTTTGAAAATGATCTCTTTCCGTCTTTCTCTCTCCAGGTGGTCGATGCTCCCGAAGGGAAGGAGGTGCAGCTCATTAACAGGAAGTCCCTGCGTGCCTTGACGTCTCAGCTGCTGGCGCTGATGATGTCACTTCCTGAGGATCGTGATCATCTCGGAGTGGAGGAGCTGAGGCAGCAGTACGAGTTCGCCTACTCCACGCCGCTCAACCCCTGCGAGTACGGCTTCATCTCTCTCACCGAGCTCCTGAAGAGTCTGCCGTACCTGCTGCAGGTACGAGCGCCACACGAGCTTTAGCTACGAGCCTAGCCTAGCCAGTGTGTGTACTATACTTTTTATGTGCAGCAGAAGAGTAGGCAAGCTTTGAGACGTACAACATCTTTAAAGTCGCCCTGTGGTGAAAATCCAGCTTTTAATGTTGTTTATGTGTCTATGTGGTGTTTTTAATCTGCTTTAAGACAAACCATGTGTAAATTCATAAGTCGACTCCATTGCTGAGTATTTTCTCCTTAAAACTGCAGTGAACCAAAGACAGTCTCAAAAACACGCTTTGAAATCGCTGGTGTTTCTGACGTCACAAACTACCTTGTAACCAATCAGATCAACGTGTGATCGTCAACCAGTGGATCTCTGAGTGAGTGAGTGAGTGGAGGCGGGGCTCATTTGCATATTCATAGAACCACGCATACTAAATGAGGCAAGGGTGCCGAGTTACATTCAAGATATTTTAAGGCATGAAGAATATTTTTTTCAAGATAAAAACATTTAAATACGTAATTTCGGTGATCAAAGATGAGTTTTAAGGAATAAAATTAACTACAGGGGAACTTTAATATAGATATGTGCGTTCGGTCACCGTTTAAACTGCCTTGTTAACTGTGATAAGATGATTGACAACCTTCACATTTAATTTCCATCGGTGTTGGATGGAGAGAAATGCACGTTGATCTGGCAATCGTAGGTCTTTCATGGATTGGGTTTCCGGGAGAATCTGCACGGATCTGCACTTCGGATTCTAACCAGAAACCATCTGGGATACTCGTTTCAACGCACCACGATTTGGGACACACTAATGCTAATTTCAAATGCTATTTAGGACCGATAGTGTGAATAGTGATAGTATATCCCACTACTGGATTCCTTGTAATGTTTATGAGTGACATTCACGGACAAATCCTTTTTCTTGCCGCTACAAACAAAATTTTGGAAGGAAAAGTCTAAATATAAATGGAATCAGTACATAAAATGCATAATATTAAAGATGAATGGAAAACAGCGAGTGTTCTTTGCCATCGCGGCTATTAAACTGCAGCAAACGGGCCAGCGCCGGTCTATGGGTTCATGAAGCATCCAGTCTCGGAGTCAGCAGAACGAGCACCAGCGTACGCACACAGAGACATGTCAGACATTACAGGACAGTTCCTGACTGCAGCTAAAATGAGCTCCTCATTCTTCCTCGGTCGGACTCGGCACTGAAGAGTGACGGATCACGTGACTCCACTGACTTCACTCCTATTGGTTGTGCTCCTGAAAGTCGCTTTTCATTTGCATAAAGTTAAACATCTCAGCGTTGTCGTGTCGCTGTAAATCGCCCGCTCTCCATTGAAATGAATGGTGTCGTGACGCTTGTCGTGTGAAGTCTGTGTGTCGTCTTCCTCTCCAGCTCTCTGAGGATGAGGATGATGATGATGGAGACGCGGAGGAGCGTGTGAGTTTGACCAGACTCTACCAGTTTGCCCGCAGTGTCCGTGCGCTTCTGCACACCTATCATTACAACCAGATCTTCCTGTCGGAGTTCTGCGGCGCCTTCAGCAAATACACCAGCCGAGAGTTTCAGCCGCTGGCGTACGGGTACAAGACGCTGGACGAGCTGCTGGCTGCCATACCTCAGGTACACACACAGACACACACACACACACACACACACACACACACACACACCTACACCTACACCTACACCTACACCTACACCTACACCTACACCTACACACACACCTACACCTACACACACACCTCTGCTTCGATTCAGCATGCTCACATACATGCCTCAATGAACCGATTCTCTCTCTTCTGTGTGTTCAACAGGTTGTCTGGATTAAAGGTCACGGACACAAGAAGATCATAGTCCTGAAGAACGATATGAGAGGTATCGAATCCATTATTTTCCCTCCATGTTGGTTGATGCAGGAGTTTGACACCCCTGGTGTAGCTCTTTAAATCATGTTTGTCAGAACGGAAGACGTTAATAAATATAACTCTTAATATAATAAAGATAATGAACAAAAAAAGTGTTTGTACACATGCCAGATGTGTCACAATATATCGCAATTAAAAAAATGCATCAATATTTATCGTGGATAGTGACAATCTGTATTGTGGATAGTTCACACAAAATGAAAATTACTTGGTGAGAAAAAAAATAAGTTTACTGAGTTTTAGTGTCAGCACTACATCAAACTACTATATATAATGTTGAATATAATGTATAATAATGTAATGGGGGGAATATGTGTGGGTCCTGATAACGCCAAATGTCTGATGTTACCAGTAAAACTGGCCTACATTATTTTAAATATATCTAGTCAGTGACACTTCAAGCATATTCGTCTAAAATAAATCTGTATTTTCAGCTTCGGATTCATGAATATTGTTATTCTGGCGTCTCTATTGTCCTGCATTGGGTTTCAGCACCGAGTCTAAGGGGCTGTTTACACCTGGCCACTTCATGCGTTTTCTCAGATCGGATAGCTATCCAATCGTGAAAAGACCAGGTGTAAATGCCCTCCGAAACGCGTTCGAGACGGATTTGAATCCGATCGCTCAAACCACTTCAGGAGGAGGTCTGGGCCGCATTCCAGACGAAACTGGACAAGTCTAAATGCATCTGGTGGTTGAAACCACATATGTAAATTGTACTCCTCCCAAAAATGCTAAAAAAATAAGCGTGTGAGAGTGTGTTATAGGCTATATGTAATGTTATAGCCAGATATGACGACGCTACTGGAACACGCATCACCGCAGATGAGCAGCTGAGCATCTATTCATTAAGCCAACGAGCAAACTATCACAAATCAAAATGAAAGTAAGTCGCAGACGCTTAACACACAATCATCATCATTAAAAGTAAAGAAAGGAACTGATCTTCCAGGGCTGTTGCCGCTCTCTCTTATTGCGGTCTTTGATTTAGAAATTTTAGCTGATGATCAATAAAATGCAGCTCATATCTGTTGCTTTCGGTGACGTGCACTCCATTAAATCTGCATATAGCGCGGGAATTGAAGATCGGATTTAAATCCGTTTCGCAAAAACACATTTATGTGACCAGGTGTAGATGGAGTCGTTTTGATAAATCAGAAAGCTAGCTATCCGATCTGAGAAAACACATGAAGTGGCCAGGTGTAAACAGCCCCTTAGACTGTTCATTTACACACAATATAATACCAAATTTAGCATTTTAATCAACAGAACATTTATTGTTAACCTTTTATCATGTGTCTTGGAGTATCAAAATATCATATCGTGAGCTCAGTATCGTGATGTGTATCAAATCGTGGCATGAGGGTTTTGTTACACCTCTAGCTGTTTGTGATGGTGTGTGTTAAGTTGAGCTGTGTGTGTGTGTCTGTAGCTCGAGGCAGTCCTGCGGTCTCTGCTGACGGTCCTCGTCCCGATGAAGAGCCCAGATCCGCCGACAGCCCCGCCAGCGGTAAAACACATTTATTTATAGCGCTTTTCACAATACACATTTCAAAGCAGCTTTACAGAAGTGCATGATCCACATTACAATTTAGAGTGATCTGTTATCAGAGGAAACTAAGTTATGTATTTCAGAAAATGTACATATACATAATCACAGTTAGCTAAAAATTTATTCATTGAGAAAATGTAATAATTTAATGCAGAAACCATGAACTCATTGAAGTAATGAATACTTCTTTAACAAATGAAAAACATATTCTTTGGGATTGCCCAATCTTTAATGTTATGAGACAGTGCTTATTATCAGGACACAAGTTTAAGGATTTATTTATGAATCCAGAATTTATTTTGCAATTTTTAGCACAAGTACATTTAAAGAATCTTTTATATAACTGTACTTTTTTATTTCATTATTTTATTCTTTATTCTTTTATTTTATTTTTTGTTTGTCTAAGTTTGTTTTAATTATGTTATACATATAATATTCTGTTGTTTAATGTGTATCTGCCGTGTAACAGCTGAAGATGCTGATATGGCGAACTCAACACTACTTGTTAAATGATAATGACGTTTAGAAAACTGTAGCATTAGTGCATGTTGATTCAGAGCTTGCGTCACGACCCCGACGAACACGCGCATTAACCTGCGCTCCGCTAATCCACGTGTGTGTGTGTGTGTGTCCGTCAGGTGAGCTGGAGCTGCTGTGTCTGGGTTCGGGATCTCCCGTGGATCTCCTGTGTGGCCCGGTCCCGTCCTGCCTGCCGTCTCCTCAGCTGCGACCCGACCCGGTCCATCCCGCAGATCTGATGCGCTTCGATCCGGTTCATGATCGGCAGCCTCGACCGGCCAACGGTCTCCCCGCGGCGTCGGACAGCGACTCGAGCGAGCCGAAAGCTTGCGTCACGGACAGTCCCGGCCGCCGGACAACACGAAACAAGGTCAAACTAGCGGCTAACTTCTCCTTCACATCCGCCCTGTCAGGCTAACGCTAAAGAGTCCCGCGACATCACGTTGCCATGATGAACGTGCGTTCGCCAGCAGCTCTGTGTCCTTCCCTTTGACTGTGTGTGTCTGTGCAGAAACATCATGTGACACAGATGTGAGAGGAAACAGTCGTTCTTGTGTGGTGAATTTCTGTTCTCACATCTTTTGTTCTCTCGTTTTGTGAACTCGTGTCCTCAAACCAGCCGTGGCCCGTGCGATTGGTCTTTCGTTACTACAAACGCTAGTTATCAATGTCTCGCTCGAGCCTGAAGCGTGCAGGCCGCAGCTGATCGGAACGGTGAAGCCATGATGCTTTCATCCAGACCTTCATTACGGTGAATCTGTGCCTTTGTTTGAGACGTTATTTGTGTTGTGTGAAGCACATGGGCTCCGTCCAATGAAATGAAAGGAGGAATTCGCTTGACACTTTTTTTTGTTAAATCCGTTCCAGAGCGGGAGCCTGTCATTAAAGAGCCTTCCTCTCTTTTAAACGCATTCTTTACTCAAAGCCGCCCTCGTCACGTGACTCACAGAAGCCGAATCGCTTTAGTTCATGTTGTGAATCAAGTCTGTTTGTTAATTCTTAAAGGAATGTTTAGTTTAAAGCTTCTCGTTTCAGCCTCACGGTTTCACCGGCGTCACGGCGGGCCGAAGAGAGCGACGCCCTCGTACTCATAAATCTGCAGCGTGTCGTTTAGTTTGTCCAGAAGTTGCTTTGTAAGTTATATGCACATCGTGCATAAGCCCTTGTTTGCGATGAGAAGCTGCAGTTTCCTCTTTTACGTGTTTTGGCAAAATGGTGCTAATCAGATGATGTCCCTCTGGAGATGCCAAGGTTGTTTTGGTGAACCTTGAGTCCGTGTCCTCGCGCTCTGCAGAAGCTCCCCGTGATCCGAGTCCGGCTTTTACAATGGTTTGTATCGGACGCGCTCGGTCACGGCGAGGCTGATCTGTGTGACTGTCGCTCGCTTTCGGCTGGAGGAACCAACGAACCGAACGCTCAAGTGTTCTGCACTCGTGACACTGCGTGAAGTGTTCACGTCTTCTGTTTAGGGTGTCTCTCTTCGGTCCTGACGTCTCGGACGCCTGAACGGTGACCGCTGGAACTCTGAGGTGGAGGACGCGTGTCTTCAGAAGCTCTCAGTGTTTATATGCATGTGTGCATAACGCTCGCCTCTCGTGCTGTTGGGCAGATGGAGATTTGGTTTATGCAGGAATGTGGTGTGTGTTCGTCCCGGTGGATCTGTGTGTGTGCGCGTCTCCGTTCGTCCGTGCGGTGTTAGTGTGTGTTTATCCTCTCACGTCATCAGATGAACCCAGAAGCGCCTCGGGTTTGCGACGTCAGCTGACCATCGTCCGGTTCGTGTGTTCTGACGGGGAAGTTCAGGCTCAAGACGCACGAGGTCTTGTATGATTTTAGTCTTCACCAGAAACTCTTGTTTTTTTTATTTTTATGTAATGACCAAATATTTTCTGTCATGTATAATAAATATCACAAGCATCACTTGGTGTCCTGCCTTCAGTCGAGGTGTGCTGCCTCTGACGCGCCTCGCGCTCGGGTGTTAGTCCGCATGAAACGCCTCTCATGTGAGGAAGTGTTTTAGTATCATTGAGGTTTTATTAACATTTTGAATTAGAATTTTTATTTTCCATTTTAGTTTGTTAGTTTATTTTGTTGTGTGTCATTTAAAAAAAAAAATGTTTATACATATTTTATATCGTGGCCACGAATTTGTTCCCCTTGTTTTACCAAATAATGGCCGCGTTTAACTAATTTGTTCCCTTGTTTTGATTTAACTAAAATGATGTAATGAATTAATATTGTGCGCTCGATTTACTTGTGGTGGAAATCCAGCTTTTAATGTTGTTTATGTGTCTATGTGGTGTTTTTAATCTGCTTTAAGTCAAACCATGTGTAAATTCATAAGTCGACTCCATTGCTGAGTATTTCCTCCTTAAAACTGCAGTGAACCAAAGACAGTCTCAAAAACACGCTTTGAAATCGCTGGTGTTTCTGACGTCACAAACTACCTTGTAACCAATCAGATCAACGTGTGATCGTCAACCAGTGGATCTCTGAGTGAGTGAGTGGAGGCGGGGCTCATTTGCATATTCATAGAACCACGCATTCTAAATGAGGCAAGGGTGTCGAGTTACATTCAAGATATTTTAAGGAATGAAATTTTTTTTTCCAATGAACAAATGCTTAAATATGTCATTTCGGTGATCAAACATGAGACCATTGCACATTATATTGAAACCTCCATGAAGAATCGTTCACTCATAAGCAGTGTTGGAGGGTAATGCAAGTTATGTAATTGGATTACTTTTTAAAGTAGTGGGTAAAGTAACTCATTTAAATGTACATTTTAAATGTATTAAGCAATGTCTTTGCTGCTGCCTTTCAATGATCCAATTGAACCATACTGGGCGAACACATCTTTAAGCGGCAGCTCAGCGAAAGGTCAGTTTGAGCGGCGCCCTCTACTGGACAGGAGTGAACTTGCATTTCCTTCAGTCTGAGGCTTATTCACTTCACTTTTGGTGTGAAAGGGCCTTAACATTTGCCAAAAGTACAACTTTTTTTTGTTGTTCTTGTTAAAAACAAACACGCAAGCCCAGCCAAGGTGAGTAACGTTAAAGTAAACTAATGCATTACTTTCCAAAAAAAGTAACGTAACTTTTTTAGTGAGTATTGCAATATTGTAACACTCTACTTTTGAACTTCCCCCAACACTGTTCATACACATCTATTGATTTTTGCTGAATTACCTTTATTTTTTATTCTGTGACGGACACAAGCTTCCATAAATACATGACATCCAGTGAGTGAAATAAAACCTGGAACTCAAACACATCAGCAACATCAGACGTGAATGAAGGAGCGACACACACTGCTGAAACTAACTTTATTTGCAGGATATTCACAAGTGCCACTGATATCCTATTATTCAGATTCAGTTTCTGTTTAATTCAGATTTTCTGACCTGCTTAAATATCACATTTCAAAAGGCAACAAATGCCTAAAACTCCAAACGTAGTATTCATGTGTGTGCGCACATCAGACGAGGTGGTGTGTTGATCCGGCTCTGTGTGCAAGAAAACGTGTAGAAATCCCCTAAACTTCACGATCACACTCAAACCTTTAGGGAAGTGTTTGGATAATGACAGAAGACTGAGATGATGTTTTCCAGGGGCTGCTCATGTCTAAGAAATATCAGCTGTTAGTGAAAACGCTCTAATACACTTTGGACTGAAACTCAATAGTGTTGTTTAATATTCTCGTTTGACAGTGATACTGTGGAGAGATTCTGTTGTGCTTGTGACCAATTATTCATAACTCAATGTTTGTTCACACCAACAACAATAACTATAACGATGAAGACGGTTGTTCTAAATATAAAAGAATATAGTTCTAGCGGTGGTGTGGACTCTGCTAATGACAGAGGAACGATATCCACAGCTAAAACTACTAGCCTAACTCATATAAACTTAAAACATTATTCATTGTCTCTAACTAAAAACTACTGTTACTTGTCTTTAATAATCAAATGTAAATAAATAAAAATTAAATCATAAATTAATCCTTAAATTTTCAAAAGTTCAGTCAAGGGCAATGAGTTTATCTTTTCTTTGATTAGCATTAAACACAGACGGCGGGGATATTAGGCTGCTGTCACTTTAAGAGCGAAGGCACAGATCTAATATACTGATACACATGCATTGTCTTTCGCGACTGTTCACTCAAGCCGTATCCAACTGTGTTTACTAGCATTCTCGCATATTTGGACATCATTTTTATGTATTTGTCCGTTCAAGCGTAAGACGAGGTGAAACGGAGCTCATGTCAGTATTCGCGCGGCTTCTGAGACGCGGCTTTCTGCGCGCACTAAACTTCCAGCTAACGATACGAGTGCCTTTTCGTGACGTCTTGCGCTTGAATGTTTTAATTGTCGAGGCAGCGCTGGCTCGTCTACTGTCCCGAGCGTCATGTTCGCAACACTGCATGGTTAGACTTCATCAAAATGTTACCGGCGACTGACGCGTTTCATGCCGACACTGATTTTTACTCTCATTTGGCGCTGGGCAAGTGTTAATTGAACAGAACGATATCATGCGTTAGTGCGGACACTAATATCGTAATCATCATAGTTATCGCTCTTGGTGTGAACGGACTTTATAGTTCGGGTGAAGTGTTTCAGGAGCTGCTCTTCTGCTCCTCCGGACTGGAACGAAGCGCTTGAGTAACTAGAGTTTTACATGCTGCAGAATCAGTCTTTACTGCTCCAGTGATCGAATCCAAACTCATTAACACATTCATCAGATTAACAGGGTTGTGGTTGGGCGTGAGGCGGTCACATGACGCTGCACTGAGTGGCTCCACAGCAGTCTTTGATGAGGGCCGCGCTGCTCCGGCTGAGCGACGGCTTGTTCGCGGGAGCTTCAGATGCTCGGGGTTTCGGAGCTCCTGTGGCGGGAAGAAGAGCCAATCAGCTGAGCAGACGGGTCAGGGGTCACATGACTCTCTTCTGCGTCTAGCTGCGTTCACGCCATGTCAGAATTAGAGGTTACGACGTCGCGTCCATGTAGACTCATAATGGTAACACTTTACAATAAGGTTCATTAGTTCACATTAATGTATTAACCATGGTATTAACTAACATTAACCATGAGCAAAACATGTCTTACTGTATTTGTTAATCTTTGTTAGTTAATACAAATACAGCTGTTCATGTTAGTTCATAGTGCATTAACTAATGTTAACAAGATTTTAATAAAGTATTAGTAAATGTTGAAATTAACATTAACAAAGGTTAATAAATGCTGTATAAGTGCAGTTCATTATTAGTTCATGCTAATTAATGTAGTTAACTAATGAACCTTATTGTAAAGTGTTACCCTCATAATAATAACTTAATAAATAATAATTTTCTGAGAGCTCCGAGTCGTACCACCTGACCGCTGTTTGCCATACACTCATAATTCCCAAACCTAAGGTCCAAACACAGAAAGGCTCGTAATGATGTCATGGCATGAACGCAGCATTGAGGCGCAGCATGTCCTCCTGGGAAGTTCGTATGTACGAGTTGGGAAGTCGGGATTACGACGTCAGGTGTGTTGAAGTCACTGTGACTCGGAAAACCCATTTTCCCACTCGCAACTACGACTTGGTGGAAACCCATGTTCGACTGGCCAAAACTGTTTCCGACATGACTTGACCAGCATTATTCTCAGCCGCTGGGTTTAAACAACGTAGTTTCAACTTTTCTTATACATTTTTATTTCAATATTCAAACATTTAAGGAAGATAAATCAAAAATCAGATGAACTATATATAAACAGATGACACAAATAATTTCAACTTTAACCAGTTTGACACTGACTTGTTACAGCAACTGCCTTATGTCATTGTCATGTCAAGGTCAAAGTTGAGCGGCGCGTGTGTGTGTGTGTGTGTGTGTGTTGATGGCCAGTGCAAGTCATGGAAAAACCCCTTGAAGTCACCATGAAATCAAAATGGACATTTTTTTTAATGGAATATTACAGTTTATTATAGATGATTTATTGGTGCACATTATTGTGTTAATAATCTTGCATCTCTCCTCTTCTCTGATGATGAGGGCGGGGCTATAACCTGTCACTCACATGAGATCAGCCAATAGCAAACCACAACCATCCAATCAATTCCCCACAGACACAATCAAGCCCCGCCCACATTTGTTCTTGTTCCACTCGGATACACTGCCGTTCAAAAGTTTGGGATCTTTGAGATTTTTAATGTTTTTGATTGAAGTCTCTTCTGCTCTTCTGCTCTCTTCTGCTCACCAAGGCATTTATTTAATTAAAAATACAAAAAAACAGTAATATTGTTAAATATTATGAAATTTTAAATAACTGATCAAGCCCCGCCCACATTTGTTCTTGTTCCAGAAGCGTTTCACTCGGATATACGACACAATAGAGGAGAAAACACTAGTGTGACTTCTTTCATGATGACTTTAAGAAAGGTCTCAGCTCTCTCATAGTGAAATAAACATTTATGTGAGAGATTAAAGCAAAAGAACGTGTCTGTGAAGTCAAACTCTTACTCTGTATTACGCTGAGCTTCTGTCGGAGGAACTCAGCCATCTCTTTATCCTCCTCCTGCTCCCTGTTACACACACAGACCTCAGATCAGGTTAATATTAATATTAATATTAAATATTGTGCTTTTTTATGTAGATGAGTCACTAGTTCACTCTTAGAAAGAAAAGGTTCAATGGGTTTCCACATTCTTGACTGGATTTTAATCTCCTTCAGTGTGAATCAAATAATTATTCATGATCGTTCGTGTCTCCTTGGATATGGCCGACCTAAACAAAAAGTGTCTTACAAAATTTAAATCAATATATTGGTTTAAACTATTTCACATCATTTTGAAGAAAAAAACTCTAGGCTACAAGATCCGGTTCTCAAAAGTTAATGTTAAAGATGGCATAATTCTTTCATGTTTAACACGTTATATCAGATTTTGTCTACTGATAAAGTATGTTTACAAGATGTTTAATTCATATTAAAACAAAATTAATTGAAACTAAATCCCTAAAGTTGATAATGACAGGCTATATCTTCATTATCTATACTAATGGTATTATGTATACTAATGGTTTACATGATAGATCTCCTAAAAGCCTGTAAACACACAGAAGCTTTTCTGACCTCAGCCGCTCCACTTCTGCGTCTTCCACCAGGAAGTCTCTCTTCTGCACCAGCTGATGAATCTCCACGATTAACTTCTCTTCTCTCTGACGCTGTTTCTTACTCTTCTCTGCGTCTGTGTGTGCAGGTGAGTGTGTGTTAGATGAGAATATATGGACCATTCACATAAAAAGTTCACTTGCTCACAGTTTCACTGGTGAAAATATGCTCTAAGAATGTTTTGCTAACGTTTAAGTTATGAAAATGTTATTTTTCAATGTTCCCTGAATGTTCAAAACGTCCAGTTTTTTTTTAAATGTCCCCCTGTGGTGAAAATCCAGCTTTTAATGTTGTTTATGTGTCTATGTGGTGTTTTTAATATGCTTTAAGACAAACCATGTGTAAATTCATAAGTCGACTCCATTGCTGAGTATTTTCTCCTTAAAACTGCAGTGAACCAAAGACAGTCTCAAAAACACGCTTTGAAATCGCTGGTGTTTCTGACGTCACAAACTACCTTGTAACCAATCAGATCAACGTGTGATCGTCAACCAGTGGATCTCTGAGCTGAGTGAGTGAGTGGAGGCGGGGCTCATTTGCATATTCATAGAACCGCGCATACTAAATGAGGCAAGGGTGTCGAGTTACATTCAAGATATTTTAAGGAATGATTAAATTTTTTTTCAAGGAAAAAACATTTAAATATGTCATTTTGGTGATCAAAGATGAGTTTTAAAATTGACTACAGGGGGACTTTAAATGTATTTTGATTGTCTTCTTGATTATAAATATTAAGGTTACATTCCATTGTATCATTTTGCAAACATTATGGGAACGTTACTTTTGAATGTGCTCTGAAACTAGTAGTAACATTTAATAAAGGGTAGTCGATGTATGAATAATGTTTTTGTGCTAATGTTTTGAGAACATTATTAAAAACCAGATAACTTTGAACAAATGTTCTACAATGCTTGTTCATGACGTTTAGAGACCATTCCCTGTTAGTGGTCTCGTTTGCTGGGTTTCCACTCAGCTATATATATATGCAAATTTAGAATTTTAATTGCAAGATGGAAATGTGCACAAAAAATCATCAGAATAAATACTCATAACAGTTTATGCTGAGGTGTATTTTCAGTAGTTTTGTACACTGTAGTTGACGGAAACACGTTCTCTTCAGTCACCTGGCACTGTCACGATCTTCCTCAGCTCCTGTTTCAGGCTCATAATGTCTTTGCAGAGCTGAACATCGTCCATCCTGAGAAGAACACGAGAGAAAAGCTCAGCGTTTTGTTCATTAAACGTTCAGATACTCACATGAATCTCTGCGTTACGTTCAGATACTCACATACTCGTACACAAGTACACAAATACTCAGATACTCGCATGAATCTGAGTGTTTGGTTCAGATACTCACATGAATCTCATTGTTTAGTTCAGATACTCACATGAATCTGAGTGTTTGGTTCAGATACTCACATGAATCTCAGCGTTTAGTTCATTAAACGTTCAGATACTCACAAACTCATACTCACATAATCATACACAGATACTCACATGAATCTCAGTGTTTAGTTCAGATACTCGCATGAATCTGATTGTTTAGTTCAGATACTCACATGAATCTGATTGTTTAGTTCAGATACTCGCATGAATCTCAGTGTTTAGTTCAGATACTCACATGAATCTCAGCGTTTAGTTCATTAAACGTTCAGATACTCAAACTCATACTCACATAATCATACACAGATACTCACATGAATCTCAGTGTTTAGTTCAGATACTCGCATGAATCTGATTGTTTAGTTCAGATACTCACATGAATCTGATTGTTTAGTTCAGATACTCGCATGAATCTGATTGTTTAGTTCAGATACTCGCATGAATCTGATTGTTTAGTTCAGATACTCGCATGAATCTCAGTGTTTAGTTCAGATACTCACATGAATCTCAGCGTTTAGTTCATTAAACGTTCAGATACTCACAAACTCATACTCACATAATCATACACAGATACTCACATGAATCTCAGTGTTTAGTTCAGATACTCGCATGAATCTGATTGTTTAGTTCAGATACTCACATGAATCTGATTGTTTAGTTCAGATACTCGCATGAATCTCAGTGTTTAGTTCAGATACTCACATGAATCTGAGTGTTTAGTTCAGATACTCACATGAATCTGATTGTTTAGTTCAGATACTCGCATGAATCTGAGTGTTTAGTTCAGATACTCACATGAATCTGAGTGTTTAGTTCAGATACTCGCATGAATCTGAGTGTTTAGTTCAGATACTCGCATGAATCTCTGTTTAGTTCAGATACTCACATGAATCTGATTGTTTAGTTCAGATACTCACATGAATCTGAGTGTTTAGTTCAGATACTCGCATGAATCTGAGTGTTTAGTTCAGATACTCGCATGAATCTGAGTGTTTAGTTCAGATACTCGCATGAATCTGAGTGTTTAGTTCAGATACTCGCATGAATCTGAGTGTTTAGTTCAGATACTCGCATGAATCTGATTGTTTAGTTCAGATACTCACATGAATCTCAGTGTTAAGTTCAGATACTCGCATGAATCTGAGTGTTTAGTTCAGATACTCGCATGAATCTGAGTGTTTAGTTCAGATACTCGCATGAATCTCAGTGTTAAGTTCTGATACTTGCATGAATCTCAGTGTTTAGTTCAGATATTCGCATGAATCTGAGTTTAGTTCAGATACTCGCATGAATCTGATTGTTTAGTTTAGATACTCGCATGAATCTGAGTGTTTAGTTCAGATACTCGCATGAATCTCAGTGTTTAGTTCAGATACTCACATGAATCTCAGCGTTTAGTTCATTAAACGTTCAGATACTCACAAACTCATACTCACATAATCATACACAGATACTCACATGAATCTCAGTGTTTAGTTCAGATACTCGCATGAATCTGATTGTTTAGTTCAGATACTCACATGAATCTGATTGTTTAGTTCAGATACTCGCATGAATCTCAGTGTTTAGTTCAGATACTCACATGAATCTGAGTGTTTAGTTCAGATACTCACATGAATCTGATTGTTTAGTTCAGATACTCGCATGAATCTGAGTGTTTAGTTCAGATACTCACATGAATCTGAGTGTTTAGTTCAGATACTCGCATGAATCTGAGTGTTTAGTTCAGATACTCGCATGAATCTCTGTTTAGTTCAGATACTCACATGAATCTGATTGTTTAGTTCAGATACTCACATGAATCTGAGTGTTTAGTTCAGATACTCGCATGAATCTGAGTGTTTAGTTCAGATACTCGCATGAATCTGAGTGTTTAGTTCAGATACTCGCATGAATCTGAGTGTTTAGTTCAGATACTCGCATGAATCTGAGTGTTTAGTTCAGATACTCGCATGAATCTGATTGTTTAGTTCAGATACTCACATGAATCTCAGTGTTAAGTTCAGATACTCGCATGAATCTGAGTGTTTAGTTCAGATACTCGCATGAATCTGAGTGTTTAGTTCAGATACTCGCATGAATCTCAGTGTTAAGTTCTGATACTCGCATGAATCTCAGTGTTTAGTTCAGATATTCGCATGAATCTGAGTTTAGTTCAGATACTCGCATGAATCTGATTGTTTAGTTTAGATACTCGCATGAATCTGAGTGTTTAGTTCAGATACTCACATGAATCTGATTGTTTAGTTCAGATACTCGCATGAATCTGAGTGTTTAGTTCAGATACTCACATGAATCTGATTATTTAGTTCAGATACTCGCATGAATCTGAGTGTTTAGTTCAGATACTCGCATGAATCTGATTGTTTAGTTCAGATACTCGCATGAATCTCAGTGTTAAGTTCAGATACTCGCATGAATCTGAGTGTTTAGTTCAGATACTCGCATGAATCTCAGTGTTAAGTTCAGATACTCACATGAATCTGATTATTTAGTTCAGATACTCGCATGAATCTGAGTGTTTAGTTCAGATACTCGCATGAATCTGAGTGTTTAGTTCAGATACTCGCATGAATCTCAGTGTTAAGTTCAGATACTCGCATGAATCTCTATTCGCATGAATCTGAGTGTTTAGTTCAGATACTCGCATGAATCTGAGTGTTTAGTTCAGATACTCGCATGAATCTGATTGTTTAGTTCAGATACTCACATGAATCTCAGTGTTAAGTTCAGATACTCGCATGAATCTGAGTGTTTAGTTCAGATACTCGCATGAATCTTAGTGTTAAGTTCAGATACTCACATGAATCTGATTATTTAGTTCAGATACTCGCATGAATCTGAGTGTTTAGTTCAGATACTCGCATGAATCTGAGTGTTTAGTTCAGATACTCGCATGAATCTCAGTGTTAAGTTCAGATACTCGCATGAATCTCTATTCGCATGAATCTGAGTGTTTAGTTCAGATACTCGCATGAATCTCAGTGTTTAGTTCAGATACTCGCATGAATCTGAGTGTTTAGTTCAGATACTCGCATGAATCTGAGTGTTTAGTTCAGATACTCGCATGAATCTCAGTGTTTAGTTCAGATACTCGCATGAATCTCAGTGTTTAGTTCAGATACTCGCATGAATCTCAGTGTTTAGTTCAGATACTCGTATGAATCTCAGTGTTTAGTTCAGATACTCGCATGAATCTCAGTGTTTAGTTCAGATACTCGCATGAATCTCAGTGTTTAGTTCAGATACTCGCATGAATCTCAGTGTTTAGTTCAGATCCTCTCGCATGAATCTCAGTGTTTAGTTCAGATACTTGCATGAATCTCAGTGTTTAGTTCAGATCCTCTCGCATGAATCTCAGTGTTTAGTTCAGATACTCACATGAATCTGAGTTCGGACTCGCGTCTCACCAAAACCTCCCGCAGGCGCTGAATACGAGCCATTTCTGCCTCGATCTCGTCTGGACACATGGAGCTTTCAGCCATCGACACGTCCATCTGGCCTAGAGTGCAAACAGACGGCGGGTAAGAGAGAGTGTGTGTGTGAGTAAGTGAGTGTGTGTGGAATTTTTCAGGACCATTGCATTGAAAAATCTGTGCCATATATCACTGCTGTAGTGCCGTTGACACAGTAGTTCCCAAAAAACAACTTAAAAAGTGCCTCTATTATGCTTTTTTGGATATTCACTTTCATATAGTGTATAATGCAGCTTTTTGTGTATATGTTAAAGGTCTGCAAAGTTTCAAAGATCAAAGTATATGACAAATAAAGTTATTGTCTCCTAAGAAGCGATTCTGAACTGCTGAAACGGCCTGTTACATACAAACCTGTGTAATAATGTAACAAATTAGGAAATGAGTGTTTGTTTTTCCGACGCATGCTGTAAGCGGTTGACCAATCACAGCAGACTGGGCCATCTGACCAATCAGAGCAGAGCAGCTCTCAGAGAGGCGGGGTTTAGAGAGACTGAATCCTTGATCGAAGCGTTTCAGACACAGAAAAAAGAGCTGATGCTGCCGTGGAGATTATGAGGAAATTAAAGTGTTTTTTTGGCATTAGATGTATGTAAACCTGTTGGACGCTTTAAAATAGTATAATAGGGGCTCTTTAATGTCACTGCATTAGATATAAAATATAAATCAAATATTGCAAATCATTTACTAACATCACTTTTCATGCTCTCTGTTTGAATCAGCTGGTGTTTAGTGGATGTGTGAAGTCAGTTCTGCTCAAGTTCAAGATATTTAACAAATAAGTTGATCTTTCTTGTGGCTTTTATCAGTGTTGTGTCAGTATACTATTGTTTAGCCAGTTAGCTGTCAGTGTTCTGTAGCGCATTTTGTTTCCCTATCATATATTTTAATAATCATCATTAGGCATCATTCGAAAGCTTTAACCCTCCGGTGCTCTTCTGTCATTTCTGACTGAAATATTTTATGTTTTTTTTTGTTTTTTTTTAAATAACTTTATCGGAATGGTACGAAACTTGGTAAAATTGTGAAATTTGGCTAATTATTTCCTGAGAGGCCTCAATACAGTAGAAATAATATTGTTTATATTATTCATGATAATATTAGTTTTCAATTTAAGAGCAAGCGGAAAAAAATGGAAACGCGCTATAATGAAATTTCCACCACCAACAATTTTGCCACTTTTTACAGTTATTATACAAATTTACCAAGACAAAAACAGAGAAACTGAAGAGCTGGAGATGAAATGTAAGACATGCAATGTATGAAGAAACATAACATTTAAGCTCATAATATTTTGCATTTTTATTCGTTTTAAATTATTTTTATTATTTCTATACAGTTTTTTGTATTATTAATTTTTAATATTTGGCAACTCACTGAAATGTTAAACTTTTTAATATTTTATTTTGTTAACGTTTAGGCTATCTTATTCCAACAAAAATGTTTTTTTTAATGGATTTAGTTTTTAATTACCCGTCATAATATATGACTGAATTGAAATTGTCACAAATAGAAAAACAAACGAGTGACCCTTAAAAACATGAGAGGTCATCAGTGATATTGAAAACTGATTTTTTTTTTTTTTAATTGTTACAAATGAATAACAAAAACAAACAAAAAATCATAACTGATAACATCAGCATCAATATCGCGTCTGTTAATAACACTGTCTGCAGTCATATCTAATATTAAACCAAATATCAATGACTTAATGAAATCATATTAGCAACGCTAATGCACGTCTGATAATAATATTGAAATCATATTTTTATCTAATTGATAATAAGACTATACTATCACATGGACAATAACACTAATGTGACGCCTGGTAATGACAGTGCAACCATATCCGATAATGAGACTAATATGATATCTGATATATCTGATAATAATAACATGTAAATCTGAAGTGCCTGTCACCTTTGTCTCTGCCCCGGATGGTCTCGTGCATCGCGCCGTATGTCTTCATCGGCCCGTCGCTCTCGGAAAGGGCTTTCTTTAGTTCCATGGTAGATGCTGATGTGACAGATCTCTGATTTCTTTGATTTCGTCTTTGTAATCACGCTAATCTGCGCTCATCCGAGGAGACCAACAACATCATGACAGAATGAAGACCCGTGACGTCACCGTGATGAGGGATGCAGAGCGCATGCGCACAAGGGTCGACTCGACGGACTGACACAAAACACTGGTAAATAACGCTACTCTGCATTAACATCGATACCAGTGGCGTTATTAAGAAATAATCACACTAAGTAGCCTATAGTAAGAGAAAATAGTTGGAAACTTAAAATTGGTGTTTTTGCGTCGGTACGAACTGTTTTTAATTGTTCTTCTTTTTTAAACGTGCTTAAAAGAAAGTCTTTTTAAAACTCGTTTTGGGTCCCGCGTTTCTGTCCGTCTCAGCCAACAGGGAACGTTCTGAGAACTTTAGCAAACATTCTTCCAGTAAGACTAATAGAACGTTCGTTCAAATGATGTGGACTTTCTTTATTAATGTAACGTTTTTTAAATGTAACTACTTGTTTCAGAACGTTCAAAGAACATTCAAAAGTAACGTTCCCATAATGTGAAAAAAAAACGTTTTCAAAACAGTAAAAAATAAATAAATAAAAAAAACAGTAGAGAATTTGGAAACATCTTTCTGTAAAACTATAACACTACATTTCTTTATGATAGCATTCATTAATGGAGTGCGTATCAATCATGAACATTACAATAAAGAATACTTCAGTACAGCATTTATTAATCTCAGTTAATAAGATTAATAAATTAAAACTGAATATATAAAACTGTAAAGTTATACCCAAACGTCCAACTCATTGCAATGAACCATATATACAAATGATTGATGTGTTATAAAAAAATGTCTGTTATTTTATAACATTGTTTTATTGTTAACATATAATTTACATAAAACAACATACACAATAATAATTCTCCCCATGTGTGATTCATTCATTTCAATTAAAGAATATTATGAAGTTGTTCAAGATATTTACAGTTTGCTAAAAACTGTTTTCCATCCCATAGGACAATATGTAAAACCTATTAAATACATTTTAATAATTTCATTCCACTGAATTTGATCTAGACTGATAAATGATGTGCAAAACAAAAACAGAATGAAATAAAAAGACTAAAAGATAAAGAAAATGTATGTTTGGACAAAGGAATGAGCTGCTTATTAAAGAGATGATAGCATATACAAGATTACATTATTTATTTTTTAAAGATAAGAAATTACTATATTACTATATACTATATTAGTAAAGTACCTTAGGCATATTCAAAGCATCAAATATAGAAGATAATCTAATGTAAATGTGTGACCAGATTTCAGCCGCCGTTTGCAATAAAACCCTTGATCATTCATTAATAATTATAACCTTTGTTGCA
>NC_139973.1:39946857-40064357 GCF_963993115.1 Abramis brama | reverse complement strand
AATTCAAAATGGCACTTTTTAAACACACTGAACACGGTTCTCTGAGTAAGACAATCTGACATAAAGTCACATGTTTGCCATTTCAAAACACTGCCATTCAAAATGATGTAAATATTTCTGATGTGCATATGTTGCACTGACTTGTTTGGTGAAAAATAAAAAAATAAATGTTTCAACAGCATGTGTGTGTGTGTCTGCAAATATTTGCATGTGAACAATCTGAAGAATTTTGTACAATTTTGAACTATTTTAGTATTATGGCAAAGCACACTGAAGATGAGAGTGCTCTTCATTACGCCCAACAGTGTGTGGTTGGTTAGACAAAAATCTGGTGCAAAAGTTTGATTTTGATAATGCTATACGGGTTGCAGTGCTGTTGCAGTGCTTTTATTTTGCAGGATATATATTCGTATTTTGCAGTTTGGGAGTGTGGTTGTGTGAATTGTGTTAAGTATTTTGATAAAACCAGCCTAGCAAAATTGTGTGTTAGCAATTGGAAAAAACTGTAATGTTATTTGAAAGATGAAAAATACATTTTGTGCCAAAGCAATAATAAATGATCATCAGTTTATCCCACATGATCACTGAGAGAAGAGTTCTGAAAAAGTCACCTTAATATTGAGAAATGTGTCCTAGTGATTGTAAAAAAATCCCTGTAATATACAAATCTATTTGTAATTACACATTTGTAATGATGAAAGTTGAAATTAAATTTAAAATATGTTAACTTTAAAAGTAATATTAAAAAACACACTACATCTATAATCAAGGATAGTATAGTCAGCACTAAGTCACTTCTTTAAAGCACGACGAAACATTAAAATATAGCCTAATTTAAAAAATGTGCTACTTTAAAGTAAAATATTTGATTTGACATTATTACAAATTACTTTCTTAAAAGTGTACCTTTAATTCCATTAATATTATATTCTCTGCACTTTCACATATGAAGTACACTACAAGTGCTCATTCTGCATTGAAGCGCACTTGTTCTTCATAAGGCTATTTGATTATTTTTCTGTCACTTGGCCTGCAATGGGGAGAGTGACAGTAAACTTGACATTTCTGGTGTTTCATTGCTGTGAATATATGACAGTTTTTTCCTGTATAGAAAGTTTTGTGTGTGAAAGTCTCAGGAGGCAAAACCCATAAATAAAACATTGCAAACTGCTCGGTCTCTCTCTCTCTCTCTCTCTCTCTCTCTCTCTCTCTCTCTCTCTCTCTCTCTCTCTCTCTCTCTATGTGTGTTATTTTGACTGTAGCCTATATTAAGCAGGTGTAGCTCTCTCTCTCTCTCTCTCTCTCTCTCTCTCGGTCTCAGTGTGTCATTGTCAATGTCCTTCCCCGGTGAGCGCCTGTCAAATCGAACCAATCAAGAGCCGCGCTCGATCTTAGAACGCATTCTCATTATCACCCCCACTGACCCAGAAATAAACATTCCTTCATATTCCTAGTTCGCGCGCGCGCGCTCCCGCCGCGCCTGTGATCTGAGAGTGATTCGTTCATGCACATTTAAAACAGAAGGAAAGCAGCGCAGCGTCCTTGAGTTCACTCACGAGATTCTAGCAGAAAGTGAATTTCACTGACATCGTTGGCCTATATGCACCACACTTAAATAAAACTTCCAAAGGGATGTTTTTGCTGTAATGCCACAGAAAGGCCATTTTAGTTTCCACAAAGAACCTTTCAGTAAGAGTGCTTAAAGGACCATTTTGTGCACTGAAAATGTTCCATAAAGGTTCTAAATGGAACCATATAGGCCTACCAATAAAGAACCTTTATTTTTAAGAGTGGAATATTGGTGGTGTTTGCTATGGCCATTTTATCAGAAACACCCACTCTAGAGAAATGATCATAAATGCTTGCGCAGTCTGACTTTTGAAGAGGTCAGGTTCACTTATTCTACCTTCTGATTGACATAGGCCACAGCAACCAAACTGCAGTTCGTGTCGTTTTTACGTGAAATTAGAGGCGGGTTTATCTGAAATGTTTTAGACTATACATCACAATAGATCAGCATGGGGGAAATTTTGGGAAAATATAATTCAAACAGTGCAGCGGTCTGAAACATATTGGAAAATGTGTGCAGAATTTCTGTCCATCCAATATAATAATGTTTCACAGCATCATATATAGCATAATATACTGTTCTGCTCATAATTTACTTGCAACTAAGTGCTTTAAACATTTGATATCACTAACCTTGCAAACTTTGGCACAACCAGTGAGAAAATCTTCCTCAAATTTTAATCTGGTGGAGGACGCAACACGACAACTGATGTGGCCTTGCGAGACCTTCAATTAAATATTATATTTACTCCCTTGATACATTGTGTACAGAAGCGCTGTCAGTCACCGGTGGAGCGAGTGCAGTGGACGGAGATGGACGGGCATCTGTAAGCTGTCAGATTGAGTTATTGAGTCTGACAGATGATTATTAGTCTAATACTTTTGTTCTGAATGAGTGAATCTCACAAAACCTGCGAAGAACATGTCTGGCTCACATTTCACCTGAAAATATAGAGAAAGAAATGAATATAGACTATATGCAATTTCTGAAATATAATTTGGACATGTTAATATGACATTTGTATTAATATTGTCAGGTATATATTATAATATATGTCAGGTTCTGAGTAACAAATGGACCTGAGGGACTTCAGAAATCCTGCTTTAGTGATATTTTGACAGTAGCCTAGTGGATATACGTACACTGTAAAAAAACAAAACAAATTACACTGTAAAAAAACTATTTTGTATTGTCTTTTTACAACAAATTTAATGTTTAAAGTCACCATTAAATCAAAACTGACCATTCTTTTTTAAATGCAGTTTTGCAGTATTTATTATAAATGATCCGTGCACATCATTATCAGAATAACTTCCCCTCCCTCTTGCAGCATCTCTTCTCTTCTCTGATGACGAGGGCGGGGCAACCTGTCACTCACATGAGATCAGCCAATAGCAAACCACAACCATCCAATCAATTCTTCATGGACAAAATCAAGCCACTCCCACATTTGTTATTTTTCCAGAAGCGTTTCACTCAATATACTGCACAATAGGGAAGAAAAGACTAGCGTTTCTTCCATTTCATGCCGACTTTAATTCAACATGTTACTTGTCACTTTTTTATAATTCTTTGTAAAATTTACCAGCAATTTCTGACTGAAAATTGTTTCAAAGTAAATGCAACCCCAATTTTTTCAGTGTATGGAAATGAGCTGCATGAAGATTCTTCAACATTCTTCCTTTTGTGCTGCACAGAATAAGGGTTTGGAATGATTTGAGGGTAAGTAAATAATGACAAGAGTTTTCATTTGGGCTGAACTGTCCCTTTAAGGGCCCGTGTGTCATTCCGGAGTCCAACACTAGGAGGTGCTGTTGAACTCTGAATGAGACATGAGACACACACTCCCTGTGAGACTAATTACACACTAGGCAAATCTCTGTATACTTAAACATTCAGAGGGACAGATGAATCTTGCCAATCTTGTGTCATTAATAAAAACTAAAGTGGTTCTTTTTCAACATCAGATGTTATTTCATTTTATAAAAAGCAATAAAACATGACTCCACAGGTAGTAAATTGTATGTTTGTTCTAAGCATGAATAATTTAATTTAGATTTTAATGTGATATAATGACATGAGCTGAACTTAATATTGTCATTTGTGTTATGTCACAGGAAAGAACATGATATGACCTCTTTATTCATTCTTTGTGAGGAAATATTCTGTTGGTTTTGCTTCTTGCTGCTGTTGTTTATAGTGGTCAGTAATTTACTCTCTGTGAATGTATGATGAAAGATTTTGTCTCAATTCGCTGTAATTTATTCTGCATATTCCATGTGACAGCAGACAACTTTGTTTTTAATTCTTTTCCAATTTCAAATATGAGCCGTGTTTTTATGACTCAATTCCTATTTATCCACTTAAAGCAAAACCCTTTTGTCCAAAACACAAAGTATCGCTTTATAGTGTTTGCATAAAGCAGAAAATGAAATTATCTTTTAAAGGAAGAGAGACAAATGCAATGAAGCTATGATAAGTCAGTAGTTATTTTGTCTCAGAGCAAGAAAAGCAGAACAATAAAGCAAACAGTCCTTTATATTGTGTGATAAAGGGACATTGAAAAAGGAAATGTGCTTTGTAAAAGTTTCTCAACTAATTAAACAGTCTCAATAAATTAAAGTGAAAAGCTTCTGTGCAAAACCTCCAGAATGAGTGACAGACTGAACTGGATTTCAGTCTTTTGCAGTTAACTTTCACTTTTCACGAAGTGCTATGAGTTCATTTTACACATCATTCCTGTCGACTGCATGTATGAAACTCTGTCTTTTCACTGCGTGATTTCAATTAGCAGCTGTGATTTCATAGTTTAAAAAAAGCACATTACATCATCGACATTACACCTGCGGATCAGAGATCTCTCTGTTGACTTCTAAAAGCATCTTAAATCAAACTGCATGAATAGACTTTCATATATTCAGATTGATATTCTTAGAAAAAAGCTTCTATATAGAACCTTATATGGGTTCCAATTTTTAATTTTTAATAAAATTTTATGAATTTAGCAGCTTGTAAATATACTTTATCAAAAAACAACAACACTGAAATAACCCATCAAACATGAAAGTAGAATGCAATCATTTAAAGGTGCAGTGTGTAATTTGTAGCAGCATCTAGTGGTGAGGTGGTGAATTGCACTCAACAGAAGTTACGGTGGCCGACAGGAAGTGATGTCGTCGTCTGAGACAGCAGAGAGTAGCCAGTTAAACACTGAGGTTTCTTTACAGAGATAAAGTAAGAAATTAGGTTTACTTAATTATTCAGTAAAACGATATTGCGAATATTATTGTTACTTGTGTCAGTGTTTAATTCGCTGACTTTAGCTAGCTTCTTATGAAGAACAACATTGTGACGATATGCGTTTGTCCGTTCAGGGCCACTGTAGAAACATGTCGATGTAAGCGGACCCGCGGTGTGTGTAGAGAGAAATGCCTCATTCTAAAGTAATAAAAACATAACAGTTCATTAAGTAAGGTCTTTATACACCACTGAAAACATAGTTATGTATATGATATTGCATTTCTGTCAACAGATCATCCTAAATATCACACAATGCACCTTTAAGATATTTCTCCTTATACAGAACCTTTCTGGCATAAAAGAATTCTTTAAAATTTGAGTCAAGATGATTTTTACTATTTAGTATAAAAAAATGTTTCTTGAGCATCAAATCAGTGTATTAGAATGATTTCTAAAGGCTCCATTTTTATCATCAGTCTATTGCATTTAAGAATTACAGCAGTTTTAAGAATGTTAAACTCAATAAACAGTGACAAATCTCTTTTTTGAATATCAGAGACATTAAACCAGATTATTTAGCTGTTATTATGAAGATATTTTGACTGGTAGTCAGTCCGGCCCGAGATCTGCTCGGTTACAAACATTCTTCAAAATATCTTCCTTTGAGTTCAGCAGAAATGTATACAGATTTGGAAAAACTGTAATGTAAATGATGAGTAAATGATGACAGAATTTAAATTTTTGGGTGAACTATCCATTTAAACTAGATTGTTTAGCATGTTATTAGATATATGCATGTAGCATGTTGACGAGAAAGAGAAAACTGATAGTAGAAGAAGACAGATTACACTACTAATGTCTCCAGCGCCTCTTGTGGCAAATAATTATCATGCTGAATTATGAATTGCACTCGGACATTTTAAAATGCAATAAGAGCTAGAAATCAAACTTTTGTGGCTATAACAATCGCATTCATGTATTTGCATATGTTTTGGGCCTTAGAGTTACCAAGACCAGGAACACAAGAAGGTATAGATGAAATTAATGTATATTTTTGGACATGATATCTTGTTAGAAATGCATCATGCCTCTCGCATCCAGAACTGAACAATCAAAGTGCAGGATTCAGGGCTTCAGATCAAATGCCTTTGATCATTATGAAATCCAAATCTATATGCACTTTCATAACAAGATTATGTACACGTATGAACACGCCTCAGTGTCACACATGTAGATAAAACACGCATTCACCTCCAGATTACATTAGCTGGATTCTCCTCCTTCACTGCATGTGTGTCTGAACACGCTTGAGCACGCCAGCACTGAATGTGTGTGTTTAATTATTCTAATCCGGTTCTCCATGTGCTCCCCGCTGATTTCATTGCATATATTTAATTCTGTAAAACACAAATATAGAGGATCTCAGCCGAGTGCACACAAAACGCTCATCCTAATCAGCAAACCTCCAAGAGAGAGGAACACAGATTCATCTTTTCATAGCATTACTGTAGGCGGACTTGAAAAAGCAACATGCATGATGATCATTGCTGGTGTTAAACTGATATGGCATTGCTCACTCTGTTTGTTAGGAGCTTGTTGATCTTTTCATCCATCCATCCGTGTGTGTGTGTGTGTGTTTGAGGTTTTACAGGGCTTTTAAAGCTTGTTAGCCATGACCTGGCTTTAATTGGTTTAACCTCACGGCTGCTGCAGATGCAAACATTAAGGGAACATTACAGTTTATCATTCTGCAAACATTATAAGTGCATTCGTTTTGAATGTTCAAGTAGGAACATTTAAAAAACATCTAAAAGATTTGAGGGAAAAAAAAATCCATGAAGAATGTATAAACCGTTTTGAAAATATTAGTAAAAACCAGATAACTGAATGAATTTTCTGTTAACATTACTGGAATTATTATTATATTATTATACATTATTATAACTTTGAGAGAATCTTGTCAGAACGTTCACTGTTAGCTGTGAAAATATGGTTAAGTAGGCACACACACACACACACACACACACACACACAAACAGGCGCACATATCTTTGTGGGGACTCTCCATAGACGTAATGGTTTTTATACAGTACAAACTGTATATTCTGTCCCCTTACACTAACCCTACCCCTAAACCTACCCATCACAGAAAACTTTCTGCATTTTTACATTTTCAAAAAAATATCATTTAGTATGTTTATTTACCCATTTCCCTCATGGGGACCGCTGGCTGGTCCCCACAATGGAGGTGATCTCAGGTTTTACTATCCTTGTGGGGCCATTTGGTTCCCACAATGTAATATAAACAAAAAAACACACACACACACACACACACACACACACACACACTCACTTCTTTTTTTTATATGAATAACACATAAACTAACCCTAACAGTAAAAGAAAACTTTCAGCATTTTTACAGTTTCAAAAAACTATATTTCTTTTTACAAATGAGGACTTCCCCAGAGGGGTTGTGTGAGGTTTTGTCAGGTTTATGTGATGGTGATTGACCATCATGAGTACTTTAAACATCAGATTTAACAAAAACAGCACTATAAGCACACTAACAATATTGAAATGGAGATATGAAATATATATTCAAATTTCGGCACATTTGCCTACAGAAAAAGCTATTAGAGAATAAAGGGAGATGAGAATAAAGAAAAAGATCACGTTTGTTCCGAGAAGCTCCTCTGGACCAACACTAATCTCACTCCAACACACTCTGTTTGATGTTCAATTAGCTCGTTCAGTGTATTATCATCACCTGCCTACACACTCACTGCAGACTGAATGAGTCTGAAGTAAAGATGAAGCGGGGTTATTCTATACGCCGTCGTCTGTATTGTGTGGCGACTGTATAATTGTTGTATTATATTAGTTGGCTGATAACCTGTCCTGCTCTTGGCAGCGTGCTGATATGAGTCTTATACAGAAGTATAGCTGCATATTTGAACACTGTCAGCGGGTGAAAAGCTCTAATCAGGAACGTGTGAGAAACTCTGGACTGTAAAACATCACCCGCAAGAGCACTCAGAGTTTTTCCTTCTTTCTCCTGCTTTTACATCTGTATTTTATCCATAATACACATTACAGTAGCATGTGTGAATACTGTATCTTAAAACATGAGGAATGGAAAAGATGTGCCTATTCCTGATCTAATGACCTGTGTTGAACACTAATGTAGTGCAAAAGTGGTATTTATAATATAAAACAGTAGAAGAAGTGTGTACTTGTAGTCAAGTAGTAGTATATTCAGGTAACAAAATAGGTGAGAATGTTTCACTAACGTTCCAGTTATGAAAACACCATGAATGTTCAAAATGTCCTTTAAAAAAACCCAAAAAAACGTGGTTAAAAGATTGTTAAGGGAACGTTCCATTTTAACATTTTTCAAATGATAATGTCACTTTTGAACGTTCTCTGAAAGTTCAAAAACAAGTAGTAACATTTAAAAAATGTAAGACGAATGTCCAAAAAAAAAAAAACATTTCAGAAAAAAGTTCCATGAACAATGTAAAATTTTTGTTCTAACATTTTGAACATTCTGTTCATATTTAAGTGTATTATTTGAAATGAGAAACTCATTTAATTTAGTTGAAAGAAACAACATTCTTTGAGATTTTTTATAGAAAAAAGTGACTCTTGGCTGGAGTTCTTCATCAGGAACAGGTCATTCTGTTGGAGAGCTAAAGCTGAAACAGGAGCTTATATTCCTCCATGTGAAACGGCACATTCTCTCTGAGCCGCAGAGAACCAGAGAGAGCATTAATAAGACCCAGTGGGAGCATTACTGAAAACATGTGCTTGTTTCTGAGAGAGAGCTCAGAACCACTGGACCCGAGTCAGAACCGCCCGGACCAGAACACAGGACTGAACCCCGGTGAACCTGACAGTCTTCAGAATAATAACATACTCACTGAATACTGTACAGCTCATGCTAATGTTTTTAACGAAAATAGTATATGAAACAATACACATCTTACAATGATAATTCAAAAACACGTATTATACATTATTGTCACATGACCTCATCATGTTGAACATTAAATTCAGTCATGCATTTGTGGAGACGTTTATCCAACACTGCATTTAAATTTGACCAGTTCATCCACTGCCTGGGAATGAGCTTGGTGTTAATAGCGCTATGCTCTACTGTTTGAGATTATATTAAAAATAAATTCATTTAAAAATTAAAAGACCTTTTGTCGATCAAATGATCAAAATCACCCCAAAATGAGATTGATAATAGTATCTGAAGAAAGCTATCCATTAACTTCCCCATTCACTCCTCTTTTGACATGAAACTACTGTTAATAATGACACATTTGTCACAACAAAACAACTAGCAATGTATAAGTGGAACGGGGGGGGGGGGGGGGGGGCAATAATGCATTTGACCCTTTAATATCTGCATAAGATTTGATATTATATTTATTTGAGCTCTATCTACTGATTATTTTCAAATTGAAGTGTTTATTTGAAGGCTATTGAATGTGTCTGTAAGGAAAAATAGTAAAAATGGAAGAATAATCCAGAACAATCCAGAATTGAAGGAACCTGTTTAAAAATTAAAAGAGGCACAAGAAGGAAAGGGGGAAGGGCAGGAGCAGCATTCAAAGCGGTGAAGTGTGTGACAAAAGTTTTGGAGTGTAGCGGGACACGCGATTCCTCTTCGCTTCAGAGCTGCTGCATATTTGATGCTTTACTCTCAAGCTCATTCTCAGCCCGTTCAGAGTCACGCCTGTTATTTCCACACCAGACTTAGCAAATCCTCAAAGAGATCTGACTCCATTGAGGATTCACTGGGTGACAGTCTGCAGTCGCGTCTCCACACAGACTGAGAGAAAAACAGAGAATGCTGGAGGTTTTTTTGAGGAGGTGCTGGTGTTTCTCTCCTTTCCACAGACTGGGGAAGAAAAAGAAAGAGCAATTTTTTCTATTTTTAGTGGCATCGTCACATCATATCTGCTGTTGTTTACGTGGAGTTTGCAGTAGTTTCTCTCTGACAGACTTGAGAGAGAATGAGTAATGATCATCTATAATGGATATTGCACTATGCAAAAGATGAGCATGGCATCAAACTACACAATTCATTGTAAAACCTGAAATAAATGTGTGCATCGTCGACTCTTTGAGCTGAACTCTCTTGCTCTGCACTAAAAACATAAATACATGCATATCAGGGCTGGATGATATAGCTTAAAACATGTCTTTTTATCATATTGAGCTGTTCAATAGTATTTATTATATATCTCAAAATGTGTAAAGATATTGTGAATTAAAAAAAAATATGTTTAATACAAGAAGTAAAATGCAGTAAAATCTAGTTTAAAATAATAATTTTAAATAGTTTTGCACACATTTTTACAAAAAAACCAAGAAAGATATTTTTAAAAATGTATAAATATATTTTACAATTTGAACCGATACACTGAAATGAACTGAGCTTATATGTCATTCTCCAACTCATGAGAAGGATTGTGAAACTATCGACACATATACTTTCAAATTTCAAATAAAAAGTGCAATAGATTCATCACCATATTCATGCAATATATCATTGGTAATCATTACATGAATATTCAATATGCTACCAGTCCTAATTAACACACACATGGTCTCTACAGATCTCAATATTTCACTGAATAACTCCTGACAGTAAATTCATACACAATATAAGAGTTATACAGTAAAACACAGAACTGCCCATATAAGTCACCAAAATATGATCAAATGTCACTCAATTTCACACCATACA
This sequence comes from Abramis brama, assembly GCF_963993115.1. NCBI lineage: Eukaryota > Metazoa > Chordata > Actinopteri > Cypriniformes > Leuciscidae > Abramis > Abramis brama. The sequence continues at coordinate 40,053,785 of NC_139973.1, read as the reverse complement.
GAATAGGACGATACACACACGCCAACATCTGGAGAATTTCATAATCTTCACCCACATTCATCTGACTAAAACTTTCCTTCAGGGCCCTTTAAAATTGACAAAGCTTAGCATGTTGATGACAGCAAATGCATGTTAGAATTTGTGTGAATTTTCTTACTGCATTACTGTACATAGACCAGGAGTGTTCAAACTCGGTTCTGGAGGATTCACCTGTCTGGAAAGTTTCTAGTTTGCCCAGTAAGACCTTGATTATCTGGTTTAGGTGTGTTTAATTTGGATTGGAGCTGAACTTTGCAGGAAAGTGGCCCTCCAGGAGCAGGATTGGACACCCCACTTTCAATATACCACCAGAACTATTCCAGTAACTTGTTAAAAGCACCAAAATAAGCAAGATATCTGCTGGCTGAAATATCTCAGAGAAGAATGGGTTTCCTTCGATCGAGAGCTCAGTGTTTTCATGTGTGTGTGAAGACACGCGTCAGAGAGGCAGGTGTAGGTCTGTTCTGTCAGATAAAGAGCGCTGGAGATATCATGAATGTATGGTCGGTCTCGTCTGATGATCCGGTCAGATTGATAACAGCCTAACACTCTCACAACAGCTGTCAATCAAATGAAAGCGTCTCCACAGGCGAACTGATGGCTACTGAGATTAGGACGCCAGTCTCTTTTATCAAGGTGTTTCTGTCAATAATGTTTTACACACTGAATCAGAACTAATCACACATCAGAATCAGTGATCTGTGGCGGGAATTAATTACATTTCATATAATAATGTGACACACTGCCCAGCCCCCCAAAAAGTTGCTGTTTGGGTTTAAATAGGCAAATGCTTAAGAGCCAATGATTCAATCATTATTGCTGTAATTATTATGTTTCTAGCATGTTATGTTTTAGGATTTATCCATAACTGTCATAATGATTTGTGTCTTAACATAAATTAATCTTCAACCATAAACTCATCTTTAGAAATATTTCCTGGAGAATAAAAGTGTTTAAATACTCCCTCAGACTTGCATACATTTAAAACTTTGGATCATAAACTGCACAACCCTCAGTGTGCTGCAGTTGTGTGGTTCACAATGAGGACAAAATCACTGAGCAAAACTGAACAAAGGTTACACGATATTAAGCCCAATAAGAAATTGATTATTGTGGGATATGGTAAATCGCCTTCCTTTGTTCCGTTCTACTATTTTCTGAGGGTTTTATGTTATTGCGAGTTCATTTGTCTCTGTGTGTCCCACATGTGGGATTCCATTACTGAAACAAAAGCCACAGAAATACGGTTTCCCTTTCATTCCAGCATCATGGAGTTTGAATGTGGCTTAAACAACCTGCTGCGTTCTCTGAAGATTAGCACCATTAGCACATCATACCACTGAGAATCAGGTTGTGTCCGTCTCAATGGGGTCTGGGCTTTATTAAAATTCATTTCCTTTTGTTGTCACAGCTCCTTTCAGAACCATATTTCTATGTTCTTTTCAGCCAGATGCACAACAAAGGGAAACTGAATTAGAACCTTCCTTTGCCATGGAGCCCAAGGGCTGCGTTCAGATTTCCATTCGCACTCTCTCTGTTATGGATATGTTGATAATTAAAACCTTGAGAAACATACAGAATCTCTACAGAACTATAATAACCTGACATTTGGTTACAAAACGTTTTTGAAAGTAGATCTGGGCAATAATTTCAAGCAATTTTACATTCAAATGTTTTAGAAATAATGCGACTACCCTTTACAATAAGGTCCCATTGGTTAACATTATATAATGCATTAACTTACAATGAGCAATAGGTTGCAGAATTTATTTTTCTTTGTTAATATGAATTAAAGGGATAGTTCACCCAAAAATGAAAATGCTGTCATCATTTACTCTCCCTCAAGTTGTTCCAAACCTGTATGACTTTCTTTCTTCTGCTGAACACAAAAGAAGATTTACAAAGAAGGTGTGTAATTAAACAGTTGCTGGTCCCCATTGACTTCCATAGTATTTTTTTTCCTACTATGGAAGTCAATGGGGTCCATCAGTCGTTTGGTTACCGACTTTCTTCAAAATATCTTCTTTTGTGTTCAGCAGAAGAAAGAAAGTCATACAGGTTTGGAACAACTTGAGGGAGAGTAAATGATGACAGCATTTTCATTTTTGGGTGAACTATCCCTTTAACTGTTTATTGTTAGTTCATGTTAGCTCAGGTCCATTAAATAATATTAACAGATACTACTACAACTTTTGATTTTAATAATGTGTTAGTAAATGCTGAAATTAACATGAACTGAGTTAACTAGTTAACTAATGTTAACAAATTGAACCATGCAAAGTGTTACCAACTAATTTATAAGAATTAAGATTTTCACATGGAACAGGAACAATCAACACTACTGAAACGCACCCCAGGCAGCAATAATCAATTAAAATATTCATGGCAGGCCTGACTGCAGCACGAAAATTATTTCATACAAATTAGCCTTTACTAATTAAGCAGCTTTATTTATAAAAATGTGCATGAGTGTGTGTGGTTTCAGCACTGTCGCACCTTAACACACACACACACACACACCTCTTGTGTCGCTGATGAAGTTGGTGCTGATTTGTTTTTAAATTAGTCATGACAGACACAAGTGTGTTTGGCCTTGAATTATTCAGTAGATTAACATATATTCTAGGCTGTAATGTTTAGCAATCCATTTTCATTTGCAATAGAGTTTTTTTCAGAACAACAGGTCTGGATTTATAATGGAAGCCTTGAGGCAAACAACATATTACACACACTTACAACAATAGACATACTGCATGAGACTAGAAAACAGACACAACAGCCTTTTATTTATAAGACATTGTGTAACACACACACACACACACACACACACACACACACACACACACACACACACACACACTTAATAGATTCTCAAATGGGTTCAAGCGGAGTGCAAAACATTTTCTTCACCAAAGTAAAATTGGTCTGATATAGCCAGTAATACATATATATTTTTAAAAATGTGTTTCTCCATGTTGTTTAGTCTACATGTGAGAACCTGGCCAGACAACAGCTAAATGATGCATTCAAAGATTCTTTGCATATTCTTGAATCAGCCACAAGTGAGAGATGACCATAGCCTGAACATGGAGCTGGTGAGAATGAATTAAGAGCTTGATTTCATAAGGGAGACAGAACACAGGACTCTGTAGTCAGAGTAATTCAATCAGTGAAGCTCAGTCGGCAGTCCTGATCAACTCCTGCGTTTCTACAGACCATGAGAAACTGGATTTGAGAAGAGACTGAGAGGAGCAGGAGAGCTGGGAGGAAGAGGATTTCAGTCTTCCCGAGGATGAGTTTAAGCTGAATCTGGAGTTTCTGAGGTCACTGATTCAACTCAGACGTTCCCTTTGTGAGGTTTACAGGAGTGATATACAGGCTGAATCCCATTGCAAGCAGACTGGACAGTGCTTGGTAAAAGTCAATCCCACCATGCAATTCAGTGTGATCTTGTAAATAACGGTTCACAACCTCTGAACAAATGATCTTAAAATCATAGTTCTGATTTACAGTGTATGTGCTGCTGTGGTTGGCCCAGTAATTTTATTTTATTTTTTTCCGAGTTTTTTTTTTTTTTTTTTACAACAATACAATAAAAGAAAAAAAAAATAAGACAAAAAACCAACAGGAGGAAAAAAAGGGGGAAAAATACATGCTGCCGATTACTCAATCGACAGATTATTCAAAAATACAGAAATTAATACCTAAAAAAAAATCTAAATTTAAATGCCTTAAAGGAATTCTCTTGTATAGCAGGTATTTCTAAATTTTAAATACATAAACAATTATACAATCTACTTTTATTAAAAAATATATTATTGTATTACATTCAATGAAATACAATACTATATACAATATGGCCCTGTAATTTCAGCTTGACGCTATATTGTTTGTATTTATTATATTGGATGATGTACCACATGCAGTACATTATAAATCTATACAGAGTTCTTCACTTAAAACACAATAGTTACATGTCAACAAAGACTGCACTGTTTCAAAGCCACTCCATGCTAAATTCATTTCATCAAACAAGATGCTATACTTAAAGACTGATGAACTGCATAGAAAATATACACTACAATTCAAAAGATCATTTAAAAACAAGAATACTTTTATTCAGATTATTTACACATTAAAATGATAAAACATTTTTTGATAAACACATTTATAATGTTACAAAAGATTCCTATTTCAAATAAATGCTATTCTTTTGAACTTTCTATTCATCAAAGAATCATGATTTTTTTTATCAGTTTCCACAAAAATATGAAGCAGCACAACTAAATATTAACAGCGAGTCTAATAAATAAATACAGTATTATCAAGCATTACAGTGAATCTAAATGTATTAATAAAGCTGTTCGTCCTTGAGAGAAAAGCAGAACGGCAACATCACATGCAGATACTTTACACTTATTCACTTCCCAATATATCTCTGTTCAGGTCATTAAGCACAGTCTGTGTGGATACAAATGTGTGATTGTCAAAATGAAATATACCCAGCCCAAACAAGGACTATTAGTATTTATTCTAACAGAATATTGTATCCTCAAATTATCTATTAATTAAACATACTACCATCTGAACCCTTACTTGCCTAATGGTCCAGTTCAGATACTTTATTAGTCCACTGGAAATAGGAGAGCATTACCCACTGATTTTAATGCTACAGAATAGATATTTTCAAGACTGTATTAATAGATTTCTGTCAAGAATTTTTTTAGATGACAAATTTTTTTTTTAGATGACAAATGTCACATTTGTTTATATAATTTACATATTTTCCCATCACTTTCATTTGTAGGCCGAAACTGAAACCGAAAATTCTGGATACACTTGGCCGAAAACCGAAAATGACTTTTTTTAAAAGAAGTATTAATTTCTATAAATTTTTTTTGAATATATTGTTAAGTATTAACAATTAAGTATTGTTATTAGACTTAATTTTACTGAATCTGAATAAAAAATAAAAAAAAACCTACAAGCCAATACAATAAAATAACCACACTTTTTTAAAGTAAAACACAAAATTGGACAGAAAATATATTAAAATAATACATGAGTCTTGAAAAAACAGGATATTTGTTCATTTTAGTAAACACAGCTTTTTCTCTCCAAAATCAGTAAAAGCAAGATTCTTCACACTGCATCTAATGCTAAAATTGTATCTTCTGATTTTCAGAGTTAAAAACTTTGATTAAAAAGCTGTCAGCAAGTTACTTTGCTTTTCTGCTGCATCTCACAGCTGGCAGGAGTCTCATGTGGCCTTCCGGTCCGTACATCATCAGGTTGAACTCATCCAACACCTCCTCTGACATTAGCAGTACGTAAGCCATCAATGAGCACATGGAAGACGAATGTCTTCTTCCTGGAGATAATTTAAAGTATCTTTGGATTTCTGTATATAATGAATTGTCATTGAGCTCCAGTAAGCAGTAGAACAGGTTGATTGAAGCTTCAGTTGAGATGTCCACATGGCTTTTTAAGTGTTCTTTAATGTGTTTGGTCATTTCTGTGAGGCTGTCTTTGCTGTCTTCAGTGTGTGAGAACAGGCCTCTGAGCAGTTTCTGATTGGATTCCATTGAAATGCCCAGCAGAAACTGTAAAAATAGGTCTAAATGTCCTTTCTGACTTTGCATCGCTTTCCTAACAGCCTTCCTAGTAAATCATTTAAAGCAATATTTTTGTCTGGCTTGTCGATGTCAGTTACACTCACATGCATGTGGGGTTTGTATAGCCTTCCAGACTGAGAAAAAAAATGACAGTCTGGCCTGACCTCGTTTTGTGTTCCTTCAAAGAAAAACTCCAGTTCGTCCATGTTCTTGTTCAGGTAGCAGAGGAACACATGCACTGCAGCGAGAAACTCTTGAACACTCAGATGCACGAAGCAGAAGACCTTCATCTCATGAAGTCCAGCTTCTTGCAGAAATATCTCAGTGAGCATTCCTGTGGACTCAAAGTCTTTACTCACATCAATACCACATGCTTTCAGATCTTCTTCATAGAACACATAGTTTTCTTTCTTCAGCTGTTCAAACACTAGCTTGGCTAACTTCAAAATCATTGTTTTATTCAAATCTAAGAGCTTGAAATGTAACACATGATGTAGAGACTATGAGATTTCTTAATGTGTGAGATTATTCTGGAGTCTCATCTTTGATTCTCTTTCTGAAATACTCATCCTTCTGCTGGTCAGTGAATCCTCGCACCTCTGTAAACAACCCTACATACTCCAGAGGGATCTGATTGGCTGCTGCTGGTCGTGATGTCACCCAGATACGAGCTGATGGAAGTAGAGTCCCATTTACCAGACTTGTAAACAGTTCATCTACAGATGATTGCTCCTCAACACTCGTCACCATTTTACTGTCACAATCCAAAGTTGAGTCAACTCTCATCCAGTCCATCGAAGATAAACGCAAGCTTACAACTATATATCTTACATATCTTTGCTGTTTCCAGTTTTCAGTTCTGGATTAAATCTCTGTAGAAACTCATGCAGACTGAACTTTCTGTCTTTAATGCAGTTAATCTTTCGGAATGGAAGCAGGAAAACACAGTCTATATCCTGATTGGCTTTTCCTTCCTGCCCAGTCCAGAATGAACTTGTGCACTGAGACTGTTTTTCCAATGCCAGCGATGCCTTTGGTCAGAACAATCTTTTTCTTATTTTTGTTCAGACTAAATACATCATTGCATCTGATTGGCCTGTCCTGTGATTTACAGGTTTTAATGGCATCATCAATCTGCAGAATCTCATGTTCTTGATTGACTTCTTTAAGATCCCCCTCCGTAATGAAGAGTTCTGTAAAAACATCCTTTAGATGTGCTTCATTTTCCTTTTTACCCTCAAAAATGTGTTCTACTTTCTCCTTCATGTTCATTTTGTTAGTTTTTAAAAATTCCTGCAGCCAGAAATCATGTTATAAAAAATAAACAAACAAATAAATAAATAAATAGGAACAGGTGTGAACAAAACAACACTAGATATTTAAACACATAGGTTTTCACATTAGAATGATTATCATCAAAATCAACTGGTGCAAACATATGGTATTTAAATTCATAGTACTAAATGCAGATCTGTTCTGTACTGAGATCAATGTACATCAAACATGCTAAAATCATTTCTGATCCCACTGTAAGGATGTGTTTAATTCACCTTGTTTTCTTGTGTGTTTCTCAGCTAATTCTAATGATTTTTGGACTGTGAAGAGAGAGAAAAGAACGAGACTTTATGTTCATCAAAGTATCCTGAAAACACTCCATTTGGGTTCCATTTTGCCATCACAGGAAAATGAAAGATCTGGGGCCCTATTTTAACGATCTGAAACGCAAGTGTCAAAGCGCAAAGCGCAAGTAACTTTGTGGGCGGGTCTTGGCGCTGTTGCTATTTTCCCAGCAGGATAAATGACTCTTGCGCCAGGCGCAAATCTAAAATGGGTTGGTCTGAAGTAGCTTCATTATTCATAGGTGTTATGTAGTAACCGATGTGGCTCGGGTTAAATGAATCACTGTGGTACGTCTGGTCAGGACGCAATGAAGATGCACTTAGGTTTCGTTGATGATTTATTGGGTGTACTTGTATATGTGTGGTTCTATAAGACAAATAGAAAACAATATATCAATACTTAACATTCATAAATAATTGTTAATCAATAACAAAGACATTTCAATAATTAGAAAGCATTCGAACATATCCAGAAGTCGTATTATTCACTTTGTTATCTTATCTGACTTTGGTCAGACTGGGGAACGAACCCCTGGCCGTTGCGTTAATGACGTCACATCGACAGCGCGTGCAAAACAGAATGACGAAGCACTTTCTTAGCATACTCGGCAATGTCAACAAATAATATAAATCTACCCAATTAAAGGCTATTACAATAATGCTTGATATAAACAACAATAACGTAATGTGTAAACAATTATTAACATGCAATGAGATAATATGCAGATCGATCGGCCGTACAGCCGACTTTAATAAGGCCTATTTAACCTAACAAACAGAACTATGTTGATAAGATCCATAAACATAGAAACTTACTTTTAGATGCACGCACACGATTAATAACACCACTTTTCTGAAATGAGGCAAACTCTCGTGAGCTCCGCAGTCCACACTCTACGGATTCATAACAACAACGCACTTCCTTTTCAGCATATTCCAATTACTCCGTTATTCCACAAGGGGGCGTTAACAGTCCATAGTCATTGAATCTGTCAACTCTCAATAAGAAAACCCTACTAATATAAATCTATTACCTTAAGTGCTAAATACAAAGCCCTTTGAAACAGCCGCCCCCAAATTTGCACAGTCAAATTTGCTTATTTAGAAGAGCTTGAAACTACATCTGTGTCTGGGAGTGCTGGTAGTTTGATGAGGCGCGCTACGGGTCTGATATATGTTCTGTCTTTAATTTTCACCTCTGCTGTTCTGATTCGTCCGTCAGTCCCGGGGAAAACATTAGTGATTTTTCCTACAGGCCAGAGTGCTCTGGGTAACTGTGGGTCCACAATCATAACAATCATGTCCAATTTCAACTGGTCTTTGTCCCTCTGCCATTTAGCACGGGTTTGTAGGTTGGGCAGGTAGTACTTTGTGAAGTGTGTCCAGAACTGATCGGCAAGTACTTGAGAGTGTCTCCATCTACGGCGGCTTAAGAGTTCTGTTTCATGATAAACGGTCTGTGGGAGTGATGGATCCAGCCGCCCCATGAGAAGAAGGTTTGGAGTCACCGGGTTAGGGTCAGCAATATCTGTGGAAATGTAACCCAGAGGTTTAGAATTCAGAATTCCTTCTATTTCAGTGAGAACCGTGTTCAGGACCTCCTCAGTCGTGCTTTGCCCTTGTAAAGTGGCATACAGTGCAGACTTGATTGATCTTATCTCACGTTCCCAAACTCCTCCAAAATGGGGACTACTGGGAGGATTAAATCTGAATTGTATTTGCTGTTTGGCCAACTCTGTCTGCAGGGTAGGACCCAATGATTTGAATGACTCTTGGAGCTCTCTTTCACCACCTTTAAAGTTTGTGCCTTGATCTGATAGCAATTCTGAAGGTTTTCCTCGGCGTGATGTAAAGCGTCTTAGAGCCATCAGGAATGAGTCAGTATCAAGGCTGCTTAAAAGGTCGATGTGGACAGCACGGGTAGTCAGGCATTTAAACAAGATGCCCCAACGTTTCTCACATCGTCTACCTAATTTAACTGTAAATGGTCCAAAACAGTCCATTCCAGTAGAGAAGAATGGGGGTTTGAATATTTGCAGTCTGGCCTGAGGGAGATCTGCCATTTGAGGCACTGTCGGTTTAGCTCGCCACCTTTGACAGTCTGGGCAGGAGTATTGCTGCCGTTTAACGGCTTCTCTACCGCGTAAAATCCAATATTTACGGCGGATCTCTGCAAAGACCCGTTCAGAGCCAGGGTGATGAAGCTCTTTATCAATGTCCTGAATGAGTAGTTGGGTTATTTTGTGGGATGGATCTAGGACAACTGGGTGGATAACATCTGCATCCAGTTGTTGACTGCGGCGAAGTCGCCCACCAACTCGAATGAGGCCCACTGTGTGGTCATACTCAGGTGCCAAAGTTATTAGGCGGCTAGAATACGGTACTGGTTTACCTTCTACTAGACAGTGGAGGTCCTCAGGGAAGCTATCATATTGAACTTTCTTCAGAATGTCTCTTTCTGCTAATTGATGATCCTCAGCTGAGGGATCCCCTTCTTTACCTGCCACCCCATGGCGTAGAAGTGCTGCAGCTTCCACTAAAGCTTTAAAACTGCTGAACTGTTGTGGGTCAGGCAAGGACTGAACATCAGTAACTGTTACGTGACTACAGAAAGTAGTCTTCTTCAGTTCAGCAGGATTGTCAGATGTACTTATGTTGGGAATCATCGGCCAGCAGCTGGGTGAGTGCAGGAGAAATTCTGGTCCTTGACTCCATAATTTGTGTGTAGATAGCTCTTTTAGAGTTTTCCCATGAGTGATGTAGTCAGCTGGATTGTTGGTGGATTCCACATACCGCCATGTGTGAGCACTTGTGAGTTCTTGTATTTCGGCAATTCTGGTTCCCACAAACACTTTATAGCGACAGGATTCTGACTGAAGCCATGTCAGGACTGTAGTGGAGTCGGTCCAGAGTACGAAGGATTCAATGTTCAGGGTGAGCTCTTTAGCTAATAACGAAGCTAACTGCGCACCCGTAAGAGCTGCACACAGTTCCAATCTAGGCACAGATAACTGGCGTTTAGGGGCTACTCTTGACCTGGCTGTGAGAAAAGCTACCTCGACACTTCCCCTTGCCTCCTCTGTGCGCAAGTATGCTACGGACCCATAGGCCTGTTCGGAGGCATCACTGAATATATGTACTTGACGACTACAATTAAGGGAGTCCATCTGGGAGCTCACATAGCAGCGAGGTAATTTGATTTGAGTTAGATGTGGCAGTTCTCTTTGCCAATCATGCCATGTTTCAAGAATGTCATTTGGCAGTAGTGGGTCATCCCACTCTCTCTGTTTTGCCCACAGACTCTGTATAAGTATCTTGGCCCGAGTGATATAGGGAACAAGGAACCCAAGGGGGTCATACTGGCTCGCTACTACCTTGTATATGTTTCTCATTGTGGGGGTTGAACAGTCAGCAAGGCGGCTTTGGTATCCCAGAGTATCAGATTGACACATCCAACGCAATCCTAATGCAAGTTCTTGAGGATCTGATTCGGTTTGGTTAAGCCAAAGCTCACTGCTTTCAGATCTGGCTTCCTTTGGCAGATGATTGATGACATTAGGTGAATTGCATGCCCATTGTCGTAGTTCAAATCCTCCTTCTGCTAACAGATTCCTCAGTGTGTTCACTAGCCCTTTAGCCTCCTCAAATGTAGCGACACTCTGTAGACAGTTATCTACATAGAAACATCTTTCGATTGAGTGTCGGACATTGTCTCCTGGCTCACTGTGGTCAATTACGTGCTTCTGTAGTGCGTATGTGGCACAACACGGACTACACGTTGTTCCAAATGGGAGCACTTGCCACTCGTAGATGCTTGGGAGTTCCTCTCTGTTCAGATCACGCCATAGGAATCGGAGGAGGGGCTTGTCCTCTGGTAGTAGTCTCACTTGATGGAACATGCCCTTTATATCACTACTAAAGGCTACTGCATGCTCCCGGAATCGTAGCAGCACCCCGAGCAAGGAGGACCCCAGAGTTGGTCCAGGCAGAAGCAGATCATTCAGGTTTTCGCCTCTGTATGAGAAAGAACAATTGAAAACAACTCTGTTTTTTTCATTATGCCTCACCATGTGGTGGGGGATGAACCATGATTCTTCTTCCCCAGTCAGTTTCTGCTCTGGTATCGCAACCACATAGCCTGCCTGTACCAGTCTCTGAATTTCAGCTCTGTAAGCTTCTGACTTCACAGGATCCCTAGCCAGGCGATTCTCTGTGCTGCGAAGATTAGGCATTACAGATTGCTTTGTGGCATGTAATTTTGGCATATTCTTAACTCTTAAGAGGGGCGTAGCATAGCGTTGGGTCCCATTTATATCAACTCGGGTTGTCTTTGCCTCTAGTAGGTCGATGGCGGCTTGATCTTGTTTGGATCTGGTGGCGAGTTTCTCGCTCCTGTAGGGCAGTACATCGAGTTGCCACAGTTTTTCAACATGTCTGAATAGCTCATTGGAAGGGGAGCGAATTGATATGTTAAAACATTGTTGGGTGAGAAGTGGATGTTGCACAAGCTTAGCTGGCCCTTGGACTGTCCAGCCTAGTCTCGTCTTCACTGCTGCTGGTCCACCAGGAGGACCCAAGCGTACAGGCTCAATTGGGGTAACTAAGTGTGGATAGTCAGAGCCGATTAATAAGAGGGGCCGAACACTGTCATAGGAAGGGATTGGCAACCCTCTGAGGTGTCTATATTTATTCTGTAAGGTTGCAGCTGGACACGTGTGTTCGGCTAGCCCCAATTGGTCTGCAGTAAATGCCCTGTGTATCTTAAACACTCTTTGAGGCTGACAGGCTGGAGAGATGGTGAAGGACACTGAAGTACCCTGTATGACTCGCATGTCCTGTCTAACAGTTCTCAAAGCAAGGTCTTCTGGTTTGCCATGTAGCTTCAGTTTCTGAGCAGCTGCTTGCAAAAGGATGGTGCGTTCTGAGCCATCGTCTAAAATTGCAAATGTCTCAAGGGCATGGTCTCCATTCCGAAGGATTACCTTTGTGACCTTTAACAGGACCTGACTGCAGCCTAATGTTCGGTCTAGGTACAGGACCTCATTGGTGTTGTTGACAAGACAAGTGTTTTCATTGACTGGTCTCTCATTCAACTCATGAAGTGCCTCGAGATGTTTGCCCTTACATACCTTACAGATGGTTTTCAAACGGCACTGCGCTGCCTGATGGGATCGACCACAACGCCAGCATCTCTTATTGGTTTTCACCCAGTTTGTTTTCTGTTCTTTGGTGAGCTGGCTGAAATTATGACACTGATTCAAATAATGCTGGGTATTTGTGCAGTAGGGGCAGAACATTTTTGGTTTGTCCTGAGTTGTAGCCACACTCGAACTGGATCCTTCTGCAGATGTGGTATTGAGAGCAGGCTCTGCACTGTGGAATATAGCCGTTGTCTTGGTGGGCTTAAAGTCTCTGCGTCTATCCCTTTTCTGGGTAGTTTGCTCCTTTCTGTTCCCGCCATGCAACTCGAAACCACTTTCCTGTATTTTTAGCTCATATTCAAGCCAGTCTGCAAAGTGTAAAAGAGTAGGAATGCGAACATTTAAGGGGTACATGTACCTTTTGAACTCAGCTCGCAGTTCGTGGGGCAGCTTCGACATCAGTCTGGTTACGTGTGAACCGCACTGGAGCTCAACACTGCCGCTATCTCCCAGTTGGTCCAGCATGCCTACTAATGCTCTGACTTTCAATGCAAACCTTTTGAATCCACCAGCATCATAACTATGGATAGTGGGGTCATCCATTAAATCAGCAATCCGCCGCAAGGCTAATTGGTGAGGTTGCCCATATTGCTCAGCAAGAGTTGCCATGGTATCTGAATAGGGCCTACTGGAATTGATATAAGAGTCTGCGATGAGAAGAGCGTCCTCAAACTTCAAGTGTTCTAAGAGAATTTGATATTTAAATCTCTCCGTCACATCCTCAGGTAGAAGATTGTCTAATGAGACCTTCAGTCGTGCAAATTCCCGTGGGTCTCCCTTGGTGAAGTCAGGGATTGTAGGTGTAGGGCCTCGGTATACCTTCTCTTGCTGAGTGTGGTTAGGATGCTGTCCTGTGTCTCTATAGAATGGCATGCTGGCAGTAGGTGCTGTTTGGGGATGCCTGGGCTGTGGATAGTAACGCACCCTCTGTGGTGGAGTCGTTGCCATAGGGTACCTCTCGGGTTCATAGTACTCAGGTGTTGATGCGCAGGAGGGATATTGCCCTCTATTCCCTAATTTCCGCATGCTAGTGGATATTTCCTCCACCCAATCTGATATGTTGTGTCTAGGAGGTGGTGGTGGTGGTATATCCACTGTGGAGGGAAAGATGTCATCATCCACTACTGGAGGAGGTGGCAGTGGCCAGTCTTCATATTCTGTTAAAGGGGCTTGCCTTGATGGTAACCGGGCTCTGTCATGTGGCAAAGGCACTGCTCTTTGGTGGGTTGAGGAGACCCTGTTAATGGCCATTTGCTGTTGCATATCTAGCACTGTAGATTGAAGTTGTTGATTTTCTTGTTTAAGCTGCTTCATCATTTTCAGAATCTCTGATACATCCTCCGTTGTAACTGGTTGCAATACAGGTGTGCTTTCATATCTTGTTCCAGTGGGTGGTGAACGACTTATGGCTCTCCGGTCTGCCCACATGGCCTCGTCGCTTGATGACTGATATGTGAGAGGGGTCATCTCGGCTACCCTTTCAGTGTGACTTGCCCGTAACTCTCTGGGATGAAGGAATGTAGCAGCAGCTGGGGTCTGTTGGTCGTAATGCGGGAGAGAAACCTCATAATCCTCCAACCAGGCTGGAGGCTGTGTTCGCCGCTTAGGACGCACGTCAGCAGGCAGTTCTTCTCTGGTCGTCTTGTCTGAAAACATCTTCGACACATCCACAGCAATTACCGTAATCCGGCTCGAAGGACCAATTTGTTATGTAGTAACCGATGTGGCTCGGGTTAAATGAATCACTGTGGTACGTCTGGTCAGGACGCAATGAAGATGCACTTAGGTTTCGTTGATGATTTATTGGGTGTACTTGTATATGTGTGGTTCTATAAGACAAATAGAAAACAATATATCAATACTTAACATTCATAAATAATTGTTAATCAATAACAAAGACATTTCAATAATTAGAAAGCATTCGAACATATCCAGAAGTCGTATTATTCACTTTGTTATCTTATCTGACTTTGGTCAGACTGGGGAACGAACCCCTGGCCGTTGCGTTAATGACGTCACATCGACAGCGCGTGCAAAACAGAATGACGAAGCACTTTCTTAGCATACTCGGCAATGTCAACAAATAATATAAATCTACCCAATTAAAGGCTATTACAATAATGCTTGATATAAACAACAATAACGTAATGTGTAAACAATTATTAACATGCAATGAGATAATATGCAGATCGATCGGCCGTACAGCCGACTTTAATAAGGCCTATTTAACCTAACAAACAGAACTATGTTGATAAGATCCATAAACATAGAAACTTACTTTTAGATGCACGCACACGATTAATAACACCACTTTTCTGAAATGAGGCAAACTCTCGTGAGCTCCGCAGTCCACACTCTACGGATTCATAACAACAACGCACTTCCTTTTCAGCATATTCCAATTACTCCGTTATTCCACAAGGGGGCGTTAACAGTCCATAGTCATTGAATCTGTCAACTCTCAATAAGAAAACCCTACTAATATAAATCTATTACCTTAAGTGCTAAATACAAAGCCCTTTGAAACAATAGGTGTGGTTTGGGCGTAACGTGAAATAAACCAATCAGCGCGTCATCTCACATTCCCTTTAAGAGTAGACGCGCTTTGTTCTAAAGCGGATTCCTATTATAACGGCGGATTTGCCAGGCGCGCGCCAGGAGCGGTTCACAGCCGAGGAGAGCAACGCTCTTGTCAGGGACGTTGGGGATGGAGAAACCCACCCAAATTAACTTCGGTTAAAAAGGCGTATGATAATTTGGGTAAATGTGTAAGCTAGATGTATGCTTTTATAATAAATTGTCTATCTATCTATCTATCTATCTATCTATCTATCTATCTATCTATCTATCGTAATAATGTATGATTTGCAAAAATGAAAACTGCTGCTTCTGTGTAGATGAGAATGCACACGCTACATTGATTATGGCCAAGCATGCGCCCTTAAAATAGCATATGAATAACATGCGCAACGCGCCACTGACTTTAAACTATTTTTTCCTGGTTAGTGGCGCAATTGTTTTCTAAATCTGCAAAATAGCATGAAGGAACGTTTGCGCCGGAACACGCCTCCTCTTTGCGCTGAACCGCAAGTTCATTCCCTAGTTTAGCGACGTGCTTCTGTGGAGGGAAAAACGCGCTTTGCGCGGGTGCAAAATAGGAATGATACATGCGTCAGTGTACAAAGTCAATTGCGCTGGGTGCAAGATAGGGCCCATAAAATTAGAAAACAGTTATTTTAAAGTGTAAAAATATTTTACAATATTTCAACTGTTTTTGATAAAATAAATGTAGCCTTGGTGAACATAAGATTCTTCTCTAAATAATATCTGAATAAACATTTCTATAAATCTATGCTGCCTCTCGTTCTCTATTCTTTTCTTTATTACCTTCAGTGTAGTTGTTCTGTAACTCTTTAGCCAGCCGGTTCTTGCTCATCTTCCTCAGGATGTTCAGTGTGATCTTTACAGCTTCTTCTGGATTTAGTATGCTTATTGACTTTCCTCCATAATTTAAAATGGGAACACTCATTTTATGTTTCTTGTGTGGAAAACACTCTGTGTAATTGCGTTGTGAAACACGTATGAAATCAGTCCAATGGTGTGACAGGACATCAGAGGCGGGTGACGTCACAGACCATGAAACTATAAAGAATGCCCAAACAGTGCAATGCTAGCTTCTAATAGGCTGGGCGATGCAGTCTTACAGTCGTAACCAAGGCATTCCCTTTCAAGGGAACAAGACGCTGCATCGAGAAATGACGCTGTGGGAACGTTTATACCCACGCCGCTATAATGACAAGTGTGTCATTAAATGTTTGTCTTGTGTGAAATTGTGAAAACATATGGACAACAAAAGGACGTGAAAACAAAAGGACAAATGCTAGTGTGCAGAATCCCTTTGTAACAAATACGACTTTGGGTTAATTTGAATTAGCTCAAGAATATAGGGAATTTTGGAAATATTAATAATTATGACTCATGGTCATAATTCATAAGTCGCATGTACATTTATTTTATCAATTATAGAGATTACCTTGTTCTGTAACTGGTCTGATCGTTATTCGTCCCGCGAATAAATGTAAGATTATCACAGTTAAGAAGGGGTATCTCTTTACAAACTCCACGAAAGTTTATGTTCTGGCCACGGACATCAAACTTTCTGAGTTTATTAATTAAAACTACTCAAGTAGTCTATATATCGAGCTTGTAGCTAGATCTTTTGTTTCATTGACTTTATAAAAGTGGGCTTTCAAATACAGAGACAGTTAAAGTATACATGGATTTTAATAAATGTAAAACTAGAGATTATATGAGCTACAAATACAAACGTACGTAAAAATACAAACAATAAAACAAACACACATTTAACCAAACAAGAAAATACGTGATCAGAATAAAATGAAATGAAAGAAAGAAAGAAAGAAATAGAGAGAAGGGAAAAGCTAGTAATTATTACATACAGAAACCTAAGTTCACGAGACTCCTGGAAAGCAGCTTTCAGAGAGGGTTTTAAAGTTACTTGCACGTTCGTTCTCTGTTCGGGCGAGGCTGAGGCAGGAAGCGAGGGTGGTGTCCTGTTTTCCGCTGCGTCTTCCAGTGCCGCGGAAGTTTAAAAAGGCTCACTGAAATGTAACGTTACCGAGAAAGTTCGTCTCCCGGGATGGGAGAGGCCGGAAATCTTGGCTTCTAAGAGGGAAATCTATGACTCGAACATGCGTTCGTTCGATAGAGAAGGCCAGGGCCTTCTTCAGATGTTCCTGGAGAAACGCTGCGCCGGAGAGGAGGAAGGGCGGCAGCAGGAGGTGAAAAGGAAAGAGCCGGAGAAGAGGGGATTGTCCAGAACAGGGTTCCTTTTGTGACTCAAATGTCCCTCTGGGGAGCAACAGATTGCAATTTTGACTGTTCATGGTAGACTTAGCGGCACCATGCACAGACTGTTGTTTAAGGAGACAAGGAAGGATGTGTTTGGAGACAGGATGATTCACTTAATGTGAAAAGCAGATGTCATTGTTGCTACACCTTCTTTTTGACTGCCATTTCAGACAGCTTTTACAGTGAAATGAGAAATTTCACTATTCTAAATAGATGCTGACATAGTAAAGCTGTATCAGACTGATTTCCTTGAAATAACGCAGGAAAAAGTCCACTAGACTTACTTTTTCCTGTGTTATCTCAAAGAAATCAGTACCAACTATTATGACAAATGTGAGACACTTGAATTGTTCTAGAAGCATATGCTAATATAGGACAGTTCAGATAATACTGAAGGTGGGTATTGGTAGATTTGAGACCGCTGTATATTAGCAAACATTATATTAAAATCTGAATGGAGACCAGCAAAGATCTCATTATTCATCAGGATGT
The DNA here is from genome assembly GCF_963993115.1 of Abramis brama. Taxonomy (NCBI): domain Eukaryota; kingdom Metazoa; phylum Chordata; class Actinopteri; order Cypriniformes; family Leuciscidae; genus Abramis; species Abramis brama. Next base: position 40,035,947 of record NC_139973.1, on the reverse strand, counting down.
TTGAACACCTGCTCCAGGAAACATGGCATGGATGGAAATGCATATTAATGCACATTAGCTATGTAAACTTATGGCAGATTTCCATCTTTCTGCATCCATATTTAGACTCACTAGAAGACAGGAGTGCATGAGTGTGTTAGCACTAAAAACACTGTCATTCCTACAGTGTCTACAAACACAGTCACAATATTTGACTGTAAGACACCTAATTATCCAAAAATATCTTAATTCATATACCTCAAACAAGCTTTTATAAGCTCTGGCCCTTGTTTGCCTTGTATTAAAAAAAGGTGGACTACACATGAGCCCTTGGGGTATCTCTCTCATCTGGCTCATCTCTCTTAATGTTTCCCCATTGAGAGAGATGAGCCAGATGAGAGAGATAGAGCCAGATGATTAACATTAGCTCTCTGTTCTGTCTTATGCTTCATGTCCACTGTGTTCATATCTGTTCAAGAGAAATGTTCTAACTTGCAGCCGTTCAGACATAGGAGCCATCCTGTGGTGTAGGTGTCCTGGTTAAGACAGCTCTGGTAACAGGATTCTCTCATAACCTGGATGCAGTGGTATAATATAACAAAGTAATAATACTTTGTTACAGTACTTAAGTATTTTTGGGTGTATCTGTACTTTACTTGAGTTTTTATATTTCTGTCAACTTTCACTTTTACTCCACCACATTTCCTAAATAAAATATATACTTTTACTCTGATACAGATACATTTCCCTGAAGCATATACGTTACTTACAACAAAATAAAGTCGGATGAACACAGACTGCAAGCAAGCAGGTTTGACAAATCAGTGGTCTGGTCCTTTGCACATGTGCAAACATGTTCTTGCATGAGAGCGCCCTCTTGAGGTGAAATAAAAACCATCATGACACCTCGTGGAGTTTGTTTTGATCCGTGAGGCTGCACGCTGCACGGAGCGGGACACTTCAGATGCGGATTTAAAGCTGTAGTCTACGATGTTGAAAATCGGTCGAGAAAGCCTGAGACGGATGGGAAGTTTTAAAAAACTCATCCCGCCCCTCCACACACACACCCCTCCCCTCTGTGCTACCTGATCCCTCCCACCGGGAAACGACCTGAACAACGTCACTCAGTCAAGCTGTGATCACCGGTAGTAAACAGCGCATCTTGTTCAAATTCCGATCGGCTCGAACAGAAACCCGCTAGGCCTACTGAAATATATTCAAGCACTTCAAGAAATATAATTACTTTGACCCGTGATAGGCGATGCTAAATGGCCAACATTCCAATGCCGACCGGCAGCATGAGCATGTTGTCAGACTGATAAAAAGCTATTTATGTAACACCTCACACCATAAAAGTATAAATAAATGCTTACCTGCTCAACAAAAAGTCAGCCGTGTCAGCGTCGGTTTTCAGTCCCAAATCTCCACTGCTGAGCTGATGCTACTTTGCTAGCTACCATAGACTGTCAGCTGCTTTCCGGCGAAATTTCATGTCGCAGGAGGGGGGCGGGGTGCGGTGGAGACGCGAGCGCCACGTGGAGTTTCAAGTGGAGCGGGGGATTGGATGAGAGCAGTTGACCAATGTAAGCTGTCCGGCCGGACAGCTTACATTGGTCAACTTCTCTGCAGCTGTACACCCAATAGAGTGAATGGATTTTTTTCATTCTTTTTTCTCTTCATATTGTTAGGATTGTACTGTAGAACCATAACCAGCATCTAAACGAGGTTATTAATAATGAACAATCTTTGAAATCGTAGACCATAGCTTTAAGACAGACAATGAAACGATATGTTATACAGTATATGTTTTTGTATCATTAGTACATTTGTTGTCTAGATGTGGAGAACAGCAGTATGTTTGCCATCGAGACTGAGGGAATGCAAACATTAGTACATCAAGCAATTAAAACAATGCGACAAAAACACGTCCAACCTAAATATTTAATGCCACGCTTGTTACAAACTATTTGCATTAGTTTGTATTCATTTGTTTGCTTTTATGCATTCGCTATTCAGCAAAGTTGAAAATTTAAAGCTGGTGAAAGCAAACTGTCTCGTCATGCAGCCAAGATAAACATAACAAATCAGAAGATAATTCGATTTCAGTTATTTTTTTATCTTCATTGTAATACATATTTTTTCATTATATAATCAAGCAGCGGCGGTTTCTTCATTAGGGCGATCGGGCGACGCACCACCAAAGTGTGAAAGGGACTTTTTCAATCACTATCTCATTCAACCACAGAGTTACGCTAGCAGTCACTCACTGTTGTTCTGCCTCTGGATATAGTCCAATCAGCGCCAAGTCACGTTCTGTGGAGTACCGCCTCTTTTTGGGCGATTTCACTCTGGCTGAGAATCGCCCAGAGTCTTCCCATAGACTTGCATTCAAAGATTTTTTTTTTCGAACTGCAGGCACTGCAATGCATTCTCTATGGGTTCCGGGAGGGCTCGCACTAACGTGCTTTCGAGAAATAGAGTGTTTAGAAAAATAAAAAAATAAAATACAGTACAGTACAGATAGTCGGACGAGCAGTATAGGTTACACTAGATAGACAGCAAGGTTACACTATGTTTGTTTTTATAACCTTCAATATGAACATTGTTTGTAGGACAATATTGATCAGGATATTAAATATTTTTAAAAAAAAATGAAATACAGGGCTTTTTTATTCAAATAGAAAAATAATAATTAAATACTCAGATTATACCATACATCGCCATTTAGCCCAAAAATTCAGATTTATTTGGCAATTGGCTATTTCCCAACCCTACCGGCTGAAGTTTTAGCTAAACTTTAGGCTAATGATAGCTACATTATTATCACTGTTAAATTGTTATTTAGCAATAAGCCTACATTCAGTCCTGAATTAATAATTCAGTTTGTTGTGCCCCCCCCAATTTTTTTAGCACCAGCCGCCACTGTAATCAAGTGTTCTAAAATAGAGGCAAATAAAGTGTGAGAGTATACAAACAATAAACATAATGTCTAATTTCAATAATCATATGTCTAATTTTCTACCAAAGTCATTTGATATTTTAAGATATCTATACTTTTACTCAAGTGTGAATTTAAGGTACTTTTTCCACCACTGCCTGCAGGTCACCATGACCAGATTAACACTGCACTGTATTACCATCTCAAAGCCCCACCCAGCAGGCTCTCAATTCACACAACCTGTTGTCCAACAGCTTTCGTAATGTCAATAAATCTTTAATACATTACCGGTCATCCATGAATATGATTTCTGCCCGAGACCCGTCATATTCTCCACCAGATGTAGAGGTGAAGACAACAACTCCTATGATTCCGCGAAACCAAGGCGTCATCAAGCTACGCCTTTGTTTTGAATAAAAAACTTCTAGTGGTGAAAAATTACATAGTGTGCCTTTAAACTTATTTCCATGTATTGCCAAGGCAACATTTCTAATTTTCGTTTAGTTTAAGTTTTTCAATTAATATTTATTATTTTATTTCAGCTTTACTTAAATAAAAAAATAAAAAATGTCTTAATAGTTTTAATTAATAATAACGAGAACACACACTGTCTCTTAATAGATTATCAGATGGGATCAGTATTTAAAGTGGGCTAGCTGTACTGCATAAAATTTTCTACAAAGTTAAAGTGGGTCTGATGTGTCCAGTAATCTTGATATATATATACTTAAATTATATACTTAAATTCATCAACTACCCATTCAGAAACATCCTACGTTCTACATGTTGTCACTTCTTCTTGAATCTCCCCATCATTGTCTGAATCCGGTTTGAACATAAAAGGCTAAAAGTTTTAGATATTTTCAGTGCATGTCTGTGTGAGTGCAAGTTGTTGAAGCTCCGCCCCCTGTGCCGTGAGCAACACCCTCATCCTTTGCTCACCCTCAAAAAGGGACAATTTTAACATGCTATATAAAAATATGTGCGGTATTTTGAGCTAAAACTTCACATGGGGACATCAAAGACTTATTTTACATCTTGTGAAAAGGGCCCTTTAAGAGCCACCCCTTTAAGAGCTTGATTTCTTAAGGGAGACCATGCAATTCAGTGTGATCTTGTAAACTTATTTTTTATTTATTTTATGTATTTTGTGTAGTTTTGAGTATTTGAATGTATGTGTTAAGTGTTATATGTGATCACCATGACAGTTTAAACTAATTGCCCCATGGGGATTAATAAAGATCTAGGGTCCTATCTTGCACCCAGCGCAACTGACTTTGTACACCAACGCATGTATCATTCCTATTTTGCACTCGACACACAGCGGACTTTTCCCTCCACAGACGCACGTCGGTAAATTAGGGAATGAACTTGCGCTCCCGGGGGCGGTTCAGCGAAAAGAGGAGGCGTGTTCCGGCGCAATTCCCGGCGTGTTCCCTGGTGCTATTTTGCAGTTCCAGAAAACAATTCCGCCACAGACCAGGAAAAACCTAGTCCAAAGTCAGTGGCGCGTTATTCAGATGCTATTTTAAGGGCGCATGCTTGGCCATAATGTAGTGTGTGTACAATGCGCATACACTTTGCTTCTCTCATCTACACACAGATGCAGCAGTTCCCATTTTTGCAGACCATACATAATTACAAGAAAAAATATTCCATACGAGGGAAATCATTGTGGTGTCCATGAAGATGTGAAAAAATAGGCATAAATCTAGCTTACACATTTACCCAAATTATTCAGGATATTATTATATTATATATATTATTATATATAAATATTATTAATTTGGGTGGGTTTCTCCATCCCCATACAATGTCACTTCTGTCTCACTGTCTTTTACGGCCCTGACAAGAACGTCGGTCTCCTCGGCTGTGAACCGCTCCTGGTGTGCGCCTGGCAAATCCGCCGTTATAATAGCAAGCCGCCATGGAACAAGCGCGTCTGCTCTTAAAGGGAATGTGAGATGACGCTCTGATTGGTTTATTTCACGTTACGCCCAAACCAGACCTATGAATAATGAAGCTACTTCAGACCAACCCATTTTAGATTTGCGTCGGGCGCAAGAGTCATTTATCCCGCCGGTATAATAGCAACAGCGCCCAAGACCTGCCCACAAAGTTACTTGTGTTTCACGTTTGATACTTGTGTTTCAGCTCGTTAAAATAGGGCCCCTAAACTTACTTAGTTCTGCTGTCCTGCAAATCTGGATCATGACTGATTTACAGTGTGTCTGGTGCTGTGCTTGTGCCTTTAATTTCTGCTTACACTATATTGTTTATATTTATTATAATGGATGATGTACTTACAGTACAACATAGATCTATTTATAGAGTTCTTCCCTTGAAACAAAATAGTTACATGTGAATAAAGACTGCATTGTTTCAAAGCCACTCGATGCTGAAAGAGCCCATTTCATCAAACAGGATGTATTATTACATAGAATAAAAATTACTGCCTTTCAAAAGAAATTCAAAAGAGAGAATACATTTTATTCATCAAGGATGCATTCAATTGATCAAAAGTGACAGTAAAGACATTTAAAATGATCCTATTTCAAAGAAATGCTGTTCTTTTAGATCAAGAATGACATTGGATATAAATGCATTTATAAAGTTTTTCAACCTTGAAAGAAAAGCAAAAAAGTAACATATAGACTATATAATCTTGATGAGGAAAAAAAACAATGAATGCAGACACTTTACACCGATTCACTTCCAATTATATTTCTTTTCAGGTCATTAAAGGCAGTCTGTGTGGATATAAGTTTGTGATTGTAAAAATGAAATATACCCAGCCCAAAACAGGGACTATTAGCTTTTATTCTAACAGAATATTGTATCCTCAAATGATCTCAATTAAACACACTACCATCTGATGTACTTGATGTACTTGATGTAACGCAGGAGATAAAGCGCGCCACCTAGTTGTTGACAACCTTCTGGAGAACTGTGATATACTCTGAGACTTTTTAAGCAAAGCAAAACTTGGAATGTTTAAACTCTCTCAATGATGACTTTTATGGGGCTGGGGAGTCTACAACTGACCTTGGCATGGGAATAGTTAGGGGTAGGATATCAGGGGGTGTGGCTGTCCTATGGAATAAGAAGCTAGACTCAATAATAAATGTGGTTAGGCTTGAAGCAGATTGGTGTATAGCCCTGCGTTTTGTCTGCAATAACAAGGAGTTTCTTATCTTAAATGTGTATACACCATATGAATGCTGTCAGAATGAGGATGTATATTTAAATAGGCTTGCCTTCATCAGTTCCTTTATACAAAACAGTAATATCTCTTGCGTTTATGTCATTGGAGATATGAATGCGGATATTTCGGATAAGAAGTCACTATTTGCTAAACATATAATTCAATTCTGTGAAAATAATAATTATATATTGTCAAGCAGAGAATTGTTGCAATTGTCTGATAGTTATACTTACATTAGCGAGGCCTGGCACACTACATCATGGCTGGACCACTGTATTAGTACAGCTGATGCCCATGCCTCAATGGGGTGTATGAACATATTGTATGGGATAACAACGTGTGATCATATACCTCTTGCTATGGTGATAAATGCTGAACACATACCTGTGCTATCTAGATGTGGAAATGGTGTCAATACAAAAGTATTAGACTGGTCAACACTTAAAAAGGAAGACATTTCTGCCTACTATGTACATACAGACAAGACATTAGGTAATATCCAACTACCTCTAGATGCAATCCTGTGTAGGGATATTAACTGTGAGGATGAGAAGCATAGGAGAGATATATGCTCCATGTATATTGACATAGTTCATGCTCTGTATGAAGGCAGTAAGCCCTATTATAGATATAAAAATAAGAACCATAACAACAAGCCTGGTTGGAAGGAGTATGTAGCTGGATATCATACGGAGGCACGGGAGGCTACTAAATCATGGGCTATTGCTGGTAGACCTCGACAAGGTCCTGTGTTTGAGCATAAGAAGCTCACTAATGCAAGATATAAGTATGCCATTCACTTTATATGTAAAAATGAGCAGGCCATGAGGGCTGATTCCATGGCAAAGAAGCTCATAGGTAACAATGTTAATGATTTTTGGAAAGAAGTGAGAGTTCTTAATAACTGCAAGACATCTTTACCATGCACTGTTGAAGGTATCTCCGGATCAGACAAAATTGCAGAGTTATGGCGACAGCACTATAGTACCTTATTTAACTGTATTCACACTGATTTGTATAAAGTAGAACACATTGAGAGTAATACTTCATTGGAATCAATGGTGATTATGTCACATGAGGTACACCAAGCCATACATAAGCTTTCTGATAAAAAAAGCTAGTGGATTGGATTGTATTTCTGCTGAACATCTTAAAAATGCCAGTATAAGAATAGCTCCCTTGCTCGCCATTTGTTTTACTGTTTTTATGATACATGGTGTATTGCCTGACTCAATGTTGGTTGTTCTATTAGTTCCAGTCATTAAGGACAAGGCTGGGAAGGTAGGTAGTCTAGATAACTACAGGCCTATAGCTTTAGCGAGCATATTATCAAAGGTACTAGAAAGAATTCTGTTGGACAGATTAAATGAATTTATTAACACCACAGATAATTAATTTGGATTCAAAGCTAAACATGGCACTGACTTGTGTATATATGCTCTAAAGGAAATTGTGAACAAATATAGAGATAAAAACTCATCAGTTCTTATGTGTTTTATTGATGCTTCTAAAGCATTTAACCGTATAAATCATGGTAAATTGTTTAACAAATTAAGGCAAAGAGGGGTGCCTAAGTATATTGTGAGAATTTTGGCTTACTGGTATGCCCACCAGACTATGCAAGTGAAATGGGGCAATAGTGTCTCCGCTCTATTTGGGGTTGGCAATGGAGTCAGACAAGGAGGTATTTTGTCACCTGCTCTTTTTAATCTCTATATGGATGATCTGTCCAGGCAGCTAAGAACCTGTAATACTGGGTGCATGATTGGTAATTCAATAGTGAACCATATTATGTATGCAGATGACCTTGTGATTTTTAGTCCAAGTAGTGCTGGATTACAGCAGCTTCTTAAAATCTGTTCGGTATATGGTGTGGAACATGATATCAAATATAACGCCAATAAGAGTGTCGTCATGATCAGTAGAACTAAAGATGATAAATGTTTGAACTACCCTGATTTTAAATTGGCTAATAATAAGCTTAGTGTCTGTAATAAGGTGAAATACCTTGGTCATTTTATCACTGATAAAATGACAGATGATGAAGATATTTACAGGCAATGTCGCATGATGTATGCACAAGCCAATATTCTTTTACGTAAATTTAGGGCATGTACGGTTGGTGTGAAGATATCTCTGTTTAAAGCATATTGCACACCGTTCTATACTGCACACTTGTGGTCAAATTATAGAAAGGCAAGTCTTTTAAAATTGAAAGTGGCATATAACGACGCGATGAGAATGTTACTCACAAGACCAAGATGGTGTAGTGCAAGTGAGATGTTTGTGGTTGCAAGAGTAAGGACCTTTCATGCTGTTTTAAGAAACCTAATGTTTAAATTCATGTGCCGGCTTAATGGGTCACAAAATGAAATAATAATGGGCTTAACTAACATACGGCTAAGTAGGGCTGTAGTCAAGACCACCTTTGTCGAGTCCAAGACAAGTCCAAGACCAGGACTAGTCGAGTCCAAGTCAAGACCGAGTCCAAAGAGGTTCGAGTCCGAGTCAAGACCGAGTCCAAAAAGGTTTGAGTCCGAGTCAAGACCGAGTCCAGGACAGGAAAAAAAAAGTCTGCTAAAAAAATATAGGCTAGCCTATAGAAATTCAATCATTATGTAATAATGAAATAATGAATAATTTTAATTTTATTTAAAATAATTGACTAATTCAAAGAACAACAAAAAAAAAAAAAATTATATAGGCCTAAAGGAGCACTACACATTCGTTTCGACTGTCTGATCAGCGTTACATTCTGTTCCTGTCAATCATACACGCGATGTCAACCAATTAAACTGCATGAGGGAGGACCGAGCCAACTCACAGACACACACACACAAGAGATGCGGATAAACCGCGGATCAGGCGGATGACGTGACAAAAAAATAATATTTTAATTAAATTCGGGCGGGTGGCGGCTGAAGCAATCAAATGAAAAAAGTTTGCCACTAAGCAAACCTGCAAGTTATGAGCTGGGTTATTTTGTTTCGATATTAGCTATATTTTAAAACAGCCAGTCATTGGAGCCTATACCACTCGTGGAATAGGCAAAGAAAGAAAGGTAAGAAAAAAAGTAGGAAAACTTTGCCCATTAATTAGATGTGCAAGGCAAGCAGGCTAGTTTTCGGGGTGTTATGGACAATTAAAAATATGAATATTCACGTTGCACTAGCGGTGGACTTTCAGCGAGTTTATTTAAACATTTATTTTTTAAAGAGCCGTTTATGAGTCAAAAGAGCCGGCTCTTTCAGTGAGCTGATTGAAACGAGCCGGCTCACAAAAAAAACCGAAATGCCCATAGTTATTAGGTGGCCAGTGTTTCACTTTCCCTCCAATAATATTTTGTTTTAATATCGTGGCGACGTATGTGTGATTACTGGGAACATAATAAAGAAACCTGGACTCGGTCGAGACCAAAAGCCATATTTGACAAGACCAGTGGCCGAGACCGAGACAAGTCCGAGTCCGAATACCAGCGAGTCCGAGACAAGTCCGAGACCATAGAAAAGCGGTCTCGAGTCCGGACTCGAGTCCAAGACCGGACTCGAGTACTACAGCCCTGCGGCTAAGTACTATACGCTACCAATCCCGTATGTGGAAACACTGGTATAATTGTCTCCTGGTAGAACAATGATCTTCTTTTTAAATTGTTTTATTTATTTTATGTTATTTATATATATATATATATTTTTTTTTGTGTGTGTGTGTGTAGGTATGTGTGTATGCATGTGTGTTATGGGTTTGTACTTATGTATTGTTATGGTGAGATGTGGACCTTGAGTCTGTAATAAAGTTTTGATGATGATGATGATGATGAACCCTTACTTGCCAAATGGTCCAGTTCAGATACTTTATTAGTCCTCTGGAAATAAGAGAGCATTGCCCACTGATATTAATGCTACAGAATAGATCATACTAATTACATTATGACAGTTATTTTCAAAACTGGACTATTAGATTTCTATCAAGATCATTTTTAGATGACAAATATTACGTTTGTTTAGCTAATTTACATATTTTTCAATCACTTTCATTAGTAATAATTTCAGAATCTTACAGACTTTAGATTGTGTTTACCTAAATCTGAATAAAATATCTCACCATCTATGAATAACTACTACAAACATAAAAAAAAGAAGAAAAAAGACAATAACCAGAGTGGAAAAAAGAAAGAAAATTATAGTTAAATCCAAATTTAGTGTCTATTTGTTTTCTTCCTGCTGATTGTTTTATATGCGAGTGATATTTCAGCCAACCTGTGATTCCAATCGGCCTACACAGAATCTGTCGATCCTCATCAAATCTCTCTGGAAAATGATGATAGAACTGATCCTCTTCACATGTGTGAACTTTGATGTTCTTCTCAGACAGAATGAGACGAGTGTTTGCTGTGTTTTTTTATCCAGTGTGAGACCACAGAGGTGTTAACCTAAGAAGAAACAACATTTAACATCATAAAACAAAGTGTCATAGTCATAAGAATCTCTACGATGATCCCCAATGCAAAACACACACACACACACACACACACACACACACACACACACACACACACACACACACACACACACACACACACACACGTTTACTTTGTTATCTTAATGAGGGCATAAAATATAATTGTATTGTTTTTATAAAAAAGCTAATGTTACCCGAAAACAAGCCCTTCCCATAAATGAAAACTTGTTGCATTTTAGAAATAAATATTTTCATTTAATCAAATGCATTTATGAATGTAACAAAGAGAGGTTTTGTTAGACTAAAATATAGCCAAGTAAACCCACCCACACAAAAATAACCATCCTATATTTATCTAATTTTTGTCTCACACAACCACGTTTACCTACCTGACTAAATAATGAAAAGCATAGACATCTATGGTTCATATTTAAAGCTAATTAAGCAATATTGTAACGAATGGACGTAATAAAAATTCTCTAGACATCATAAAACCTTCCCTCCCCTTCTGTTCAATCTAAGTCATCAGCCCCAAAGAGTCACAAAACCAGTTCTCTTCAAACACTTCATGGCTTGGTTTGTGCTCTGACATGCACTGTCAACTGTGGGACCTTATATAGACAGGTGTGTACCTTTCCAAATCATGTCCAATCAACTGAATTTACCACAGGTGGACTCCAAATCAAGTTGTAGAAACATCTCAAGGATTATCAATGGAAACAGACTGTGAATACCTACTTATGTACATGTGATTTTTTCGTTTTTTTTTATTTTTAATAAATTTGCAAAGATGTCAAACAAACTTCTTTCACATTGTCATTATGGGGTATTGTTTGTAGAATTTTGAGAAAAATAATGAATTTAATCCAGTTTGGAATAAGGCTGTAAACACAACAAAATGTGGCAAAAGTGTAGCGCTGTGAATACTTTCCGGATGCACTGTATCTACGATTTATTGTCTCTGTGTTTTGCTGCTCACAAATACAAAGTCACTAAAACATCTTGATCTAGCTATATGCTATTACCCTGTTAGTACTTTATACAGTAAAAAAATGTTATTCTTTCTTGGCCAGGAAGATAATTTATTTCTGAAAATTGATAATTGATTATGCTGTCTGTTTGTTGGATGAACTGATTAAATAATTGTACTATTAATTCTGCTACAGTCAATTCTAAAACTAATCCAAATATTTATAATTAATTATAATTTGTTATAATTAATTATACATATTTCCCTTTCAAGCTAATTTGCTACAATATTAAGCAAGAGTAGGAAAAATAACAAAGGCCATCACAACGGTCAGAGACACCTGTTTAATGCTTGTTTATAAGAAATAGTGCAGACAGATGAAAAAACCCTGAGTGAAAGACCCCAGCTCATCAGAATGATCCCTTTTTATGAGTGCATTTTGGTTTTAAACGCTATTAAGAAAACTCAAAAGTGGCTGTAAAACCTGTACAGTAGATCACGTGTAGCTACCCAGAGAGTAAATCTGACAAACCATCAGTCCAAGCACAAGCAGCATGGCTATATCTGAACTTCTTACCAAACCAAACAGTACAATTATTTAATCAAAGAAACAATCTACTGATTTTTCAGCCAACTAAAACCTGACTAAACCTGATAATTGATAATTAGTAGACAGTTCAGCCAAATGTTAAAAATATTCACCTAAATATAATCAAACTTGTATGATCTTCTTCTGCCAAACACAAAAGATATCTTGAAGAATGTTTCACTGAGAAGAAAATATATTTTATATTTCACAAAAAAAGTCATACAGGTTTGGAATGATGTGAAGACGAGTAAAAGATGATAAAGTTTTCATTTTGGCTGAAATATCTCTTTAAGAAGCCTTTTAATTGAAAATGACATGTAACCAAATTATTTAAAAAAACTAAATAAACTTTCTTTTCCTCCATATCTTGTAGCTCTACAGCCTCTTTTGAATGGCATTTTACTCCACTTTACACTTGGTAAAGCTGAAATACATCTACAGAAATTCTCAGAACAGAATGAATCTTATTGCTCAACATACTCAAGTTTGTTCAGTGTGCAGTTTGGATCATTCAGTAGATCAGACAGCATCTTGCCTCCTGATTCACCCGTGCGATTGCTGCTAAGATCCAGCTCTCTCAGGTGTGAGGGGTTTGAACGTAGAGCTGAAGCCAGAAAACAGCAGCCTTCATCTGTCACCTCACAGTTAGATAATCTACACAGACACACAGAAACAAAGAAGATATATTTTACATTAGTCCATGGTTTCACAGACAAGTCTTAAACCTAATCCCAGACTAAAATGCATGTTTGAGTTGTCTTAACTGAAAGTAAATTGCACTGACTTTTCTTAAAATATGTCAGTGCCATTGATTTGTCTTAAGATGCACACTAGTTCTGTTTTTTTATAAGGCACGTTTAACTACTTAAATATCCTAATTTAACTAAGGCCTAATCCTGGCTTAATCTAATCCCTGTCTGTGAAACCAACTCACAACAAAAGCTTGTTAAATCTTTTGACCTAAATGAGGTAATCATTTAGCATTGTAAGTTATAGATTAGTAATAAAACATTTTGCTTCCCTAATTTGTCTTTATTTAAATATGTAATTTATGTTTTCTTTTCCTATTTATTTTTTGGTCTTGCCATATGATGTTTAACTCAATTGCAACTGGAGTAATATAAAAAAAAAAGTCAGTTGACTATATCCTTATTTTCAAAACTCATTAATAAGATAATTAAATTGAATAATGTGTTGGTTTCTGTAAACATACTTTATGTGTAACAAATTAACAAACAAACACAATTGAATCTCAAACCCCAGTATCTCCAGCTGACAGTTTGGGCTCTTCAGTCCATCAGAGAGCAGCTTCACTCCTGAATCCTCCAGCTCATTGATACTCATGTCCAGCTCTATCAGACGGGAGTTTGATGATTGTAGAATTGATGACACAGTTTCACAGCATTGACCAGTGAGTTCACAGGCTACCAATCTGTACAGAATAATTCAAAAACGGAATAATTACACTTCCATATTAACACATACTAATAAAGGTGGAATCTCTCTCATTTAACCCTCTGGGGACCAAGGTGTTTTTGGGGCCCTTGGGATGTTTTGACATGCCCTGACATTTGTGCTTTTTTCAGTTATTTATAAACATGTTAATGGCAAAGGTGTAAATTCACTCTATATAGCACAAACGGGGCTACCATAATATGTAAGTAACATGTATGTACATGTTTGTATTTTTAAGAGAATAATGTTTATGCGTGGTTATTGAAAAAAATAAAAATGAAAGTTGCTGAAATAAGACCACAAAACACATACTAAATATGTGTCCACAAGACTTTTGACTAATGGATGTTGTCGCTTCGAGTTCTGGCTTCAAAATGATGTGAAAATCATCCTGCCTAATCGTTCACATAAAACAATACATTGATTTAAACATTGTAAGACAGTTTTTTTGTCAGAAGAGGTTTATGCATGGGAGTGGTAATGGCCTATCAATATTAATGAGATTCAGACCAGGGGTGTGACATAGACACCCCCCCCCCCCCCCCCCAGTGGCTAATGGGCCATCAAGTGAGGCAGCCTGAAGAAAGAATGAGAGGACATTCAAAGGTTTTGTTTTTCAATCTGTTTTATTGTAATTCCTCTGTGTGGAGGAACTAAATGTTCTAAATTCTAAATGTTGCTCTAAGCAAATTAAATGTGAGCAAAATAAAAAAATAATCAGTCGGCTATAAACAAAGCAATTTAAACTCAGCTGTGGTCAAAGTTCCCGGGCAGGCAGGAATCTCAGAGTCTGTGGAACCATATCAATGTCAGTCTCTGTTTTCCATGAGAGAGTGGACTCCTTGTTGCTCGTCTGAATGTTTGTCTTGGCCCTCTTTGCCACATTCCTATAAAAATAATAATATCAATAAAGGTTAATAAAGGTTGATCAAAGTACTATCAGCATGTCAGGGATATCAGGGCAATCAGCATGTTGATAAAAAAAAATATATATAAGCTCTTTTATATTAACATTACCAATCAATAATTGTAATATTGTGCATGCATAACACATTTTTTGCAAAGCCACAGTAGTAGGTAAAAAATAGTAGATAAATATCTACTTACTCTTTTTGATTTCCGTTGCTGCGTGTCCTGCGAGTTGCAGTGGAAGGCGAGAGTGAACAAGCTACATTCCTTTTAAAAAAAGTAAAAAACTATTATTATCATATATTTTACAGAGTACTATTCCAGCACATGCATAACTGATGGACATTTAGCAATGCTGATAAAGCAACACAATATAAGCTCTTTTATATTAACATTACCAATCAATAATTGTTATATAGTGCATGCATAACACATTTTTTGCAAAGCCACACAGGCACATATACATTTGTATCATCACTAAGTATATAAACAAAATGTAACTAACATCTGTAAAATAGTAGGTAAATATATACTTACTCTTTTTGATTTTTGTTGCTGCATGCCCTCATTGCAGTGGAAGGCGAGAGTGAACAAGCTACATTCCTTTTAAAAAAAGTTAAAAACTATTATTATCATATATTTTACAGAGTAATATTCCAGCACATGCATAACTGATGGACATTTAACAATGCTGATAACACAAAACATATGTAACATCATCAACCAATCTCCAAAAATAAATAATAAAGTCATACAGGCTCATATTGTATTAACACTAAGTATAAACAAAATTGAACTAACATCTGTAAAATAGTGGGTAAATATGTACTTACTCTTTCTGATTTCTGACTGTGTTGCTAAGCGCACTCCGAGTTGCAGGCGGAGGTAGTGATGAAGCTACATTCCTATTAAAAAAGTTGAAGAATATTATTACATAAATATAACTATAGTAGCATTAGTCTATAATGAATAACTGATGTACATAATTTTAGACGCGTGCAATAAGCCTATATGCGTGTCAATGGGCCATTACCGGAGAGGCACACCGCAAACATTTGCGCACTTCATTAACTGGGTATATTTACACATTTCAGCACATTTACACACATTTACAACTGATATTTGCGAGCATGCATCGTTAATGATAATGAGGCAGCATTTAAACTAGTCAAAATATAATCTAAACACCTAGGCCTATTTTCTAAAATAATTTCTAAATTCTAGCTTTCATACATAATGATCTAAACATATCATTTACACATACAAATACAAATTTCCTAACCAAGGGGTTTACAGTGCGTAGCATATGCACTAAAAAAAAATTGAAATGGTACGAGATATTAAATTCATTGTATAGATATGCACTTTCATTAGATCGTGTTGAATAGGCTGTAGGTAGATATCAAATGTCAATACTCTGGATGGCAAGTGGAAAATAGTCCACCCAGTATAATATGTAAGCTTTATGTTTATATTGAATAGCTTGTCAACTAATGCAAGTAAGACTAAATACTTACTCATCCGAAATTCTATCCACGGCTGGATCAAGTCGCTCTTCAAAATACAAATGGTCGTCATCAGAGTAGTCACGCTCTTCTTCTGATGAAAATGTGGACTCTTCGTCGCTAGTATCCAGGGCGAGCTGAAGGGCTTCTGTACCGGTGTATCGTGCCATCTTCCCAACGTGCAGGTGACTGAATGATGAAACTTGAAGCGTTTAATGCATTTGCTTGGGGGCGTTTACCTGTTTTGCATAGATGGCTTAACACATTATCTTGTGAATAGCGCGCTCTGTGAGTAGGCGTGAACGAATTAAAGTGAATGAGCTCGTAATGAGCTCGACTGGAATCACTCTCTTTTCATACAGATTACAGAAGCTGACAATATTTGTTTTTTATATAAATTACTTCATTTAAAAGATGAGATCTCAAGCTTTATGCCCGTGGGTATGTTTGCCTGTTTGACTGAATTTTCGCGGAGTTACAGATCATTTTCGAACGCGTTTCAAATTGGAGTTCACGGACAGAGAGAGTGCAGAACTCGCATCATGTTAATTTTTCTTTATTTGGCAAAAAGCAAAACACTTTATTTTTATTGTGAATACACAGAAAAAAAATAGAAACTGAACATGATCGATTGATGTATAACACGAAAATGAAAGTTCAAAATTAACAGAGCATTATGAACTTAATTTACATTGCTAAAAAAAAAAAAAAACGAGCAAAACGCGCGGGCGCGTTTTTGATCCCCAGAGGGTTAATAAACTATAAGTTCTGCTAAAAGGAGAATATGGTTCTGATCACCATTTGATCTATATAGCCATCTACCAGATACTGAGGATCATAAGCTAATAGATTTGTATCTCCTGAAGGAAATAGCTGTGTTCAAGTTTTGGTTTTAGGTTCTGAGTGAATAAAATGCATCTGCGGCACCTTAAACTGTGCTGTTGACACACGACAAATTGTTTTTGCACACGATATTCTTCTTTTCTTTTAGAGAAGATAACTCTTATACATGAATATCAAAATGCATGCATTAAAGAGCCTGCTAAAATTAAATATATAGTCAATTTATAATGCTTCAATATACTAATTGAATGAGTCTCAAACCTTAGTTTCTTCAGCTGACAATTTGGGCTATTCAGTCCAACAGAGAGTAGCTCCACTCCTGAATCCTGCAGGCCATTGTCCCCCATGTCCAGCTCTATCAGACGGGAGTCTGATGATTGTAGAACCAATGCCATGTATTCACAGCACTGGCCAGTGAGTTTACAGTCTGCCAATCTGAACAGAATAATAAAAAACTGAATAATTGCACTTCCATTTAATATATTCTGATAAAAGTGGAATCTCTCTGATTTCATAAATAGAATATAGAGAATATGGTTCTGATCCCCAGTCAATCTATACAGCCATCTAACAAATAGATTTGTATCTCCTGAAGGAAATAGTCATGTTTGAGTAAGTTTGGGTTTTAGGTTCTGAGTAAATGATGTAGCCGATAGCGACTACTGATTTCTTATCATCATGATTGGCTGATACCAATCCCAATTGTTAAAGCTTTATACAAGTGATATGTAAGATCTCTGTTGGCTGTCACTTTATACCCCTTACACTCTAAAAGCATTTTTATTGATTTCACATGATTTCAAGTGGCATACTTAAAAGTAATGGCTTACTTTTAGTAACTCTACAAAAAAAAAGTTGTATCAAGTACATGGTCTCATTTAATAGAAAGAAAACCTTTAAATTTTTTATGAAAAAAGATCTTGATCATGTTTGGAGGTGCTTATGTTAACACTGCTGAGAAAACCCCAGAAAAAAGTTATGCAATTTATTGATTTATTTGGTTATTCATGCTTGACATTAAGACTATTAGAAAGTATATAAGACAGGTCATAAAATCAAGTTTGGTTTAGTTTTGGATTATCTTCCAGCACTGTTTCAGCTGTCCACTTCTATTCTATGGTGAACCGCAAATCATGACCTGTCAATCTGAGCTATCGATGGATGAAGTGCAGGCTCGGCTGGACTGGCATGAAGTGCAGGCTCGGCTGGACTGGCGTGAAGATCCGGCTGGACGTGAAGATCCGACTGGACGTGAAGATCCGACTGGACAGGTAGGATGTGAAGGTTCGACTGGGCAGAAGTGACGCGAGCAGTCTGTGGATGGACAGAAGTGGTGTGATGAGTCTGTGTCTGGGCAGACGTGATGTGAAGAGCCTCTGGCTGGGCAGACGTGACGTGAAGAGCCTCTGGCTGGGTAGACGTGACGTGAAGAGCCTCTGGCTGGGCAGACGTGACGTGACCGGCTGAGAGGAGAGACACCGGCTCAGGAACAGACAGCAGGGCAGCATCCATCTTGTCCGGAGACACTGGCTCGGCGGCGGCCATCTAGTCCGAAGACACTGGCTCGGCGGCGGCCATCTTGTCTGAAGACACTGGCTCGGCGGCGGCCATCTTGTCCGAAGACACTGGCTCGGCGGCGGCCATCTTGTGAAACTCTGGGCTGGACGAGACCAGCATCTCGTGAAACTCTGGGCTGGACGGGACCAGCATCTCATGAAACTCTGGGCTGGACGGGACCAGCATCTCGTGAAACTCTGGGCTGGGCGGAGCCAGCAACTCGGGAAACTCTGGACTGGGCGGAGCCAGCAACTCGGGAAACTCTGGACTGGGCGGAGCCCAGAACTCCTCCTTCACAGAACTCCTCCACATACCTCTCTATAGGGCGGTCACCTTGGCTGAGACGGAACAGACGAATTATTGGATCCATGGTAGGTCTGGATCTTACTTGGCTGCTGGATCTGTAGTAGGCGAAGTCTTCTGTTATGAATGCTCCGAGACATGAAGATCGATCCAAACGCAGCTTTATTAAATAAGGGTAATCCAAACTCGTAATCCAGTAGACTTGTAGTCAAGACCGCCTAAACCGAGACCAAGACACTACCAAGACCAGAGGGTATCGAGACCAAGACAAGACCAAGACCAAGACCAAGACAGACCAAGTCAAGACCAAGACCAAGTCGAGACCAAGACCGAGACCAAGTCGAGACCGGAGGGGAAAAAAACAGACTAGTGTTGAAGTTAAGCAATAACTTGTATGAATTCAAGAACAGCAGCATAGGGTTCAGCCGTAGTTTACATTCAATGCATATTAGATGGTATTACTTCAACTACACAGGCAGAACAATACAGAGACAGACCATGTCATGTGTGTGACTGTGAGCTCACTGTAAATGTTTTTGCAGATTGGGTGAGATCAACTATGTGTAGCAATTGCATGACGGCTGTTACTGCACTATTAGAGGATTGAGACTCCCTTAACTTTTGTGTACTGTTGAGGACTGACATGACTGGTACTGACTGGTTCATCTGACAAAACATCAAACACCTCCAACACCATCTTGCTCCTCCAACAACTGTCTAAAGAATGAGAAATATGTAACCAATTGAAATTATAATTAATGTGTAGATGAAAACGTATAACATCAAATTAAAGATACACAATTATAAACTTGGATTAGGCCTAATGTTTAGTCAACACAACGGAGATATGCAGATGATATTTAAAAGACCATTTATTTAGTCTAACACCAACAACACAACATACACACACACACACACACACACACACACAGATATCAAAGACACAAATTCATCTAAGCAAATGCCTGCCTATCTCTGCCGATTTCGGAGTCTCAGACTCCAAATGAACCCATTCTGCAACTTTTAAATACTTAATTACATTTTTAAAAACGAAATTATAGGCTTAAGTGCAGGATCCGAAAGTTGGTCGTTTTGTCGCTATGGTTACACACACACACAACACACACACAGTTGGCGGTGCGCTCAAAGTCATCTGTCAGTTGTGTAGTTGTGCAGTTACCCAAAATGAATGACTCCTGAATGAAGTTAAAACCCATCATGTTACTGATATGTGTTTTTTAAACCAAGTGATCAAAGTGCTCGTTGCCGCTGCGATCAGTGGCCGCGAATACAGTGTTTTCTCGTGTGGCTCGAGCACACGCTGCACTGTCAGCACTCGGACTAGTGGTCTCGAGACATACATCACTATAATCCAGTAAACAGGCAGTGGTCAAGGCAGGCAGCAATAAACAGAGTCCAATAAACAATCCAGATAGGGGCAGGCAGAACAGAGTCAAAAACGAAAAACAGTCCAGGGTCAAAACCAGAAAACAAACACGGGAAAAAACGCTCAGAAATGCAGACTAACAGTACAACAAGACTTTGCGATGAGTGAATGTGAAAACCAGGTATTTATGGTGTGAGTGAAACAAGGTGATGAGAAACAGGTGAAAGAGATGAGTGCTGATGAGTCCGGGCAGTGCGTTATGGGAAATGTAGTGTTTGAAGGAGTGATCACAGTCTAGTGTGGAGTGGCCTCTGGTGGCTCGTGAAGGCACTCCAGCTGGTGACCGTTACAGTCCCTACCCACCATAATCGAGATCCAGTTTCCATGGGTTGAACTTAAAAATTACTTTGGAAAACACTGCATCAGGATTGTGACGCAATCAGATCCATTTAATAATGATCAACAAAAATGGGAGTAGCAAATTGGCCCAAAAGGAAATATGAATAATTAACATTATAATTAATGATAAATAGGGGTGAAACGATTCCCTCGTTTTTTCAATGCATCGATTATAAATCCTGACTATGCATATGCATCGATCTTGAATTGTGTATTTTAGAATCATGAATCATTGTTTTCGGTCAATAATCGATATGAAATGCTAAGAATCAAATTAATCGCGATTTGATAGCGATTCAGTGCTTTAAAATATTTAAACATTAAATTAATACATGCACAAATTAATGGAGACATTGTCTTTAAGTGCAGGTTATTTAAAGTGTACCTAAAGTATACTTGCAATAGTTCCACTTCAGCACAATCAAATATGCTTAAGTATATTATCTTTAATATAATAATATGTTGGACCTCAGCACTATTTAACTAAAGTGCATTAAGTACAAAATTAGTTGTTCCAATTTAGCAGACTTTAAGTATTCCAATTTAGTATACCAAAAGTACAATTGCTGGGTATTTATTTTAAGTACATAAATATGTAAATTTATTTGTTGTATACTTATCATAAAATAAATGTGTTTTAAATAAATTTAAGTATATTTCTTTTTCACTGGCGTCTTTACCGCCTTTTACTGGATTGCTCTCAAGCTCCGTCCGTAGCTCTCATTGACACATTTTTGAGCAGCCCACGTTTGAGCTCTCCTCAGGACGGCCACTGCTATTCACATGAGCAGATGACAGCTCTCTATTGAGACAGCAATAGTCCCAAGTCAAACCACTCAAGCCATTTATAAAGCTGTCAATTCATTGCGTGGTCACTACTGTTGAAATAAAATGCTTTCATAGCGTGGAAAAGTCACCATTATTTTCTATAAGATAAAATACTGAAGTTTTACAGAAATGGGTCATACCATTGACATTACCTAAGCAGTTTAAGGAAAACCCCGCTTTTTCAAGGGCATGCATTTATTGCATAGATAGAGCAAACACAATGTAAGTGTCTAATATGCATAAGCACAGTTCTGATGAATGATAAATTAAATCTAAATTAATGTTGTTAAACTGAACGTACGAAGGAAACTTCTGAAATAACTACAACATTAACACTGAAATAAGAGCGCACGGTTCATCTATCAATCTGATGCGCATTAAAGTTGTGTTTGTTACTTTAGCAACAGTGGAGCCCCGTTGCGTTTTCTTTCAGAATCATCATAAAAAAAATGTTCCGTATAAAGAGAACAAAGA
Organism: Abramis brama; assembly: GCF_963993115.1. Classification (NCBI taxonomy): domain Eukaryota; kingdom Metazoa; phylum Chordata; class Actinopteri; order Cypriniformes; family Leuciscidae; genus Abramis; species Abramis brama. The sequence continues at coordinate 40,014,148 of NC_139973.1, read as the reverse complement.
GGGCTTTCTTACTATTCTGTGAAAAAAAGTTCGTTTAGGATTATTTGGGAAAGTGCATGATATTCTTGGGTAGTCTCTCCATGGAAGCATTGTATATTTAATGTACCTGGATCACTTTAATAAGGTTGTGTAGGCATTAACACTATCCTAGACAAAAGTTAACATGAACTAACAGTACTATTAAAGCCTTTTTAAATTTTGTCTTGTATAAATTTCTTCAAATGCCAATGTGGTGAGCAGGACAAGCCAGTGGTGTGATTACTGATGAGCGACACCTGCGCGTTGTTTTTTTTTTCTTTGAACAAGAATCAGTCAATCATAATCCAGAAATGGAACAATCTGTTTTATAATAAACATTTTTCAATGCATAAACTTATAATTCTGACCCTGCCTTCTGATTGATCCAGTGTTCCAGTGGTGATCTAGTAACAGCTGTGATGTGAAACAGCAGTTCAACTGCTACTGTGTACATCACTGCACAGTACTTGTTGAAAGCAGCTTTACCTTAGCTCTACTAGCAGACGACGCTGCATGGATTTGACTACTGAATGAATGAATCATTCTCAAACCTCAGTTTCTTCAGCTGACAGTTTGGGCTCATCAGTCCATCAGAGAGCAGCTTCACTCCTGAATCCTGCAGTTCATTGCTACTCATGTCCAGCTCTATCAGATGGGAGTTTGATGATTGTAGAACTGATGCCACACTGATTTCAGTAAGTTTACAATCTGCCAAACTGAACAGCATAATGAAAAACAGGATAATAATTACACATCAATTTTTATTTAAAGGAACACGCCAACCTTTTAGGACTTTAGCTTATTCACCGTATCCCCCAGAGTTAGATACATAGTCCATACATACTATTTTCATCTCCGTGCGTGCTGTAACTCTGTCTGACGCACCCACCACTAGCCTAGTTTAGCACAAAGACTGGAGGTAAATGGCTCCAGCTAGCATACTGCCTAGAGCCCTGCACAGGGCAAAACATCCAGCCCTAACCGAGACCTGGCCCGTGGTGTTCAAGCCCTAATCCGGCCCCAACTCGAAAACGTCTGCAATTTTTCAGCCCAAACCCGACCCAAGACCAACATCAATATCACTTAAAGCTCTAAATTACTTTAGTAAAATTAAATTACTTCGCTCTCTGATGCGTGCTGTCTCTGCTAGACGCACACACATACACACACGCTACTAGGTAAAATTGTATTATATTCCTCAAACATAACTACCACCACCGACAATTATGCCCACAAATATTAATACAGACTGTCCATTACAGAAAAGCCTAAGCATGCAGTAGAGAATATTATATAGCCAAATGTGATCCAGCAGTAAATAAAGATTTACGGCCTACCTTTTTTTGATGTCAAGTAATTTTACTGAAGAACGTTTCAAAGAACTCTTCGCCAACTAGCTAACGTTAAATAATAATAAAAATATAATAAAGAAAAAAAAATTCCGTTGAACTGAGTAGGCTCATTCACTGTTTATTCGCGAGTGTTGTGAAGAAAAAGAATAGCATCCACTGTTGAAGGCTTCAGGCTCATTGTTTGTTGTGGTAATCAAATCAAAATTCTTTCAAAATGCAGCTTTTCCTGAAGTATTGGGAACTTTTAGTAACTCCCCATGCTCCAACTTCTCCCTGATGCTCTCCATGGTCAACTGTCACCTAATGCATTGCATGCGCATTGCGTTACTTGCGTAATCGCATATTGCGTTGCATATTTATAATATTATCAATATAACAATATTTCATACAGTAGCCTGCGCTCTGCACGTATATTATGGGCATGATGAAAGGAGAAAAGCTAAATGAGCCCGAGTCCGACCAAAGCCCGATCTGTAAAAAAAAAAAAATTACTCGACTGCTCCCAATAAGTGACAAAATAACGCCAACATTTTCCTATTTACATGTTGTGATTTGTAGAGTCACAGCGTGTACAAATAACATGGTCACATGAGACACAGACACAGTGCTTCAACTTCTGAGAATATAGTTCCCAGTATGTATACGGTTAGAAGATGGTTGTGTCTCATGTGACCTTGTTATTCATACACGCTGTGACTATACAAATAACAACATGTAAATAGGAAAATGTTGGCGTTATTTTGTCACTTATTGGGAGCAGTGTGCTAGCTGGAGCCGTTTACCTCCAGTCTTTGTGCTAAGATAGGCTAGCGGTGGTTGCGTCAGACAGAGTTACGGCACGCACGGAGATGAAAAAGGTATGTTGGGACTTATCTAACTCTGGGGGATACGGTGAATAAGCTAAAGTCCCAAAAAGTTGGCGTGTTCCTTTAAATTACTTCACAGCTTAATCTAAAGTTGAGAACAATAACATGATAGACCTTACAGGCTCTCTTATATTTTACTATATACTAACCAGTCACATTTCACGCTTTAAAGACAGTTAACAGAAGAAAATCTGGCAGTGGATTTCTCATGTTATTTATCATATTCTGTGATAAATTCATATTCTATTTTTTTTTTTACCTGACAAACATTAAGCAATCACCATCGCACACCTGCAGGTGATAGGTGCGTGGGAGAAAAGACCAAATGAGTCGGGTAAAAAACAAACAAAAAAACAAGGAAATCCTGCACACTATGAATACTGGCATACGAGTATCAAAATTTTATTAGCAACATTTTGGTCTCATGACCTTCATCAGACATATACCTTGCCTACCATTGCCTGACACACATACAGTAACTGTCCATCATTTCATCTTGGGCTCTTTTTTTACTTGGTTTCTAAATAAATCATTTGTTAGGCTGGGAGTTGAACACAAGATGGAATGATGGAATTGGTATGTATTTAAATAGGTTATTCATATTTTCTATGTATTTCTATTTATTTTGTGGTCTTGTCATGTGAGGTGCAATAATTTTGTTATTAATGCAGTAATATTATAAAATGTTGCTCAGACAATCAGATTATTTTGTCATTGTCTTTAATCTCAAAACTAGTATATAAGATAATTACATTCAATAATTTATTTGATTTGGGTAATCATACTTTGTTTATATGTTGTATCAAATCAACATATAAAACACATCTGAATTTCAAACCTCAGTATCTTCAGTTGACAGTTTGGGCTCTTCAGTCCATCAGAGAGCAGCTTCACTCCTGAATCATACAGGTCATTGAGAGAGATGTCCAGCTCTATCAGGGGTGAGTTTGGTATTTGCAGGGCCAAAGCCATAGTTTCACAGCAGGTGTCATCAAGTCCACATGAGGAGAGTCTGTAAAAACAGATATTTGACCAATACATATATTGTGTGTTTATCTTGTTGGAACAGTGTTTGTTTGACTGTTAACAAGTTATGTAATGTTCTCTGTGAACAATCAAGCTTTCCAGAAATATTCAATATTAATGTCATGTATATTAACCAAGTGAAAACATCTTTTACAACTTTTAAAAATATGTTTATACATGATTGTTTAGTAAATGCATTGTAGTAAATATATTTTACTCTCCAAAAGAAGTAAAAACATGATAATTTACATTGTAACTTCATCACTGCACTTAAAGTTTCAGAGTAGAGAAAAAAATCATTAAACAGCAGTCAACAAGTTACTTACATGGCTTTTCTGCAGCATCTCACAGCTGGCAGGAGATTCATTCGGCTTCCCTGTGATGTCGTGTACATGTTCATGTCGAGCTCATCCAGCACCTCCTCTGACATCTGCAGTACGTAAGCCATCAATGAGCACATGGAAGATGAGAATGTTCTTTCTGGAGATGATCTGAAGTATCTCTGGATTTCTGTATATAATGAATTGTCTTTGAGCTCCAGTAAGCAGTAGAACAGGTTTACTGAAGCTTCAGGTGAGATGTCCTCGTTTTGTAATTGTTCTGTAATGTGTTTGGTTGTTTTGGTGAAGCTGTCTTTGCTGTCTTCAGTGTGTGGGAACAGGCCTCGGAGCATGTTCTGATTTGATTCCAGTGAAATGCCCAGCAGAAACCGTAAAAATAGGTCTAAATGTCCTTTCTGACTTTGAATTGCTTTCTCAACAGCCTTCTTTAGTAAATCATGCAAGGGGATATTTTTGTGGGTTTTGTCTCTTTTACAAAGACAAAGAAACAGACATTTGCGCCTGACTCTAATTTGTGTTCCTTCAAAGAAAAACTGCAGCTCGTCCATGTTCTTGTTCAGGTAGCAGAGGAACACATGCACTGCAGCGAGGAACTCTTGAACACTCAGATGCACAAAGCAGAAGACCTTCATCTCATGAAGTCCAGCTTCTTGCTGAAAGATCTCAGTGAGCATTCCTGTGGACTCAATGTCTTTACTCACATCAATACCACATGCTTTCAGATCCTTCTCATTGAACACTATGTTTTCTTTCTTCAGCTGTTCAAACGCTAGCTTGGCTAACTTCAAAATCATTTCTTTATTGGAATCTAAAAGCTTGGTACGTTCTCTTTCTGCTTTTCTGTCATGCTTCTGGGTCTTCATGTTCATCTGTATCAGCAGGAAGTGGATGTATATTTCAGTGAGTGTCATGTTGATGTTCTCTGCATCGTTCCCAATGGAGATGTCCTGAAGAACAGTGGCTATGATCCAACAGAACACGGGAATGTAACACATGATGTAGAGACTTCGAGATTTCTTAATGTGTGAGATCATTCTGGAGGCCTGAGTCTCATCTTTGATTTTTTTTTTTAAATACTCGTCCTTCTGCTGGTCAGTGAATCCTCGCACCTCTGTGAATAACACAAACTCAGGAGGGATCTGATTGGCTGCTGCTGGTCGTGAGGTCACCCAGATGCAAGCTGATGGAAGCAGAGTCCAGATCTACAGATAATCGCTCCTCAACAATCCTTTCAATTTCACTGTCAAAATCCAAAGGGAGTCGACTCTCATCCAGTCCATCAAAGATAAACGCAAGCTTACAACTATATATCTTATCTATCTTAGCTTTTTCCAGGTCCTTCAGTTCAGAATTAAATTTCTGTAGAAACTCATGCAAACTGATCTCTCTGTCTTTAATGCAGTTAATCTTTCGGAATGGAAGCAGGAAAACACAGTCTATATCCTGATTGGCTTTTCCTTCTGCCCAGTCCAGAATGAACTTGTGCACTAAGACAGTTTTTCCAATGCCAGCGATGCCTTTGGTCAGAACAATCTTTTTCTTTTCACTTTTGTTCAAACTAAATACATCATTGCATTTGATTGAACGGTTCTGTGATTTACGGGGTTTAATATTTTCATCAATCTTCAGAATCTCACGTTCTTGATTAACTTCTTTAAGATCCCCCTCCGTAATAAAGAGTTCTGTGAAAACATCCTTTAGATCTGCTTCATTTTTCTTTTTACACTCAAAAATGTGTTCTACTTTCTCCTTCATGTTAATTTTGTGAGTTTTCAAGAATTCCGGCAGCCATAAATCTGTTATAAAAAAAGTATGTATATATATTATATATATATATATATAAAGAAAAAGTGTTACCAAAAAAACTCAGAATCATTCACATAAAAACAAAACACCATCTGAGTAACACACAACACTAAAATAATGCAATAGACATTAAGTAAATAAGAAAATGTAACACAAAACAGAAATAAGAAGAAACCATAATTAAAAAATATATGTGATGTGTAACAGGGACTTCTGGGAATGTCCCTTTACATTTTTTTAGCCATAAATTACATAGTAATTCATAGCTTTCACTTGAAAAGACCATCAATTTGATGGTCTTTTACAGTAAATTAATGTGATGTTAAATCATTTACAGTTGTTCACCATATATGGTACAGTAACTTACAGTTAATTCGTAAAAAAAAACATTTACTGTATTTAAATTCATAGCTAAGATCAGTATACATTAGGGTGTAACGGTACATGTATTCGTCCCAAACCATTCGGTACGGACAGTCAGTCACAGGTGATCCACACTCCAATCCAGAAGGTAATACGCGGCAATGCAACGCTGTTTGCAACCAGTAAAAAGCGCAGAAAAAGAGACAATTAATTGATATGTTTACATTTCTCAACCAGTGTTTCAACTGTGGAAAGATATCAATAAAACAATTTGAGAATAATATCTCACATAGAACTATATATGCACTATATTAGCCTATTCATTATATTTACTTAACCAGTTAGTTATGTCTTGATTATTTAATGTATATTTAAATAAATTTGTCATGAAAACAGCTTATGACAGCCACTGTGTAAATGATTATATTTAAAAAATTGAATTGAAAAATAGATTTAGAAGTTTTTGCAAAACTTGCCTTATGTGCAATTTACAGTACTTTTTTTTAATTTGAGGAGTTGATTATTATATCTCAAAATAAATAGCAACTTACATTTACATTTAGTCATTTAGCAGACGCTTTTATCCAAAGCGACTTACAAATTAGGACTAAATTAAGCGAGTCATCATGAAGAGGCAAAAACAACGCAAGAAGTGCTCAAAATACGAAGTTCATTATTCAGAGTAGCATAAGCCCGATAAGCGAGGTTTTAAAGGGAAAGGGAAGTTTTTCTTTTTATTTGAATTTAATTTCAACTGAATTTAATAATTTGGGCTCTGTTTTTAGTTGTAACATTCAGTATTAATTAGGGGCTCCCCATATAGCTAAGATAGATTTTTTATACTTTAGAAATGTTTAATTATAATAGAATTTATTTAAACACATATACATATTTGTTAAAAAATAAAACAGTTTAAAGGCACAATATGTAAGATTTTTTTTTATTAAAATATCCAAAAACCACTAGAACACTCTTATATATTTTGTTGAATTGTGTACTTGTATCCCAGATGTTTCCAAGAATGTTTAAATCCAGAGAAAAAAGCAATTTTAATCAGGACACGGACAATGTCATTGCATCGCCTATCATTGACGCCATTACCCTCGATTTCCGAGGGTAAAAAAATCCAAATAACTGTTTGGATACATTGATAGACAGAAAACTAATCATTGTTATATAGCTCAACACTGTTAGTCTTATTGTTTGAATAGCTTGTTTCTTGATTTTCCACGAGTACTATGCTTTTACCATGCCTCAGAGATAAACACTATTTTGTCAAGTGGCTAACATAACATAATCAGATGCAGCTTTATTTTTAGTAACAGTAAATGTAGCATTTTCTCTGTCATACAATATGTTTTAAAATTAATTGCATGCCATTTAGCAACACAAGCCATCCAGCATTTAATAATATGACATTCTAATATCGATCTAGCTTACTGCAGTACAAGAGTGTACAAGAGCAACAAGTGTCTCATAGCAGCTGCCGAGTGAACGCACAGAATAACTTTAAAACATAATTTTCAACAGACTAATGTAAATGATAAAACAGCGCTGCATTACCCCAAATACACTTGACCGGAAGAAGCGGAAGCGCTAAAGGTATAATAAAAGTTCCGCTGCTGGTCTCTCATTAGCAATTGCTCCAGTGGCCTTGATCTGCTCCCTCATCAATCAGCCCTGCTCTGCTTCATTCTACAGTAAAGTTGATAATCTCATCCATTATTATTATTTCTGCCTGAGTCCCGTCGGATTAATTTCCACCGCTGTGAAGAAGGGCTGTGACGGTATGGGATTTTTTCTTACCGTGGTGAAGAAGCAACAAATCTAGCGGTTTGGCGGTTATAATTATAATAATTATAAAGCAGTTTTCTTTATTATTAACAGCAAATTAACATTTATATTAAATTGTAAATATTAATAATTAACTATTAATTGGGCTAAACATAAACAACATTTTTTAAAGTGCAAAATAATGGAGCAGTAGTCTGAACAAGTGTTCGGCTGTTGGGCCGATTAAGTGAATCAACAAGTCCTGCTGCTTTATTTTTTGGTTTTCAGGTTTCTTGACAGGAAAACCAACATGTTAACTTTGTCTGGTTTCAGCGAGGATCTTAACGGAGTGACAGTGTTGCCAGCCGCACTGAATACACGCTCCGAGGGAGTGCTCGTAGCGCATATAGTCATATATTTTCTGGCAACTTTCGACAGAAGAGGGAATCGACAGTTACTTAACTGTCAGTAAGTGCGCGCCACTGATCGCTGCCTCTTTGGTACTTCGCACCTCTCGCAAAGGCCTCGGAGACTCCGAACTGTCGCTGCTGGCCTGAGGTTGTAGGCTTAACGTGACCTAAGGTAGGTGTGCTGCACCCAAGTCCGGCAAACGCCACAGGATAGTTAATTCTAAGATGTGATCTTAAATTAGTGGTATTTCCTCGCGAGACGGATACTTTTGTGCGACAAATACGGCATACTGCCTTGTCCAAATTCACCGGCTGCCCCTTGTCACCTGCCTCAAAGCCAAAATGTGCCCAAATAGGCGACACAGTATTTGGCTTAGACACTAGATTCGTGGCCATTTTTTGAATAATGTCATTCGGGATTCGGCTAGCGCCGTCAACTGTTATTGCCTATACCACATAAGAGAAGTATCGCTACTTGCAATTAAAATCTAACTCCAACTGTTTATGTTATGCTTTTGTCTTTTATGCCTGTGTTTGTGTGTATTTAATTGAACATTATCTGTAAACATCACAAGTACTGAATCCTAGCAGTTAATTAATAATAATCAGACACACACAAAAAATAAATCCCCCATATGTTTAATGGACTGTCTCTCCCTTGCGCAGGAAGCGTTTCTTTTTTTCTCCAGAAGCCCTTGAACATAGGACTCTCGTAATACAGTAAATTCTAAGCAAAGATTAATGTGTTTATAGTTCATATCACACACCATATGCACTCCTGTAACTTTCAGCAGAAAAAAAAAAAAAAAGTGCGGTGATGACCTCACACCGCGGTAGGCATCTCATTAACGCGATATTGCGGTGATGCGGTTATCGTCACACTCACAGCCCTACTGTAAGGTGAAGACAACAACTCCCATGATTCCGCGCTCAGTCTCATCAAGCTACGCCTTTGTTTTCAATAGGCGACCTCTAGCAGTGAAAAACTACATATTGTGCCTTTAATTAAAAAAGAAAAGAAAAAAGAATCAAGTTTGTGTTTAGTTTTCTCCACCCTGTTGTACCAATCCCGTACTGAACCGAGACTTCAATATCGAGGTTCGTACCGAACCATCATGTGTGTGTACCGTTACACCCCTAGTATACATCAAACACGCTAAAATAGTTTTTGGTCCCACTTTAAGGACGTGTGTAAGGTTAATTCACCTGGTTTATTTTTGTATTTCTCAGCTTCTGTTAGAAAAAGAAAAGAATAGGACTTAGTTCATTAAACATTAAAGTATCCACTGCATCACAAACTGTTCAAATCAGAAATGTTTCTTGAGCAGCAAATCAGCATCTTAGAATGACTTCTGAAGAATAATGTGACACTGAAGAGACTGGAGTAATGATGCTGTAAATTCAGCTATAAAAATGCTGTAAATTCCTGTAAATTTTGCCATCACAGAAAAAAGATATTCAAATAGAAAACAGTTTTTTTTAAACTGCAATAATATTTCCCAATATTTTAACTATTTTGATAAAATAAATGCAGCCTTGAACATAAGATTCTTTTTTGAAAATAAAAACGTATCATGGCTGGCTCTTAAAGTCCAACTGAAATCAAAATTTACCCTATTTACTTTGTTAGCGCATATTATTAGTCTTGTGGTGAAAAATTAATCCGTGCAAGTTAATACACAGAAAAAAAAGTTTGCTGTCGTAATCTTTAATCAAAGTCTGAAAAGTTACTTCCGGTCTGGAATGGCGTTCCTTCTCTGATGATGTAGGTTTGACGGTTTGGGTTGAGAAACGCTTAACCACTTCCCTCAAACCGTTAGTCTGTTATGAGCAGAGATGGAGAGGAGGAGCGCTAGAGTAAAACCCTGCCCTCTGTTCAATATTCCTTTTCACTGGGAAATACGTCACAACACTGGAGAAAAGTCGTTTGCAACTTCCGGTTCACGCGGACTTTAATATGCACATTTCTATGAGTCTATGCTCTCTATTTTTTCCTTTATTACCTTCAGTGTAGTTGTTCTGTAAATCTTCAGCCAGCTGATTCTGGTTCATCTTCCTCAGGATGTTCACTGTGATCTGCACAGCTGCTTCTTCTTCTCTAAAATGCTCCATCATTATATCCACTATATCAGTGACACCAGCATCCTCCAGTTTACTAGCTCCAATGGGTCTATCATGTTTTAAGTGCCACTTAAATCTCTTCAGATCGTCTTTTTCCAGGTTTTCTAGTGTGTGAAGCAGCAGCTCTAAAACAGATGCCATCGTCCTTCATGGACTGTTTGAAAAGAAAAAATCTTAAAATAGTAGCACTTTTATAGTAGGCATCAATACAATATGTGTAAATAAATTTGCAAAATGAATTGATTCTATGATTAGATAAATTATTATGAAACATTTTTTTAAAAACTTTTAACAAATCTTCAGGTTGTTTTTCAATTTAAGATTCTGTGCACATTAGTAGAACATTTTGGTCTAATAGATTCAGCTGAAGGTGTTCAGCCTTTAAAATATTTTGGGCCAATTAGACTCAAGACGTAGTTTCACATTTTGTCCTAGTCTTTTTGGAAAACTTTCAGACCAGACTATAAATAAAAGAAAAATGTCACATTGAAAATACTAAACATTACAACAGTGATTGTGAATGATAACAATTCATTCTAAAGTTTATGAGCAATGGAAAATATTTGTCCAGTATCCAGTTATTCCAGTTCTGGAGCACCAGACTGTCAGCAGACAGAGAGAGAGAGAGAGAGAGAGAGAGAGAGAGAGAATAATCTGTAAGAGTTGTTTTTAGAATAATTGCCTTATTTCTCCTTTTTCTCCTTTTTACTGGAGTGCAAAATTTATTTGATAATCTAAAAAAAAAGACAGGCAATGAAGGTCTACAAAACAACATTTCTTTATGGTTTTGATGTTTGGTTACCCTTGATGCTGAAAAAGAAATAAATTTGTCAAAATGAATCATTACTGAATGAAAGAAATGAAAATGAAAGATAAAGTAAGAAAAGTTAAGTTGAGAAGTTGTTTTTTTATTGCTTTAGTGTCATAGATCTCGAGGACATAGCCTTATTTAATGTTTGACAAAAACTGAAGCTGTGAGTGATAATGTAGAAATACAGTGTATCCAATGTTTCATGTTCCATGTTTAACAACATGCTGATTGTTCAGCTCACAAAATATGTGATTTTCAGAAGACTCAATAAAAAAATTCTATAAAACAGTGTAGGATTACAAATTTAAGAATATGTTTTAGATCTGCTGATCTTGCTTCCTTATATAACATCACATAAAAAACTAAGGTGAACTATACTGTATTGGGCATTCAAGGTGAACATGAGGGCATCCATTTACTGATTAGATTTAACATAGTTTCCTTTGAAGGGGTTTTGTTAGTCTTTGATCTTCCTACTGAGAGTTGAACTGTGTGTGAATGTTTACCTAGTCTTAGTTCTCGTGACCATGTGTTTATACAATTTGGGGGGTACCATTATCTCAGTTGGGGGTAATTGCCTCTATTGTCTTTAGATGATTAGATTTAGTGGTCTTCCCTAAGGCTGTGTGTAAGGTCAGCACCTTTAAGGACTGCCCACTGAATGCCTATAAAATACCATGTAAAGTTACGTCAGTCAGAGATTGTTGGAAGTACTGCAGCCACGAACAGCGAAGTTCTCAATAAAGAATAACTTCTGTTTGAACGCGATGCCAACGTCTCCTGTTCGCTTCGATGAAGGAAAAGAAGTTTCCAACAACAGCATTGAAAGTTATGAGTTTCGTAAATGACGTGATCTAGAACTTTTATTCAGTGGATGCCACTGTAAAGACTAATCAAACACAAACATGCCTCGTTTCAGCAGTGTAAAATTCATGAATATGCTTGAATCTTCAACATTAAAATTAAACATTGGTCAGTAACTTAAAGTATTTACTAACTTACCTTGAATAATGACAATATTTGTGGATGTTTCTTTGTCGTCCTCTGAAATGGCACCTTGTTAATCAAAAGCACTGATCTTCCTTTCACTTTCCTTCTCAGGTGTTTCTCTGCAGAACTGCATTTTTCAGGAGTCAGATGAGATTAAACTGTGAGAGGAAAACATTCAGTCAAGCAAACAAACACGCATTGTTTGTGTCTTTCCATCTTCTATTGTTCTTATACTCTTAAACATCTATTGTTTTGATACTAGAATAAAATGTTCTGTCCTAACCCTCATGAAAAACATTTGTATTTTTACATAATCAAATAAAGTTTTTATAATCAAAACTTTATTTTAAAATGGAAACACTCATTTTATGTTTCTTTTATGGAACACAAAAGCAAATGCTAATGTGTAGAATTGCCCTTTCAGACACACAGCAAATTTTTAGTGAATACAGTAAAAAAGAAAAAAGAAAAAGAATTGTACAGAAATACAGTAAAGTTGTACCAGAAAAGACTTGGGAACATGTTCGGTTTACTAAGTTTTGTCGTGGCCACGAGATTGGCCGCTGTCCTAAGCCGCTGCAATGAATTGCACTCTTGTAGCCATTTTTTGGGGTCCGGTATTTTGTAATGCTTAAGTTCAATAAAGATGAGGAATATAGCACACAAGATTTATTATTTTTTATTATTTATTATTGATAATCCAAACAGCCAACATGTGAGACAGTGTGCTAGAGCACAGACAATACCAGACAAGGAGTGCAGGTGAAGGAACAAATTCAACAATCACATACAGCTGACACATATGAATTAATGATAACAGTAACCAAGGAGACTAACAATTGGTAAAAATCTGAACAAAGAAGACACGTGACAAATGAAAACAAACTGGAAGTCCATGAAAACAAAACTAAACAGAATGGTGACAATTGTAGGCCTACTATTATATTACATTATACTTTGTGCAATGTTGCCTACAGACAGAATTTGAATAATGATTGTTATCAATAAATGTTAAAAGAATATGTTAGAACATGGATGGGAAACATTGGTCCTGGAGTGTCGCTGTCCTGCAGAGCTTAGCTCCAACCCTAATCAAACGAACCTGAACAAGCTAATCAATATCTTCAGGGTTACTAAGGCTACAGGCAGGTGGGTTAGAGCTGAACTCTGCAGGACAGCGGCTCTCCAGGACCAGCGTTGCCCATCCCTGTGTGTTCGAACATAAAATAATATAGGCCTACAAGAAAAAATAAATCCATGCATTGACCATTTCTTTTTTAAAATGTAATTTGCATTATTATTATTATATTAAGAGTCAAGAGTCAAGAGAATTTTATTGTCATTCCAAAACATGACACATGAGCTGGAACGAAATAAGATACTGAGGTCCGGTTAAAACCACTCATAAATAATAACTCATCATGAATAAATACAGATAACAAATCATACACACCCATACACACTAAAAACCCTAAAGAATTAGCAGCATAGTAGTACCAGTGTAACTTTTAGGACAAAATCTATTTTTATTTTTCTAATATAGCCTATTAAAGGGTTAGTTCACCCAAAAATGAAAATTATCCCATAATTTACTCACCCTCAAGCCATCCTTATAATGAAATCCTTCGACATTTCACTTCAAAATTCTCATTTTAGACTTCTAATTTGTGACCGGTGTTTTCTTTTATAATACTGCCGTTACCCGAAGTCAGTGATTATAGATTATAAAGTTATAATTCTGGATATTTTCTTACAAAAACACATGGCTTTGCTTCAGAAGGCCGTATGGATTACTTTTATGATGGATGGATGAGCATACATAGGATCAACATAGGATCACACTTCACATCGCATGGCCACAAAATTAGGCAAAGCCATTTTCATGTTCCCACGAGGTAATTAATATGTTGCAGCCACGACAAAACTAAGTGAACCAAACATAGCCCTTCCTGGTTACCATAATTTTGAGATAACTGGAAAATGAAGTCTAGTGTTCAATACCAATACCTGAACAATTTGAAAATTAAATATCAAAGCTGAACAAATTTAAATACTAGTAAAATAATATTGTGATCATGGGCGTAAATTTCATCTAACAGTTGGGGGGGACAATAAACATAAAATTTCTCAAGAGCAAAATTTTGAAGGAGACACAAATAATACAGCCAAAAGTGTACTTGTAAGGATATGTGTACAGTGACAAACAACACAAAGCGATAGCGATAGATTGTTTATATATGAGCCGTACATGCGGTCATATTATATAGGGTGAAAGTGAATTGCCCTAATATGGGACATTTTTTGCATTTCAGACTTCTGTGACATATTGCGATGTGTAGCCAAAACATTAACTCCACACCCAATACCATTTAAAAAAAAAAAACATGTGTCCTAATCAAATCAAAATAATCAAAAATGCAGATAACACATTCATAAAATAAATGATAGACATATTAGTGTTCTTAGTACAAGTCGTCTGAGACGAGCTGCAGCTTCCTAATGTGGGATAGTTGTGTCCCTAATGTGGGACACTGAAAAGTCTATGATAAAAGGCAAAATCACCTTGATTCATGTAGAACAGTAAAATCTTAGTAAAAGTTAGTAATTCTCTTGGTTATGGATGGATGGAACATGGACAATTGAACATCATTAGACAAATAATACAATATGATAGTTTTGATGCATTTATTATAAAGACATTAAGCAACTATTATGCCTATGTTATGTTATGTAGATAGAAAAAGAGTTAAATGCACAGTCAGAATTCCTGACTGTTCTCTAGTTCGTTTTACTTAACAACAAACCCATACAACCACAATAGGCATGGCCTAGGCCTATTTAAAGGCAAAATATAAAATCTTGCAACTTGCTTAAAAACAACAACCTAAACCTTAAACATCTGCGGTAACAGCATTCTAATATTGCGTAAACAACACTAAAACCCTTTAAATAACCATTTTTGTCACACAAACCATGCCCTACCACACATTTTTGACTGACTAAAGATCTGTCCCACATTAGGCTAACCACATTTCGAAACCACATTTCCTAAAGTGGGACACTAGGAAATTTTATAAAAAAAATAAAATAAAATATATAGCCTATACATACAAAGTTATACTATTTTTAACATTTCAAAAGCACATTAGGCCAAAAAAAGTAGCATGATTGTTTTGTTTAAAATTAATTTATACTCCTTAACATCAAGTTTGTCAAAACTCTATGTCACTGAGCTTTGGTGGTCTTCACACTAGTTGCTTCCTTTTTGATGATTGCTCCACCCTCATATGACTAGACATTTGATTCTTTTCACATGACACCACAGCTTTGGCTAACCCTTAGTTTCACTGGCATTCATATATTTATGGGGGACCTACAAACACTAGACCTTAGATGTCCCACAGTAGGCAGTGTTCCACTTTAGGGCAATTCACCCTAATTATTAAATTATCTTGCGTCCGTCGTCTGTGACAGAGGGCTTCTCTTACTTGGATATTTAACTGCAGTCCACTGAACTACAACCGAACATCATATTGAGCAAAACCCAACACAACAGTACATTTGCCTTACTATCCAACAAGCTACTAAACAGGCTAAATAACGTTATAATCGCTAACAGCGGGACTCATGGAAACATAATTATCATCTATTTTTTTTTTTTTTTTTTTTTTTTGTCATGACTAATTTATTAATGACTCAGCATCATTTGTATCAAAGAGGGAAAAATCACTTTATCCGATGTTAAAAGTGAATAAAATAGCCTTGACAGCCGACTTACTGGAGTTCCACAGCTCCTGAAGAACTTTGTTCTCTCCACCCGATAAGTGAGGTAAGGGTTGCCAGGTTTTCACAACAAAACCCAATTGTTACTCAAAACTAGCCCAATCGCGTTCCGGAGGTAAAATCCGAGGTTTTTTTTTTTTTTTTTTTTTTGGCATGGTTCCCCTGGTAAAAATTGCATTTCGGGGGGTAAATACTAAATATATCTAAATATATTGGTGTCGCTTTAACCCGCGGCCAGTGTAAAAGTAGCCCAAGTCCACGGGAAAACAGCACACTTGGCAACTCGGGAAAGCAGGTAGTAGTGGACCAAAGCACTGTGAGGCAGGGGAGGAGAGACTCCTCCTGTATTGTTTTAATACTTACACTATATTTGAAGTATATATATCATTATATTATTTACAATACACAGCGTGGTTTTTAATAACAACTCTCAAATGAAAAATGTGATAGTTCAGATGAAAAAATAAGGTAGATTTAAGACCGCTGTATACCAGCATATGTTAAAATCTGGATGGAGACCAGCAAAGATCTCATTATTCATCAGGCTGTTTGAACACCTGCTCCAGTAAACATGACATGGGAGGAAATGCATATTAATGCAAACTAGCTATGTAAACCTATGGTAGATTTGCATCTTTCTGGTGTCCATATTTAGACTCACACAAGAGGAAGACAGGAGTGCATGAGTATATTAACACTAAAACACACTGTCATTAGTACACTGTCTACAAACACACAGTTACAATATTTGATTTTAATACATCTAATTATCCAAAAATATATTTATTCATATACCTCAACCAAGCTTCGCTCAAGCCTCTGGTCCTTGTTTGTCTTGTATTAAAAACACTCATGGACTACCCACAAGCCCTTGGGGTGTTTCTCTCATCTGGCTGCTGTGGGAACAGCTTGCAGGTCCAATGGGGAAACAGCTTGCAGATGAGGAGGCGAAATGTTTTAACAGGTTTTGTATTTAGGATCAGCTCTCTGTTATGATTCATGTCCACTGTGTTAACTTTTCTTTTTTTAAACTATTTTCTGACTTGCAGCAGTTCAAATATAGGAGCCGCCCTGTGGTGTGTCTTGGTTAAGATGACACTTTAACAGGATTGTCTCATTACAAGTCACCATTAGATTACCTTTGCATTGCATTTCCATCTCAAAGCCTCAGCCAACATGCTCTCAATTTGCATACTATAACCTACGAAAGAGCAACAGAAACTGAATGTATAAATTTAAGAAATTATGGAATTCAATTTTTCATGACTCGTTTGGCAATGTCCCTTTATCCAAAGTGACTTGAACGGCCTTCTAACCACACATTTCATCAGTTCATGCATTCCCTGGGAATCGAGCTACAGGACTAAAGCATGTTACAAAACAGACTATTAATAACAAAGCCATAGTGATTGTAGTTATTGTAGTACAGTAAAACAGTGGGTAACTTTGTATTAAGCCACCGCTGTCAGACAAAAGAAAATACATTCTCAGCATAGCAAGTCATTTTGTAAGAGCATTTAAAAAGAGCATAAATATATTTGCTTACCTCAGTCTGGCATGTTTTCGAGCTCAAATTCACCACATTTACCATATATCTGCAAGAACTACATAGTGAATGCATATATACACACACACTAGTAAAAAATAAATAAATAATTAAATAAATTGAATAGAATAGAAAGTTCAAAAGAACAGCCTTTATTTGAAATAGCAATATTTTGTAACATTAAATGCCTTTATACTGACACTTTTGATCAGTTTAATGTGTAGTTGCTGAACAAAAGTATAAGTTTCTTTAAAATAAAATAAAAACACACTACTGGTGCCAAACCTTTGAATGGTAGAGTTTCCACAAAAGTATGAAGCAGCTCAACTTGTTTTCAACATTGATGTGAATGACTTCTGAAGGATCATGTGACACTGAAGACTGGAGTAATGGTGCTGAAAATTCAGCTTTAATCACAGGAATAAATTACATTTTAACATATATATTCACATAGAATACAGCTAAATTGTAAATTGTAATAATATTTCACAATATTACAATTTTTTACTGTATTTTTTATCAGATAAATGCAGCCTTGTTGATAGTGTGTATATATGTATGTGTGTATACACACACACACACACAAAGGAATAAGAATAATGCTTTTTTATTGGTCCTGTGTTTCTTAATACACTCATGAAGTTCCCTGCTAATTAGCAGCAGCTTTAGAAGAACTGGTGAGACTGGCATTAAATGGTAATGGCTGGCACACTGTGTGACACTGCTTGGCATGGACCTTCCTCACTGGCACAGTCTGGTGTAGATCTGGCTTCAGATGTAGAGGTTGGCATACTGTCAGAAGGCAAAGTTTGGCAGGGCACAGCAGAGGCTGGCATGTTTAAACAAGGCTTGGCATGACATGTGCCTGTTCTCTGTGCCACCCAAACCATAAAGAAGTTTAATTAGAGGACTAATGCCCACTTCTGGGGGTGGCACAGTGGGCAGCTTGCACAGACTGGCAAAAGCACACTGGGGAGCAGACCTGGACATGACGGAGACACACACACACACACACACACACACACACACACACACACACACACACACACAAATCCAAATGAATAAACATGGAAGTGGACTTACAAATCTACTCATCACGTACATCTATTTTGCAGTTGCTCTTCCCCATTCTGTCTTTGTCTCACACTTTCTGCAGGATATATTGTTGTTTTCGGCATGTTTAAGGAAATTAAGAGATATTTATAGAATTCTTAATGTCCTTCAATTTGGCCGTATTTTCCTGCATATCACAAGAAGGGGAAAACATGCCATTGAAGAATATATTTCCTTTAATTTATATTTTTGTTTTTACATTTATGGTTTTATTTCTGCATTGAAATGTAGAGAATATAAGTGAAAAAAAAACAAAAAAAAACATTTCAAAATATTGTTTGATACAACGCAACATTATTTCCGTTCCCTGGCCCTCAATCAAGTTTGATTTTTGGCCCTTAGTAAAAAATTTGGGCACCTCCATCTTAATGAAATTAATTATTGAGAACAATTATGCAACAAAATAAAATCTAATTAAATGTCTAGTTTTTAACAGTGAACTATATACTATATTAATGTAATCAGTTGAACAGCAGGTACAATTAAGTGGGCATTACGGAAGGTCATGAGCTCTAGATGTGTAAATGACTAAATCTGTTGAAATAATCAAGATTTGCATATGTGATATGACTCATTATAGCTAATTAAGCCTGACACTGCTACACATGTGGCTGTTCTGAGCTGTCCTTCATCAGACCCGCTCCTAATTAATTTAATTTTCTTCTTAAAAAACATTAAACTAAAATTAAGAGACACACATGGCCATAAAAACACTGTCTTTGTTCAAAAACTCCAGTTATTTTAAAGAGCCACAGTGTTATATTTTCACTCTCATAAAGACAAACAGTCAGCGATGATCAAACTGAAATCATAATCATCAGTGTAAGGCTCAGGATCAGAGGACAGGACGGTGTTATCTGAGAACCGCAGATTCTCCTGCTCTCGTCCTGAGCTTTCCTCACTCAATTCCATAGGGATACGCTTCAGTGTGCATCCGAAACCTTTCCATCTAGACAGAGATGAAGAAACACAGATATTAAATATAAAGGAGTGGGATTATTGAAGAGATAATGGTGAGAATTCAGATAAGAAATGCTGATATGCTACATGAAATGGAAACAGATAAAGTGTTGTTGAAACTAGTTTGCCAAGCCACAAACTACAATTTTAAAAGAAAAAAGTATTTACCTACACAACAAAATACAAAAAAAAAAAATGCAAATAACGATGCAACTGAAGGGGATTATCCTGTAATTATCAGATGATTGATGTTTTTGCAAAAAGATCTGTATTTAAACAATGTGGCTTGAACATGAACAAAAATTACTATATAGCCTACAATATGAGCGTTTCACTGCAAAACAGAAGACGCAAAAAGCTCTTAAAACGGCAATCTTGACATGTCAGTGTTTGTTCACCAACTGTTCGTGATATGATGGTGTCCGCCGGTCCGCTCTGCATTAATAAGCTGTAATGTTCTCACAACTTTTTGCGAACAGACTTTTGGCCACTAAAGAGTCACATTTCATCTCAGAACATGAAATTACTGACCATTTTTCCTCTCGCTCTTCCACACTCCACCGATCACAATATCAGCAATATTACTGTCTTCCCATGTTTATATCATCTCAGATACATTTGTCATTCTCTTCACTACAGTAGATAATGTATATAGTAGCGCTCCTGTTGCTCAAACATAAGGTCAAGAGTTTGATTTTCAGTAAAAGCATGAACTGATGAAAATATACATTGAATGCAATGCAAGTTGCATAAACATAGTCACTAAGCCAGTCTGAAGAACTAGAATAAATGACATGACTAACTTGTAGGACTAGTCTAAGCAGTTTTTGCAACCAGCCACAGGTTGCCAGTCACCCACTGATTTACTCACAGATTGCTTTCAGAAATGACCAAATCTCTCAGAAACGTCTCCATAGAAATAAATGGGTAACTAACATTTGTCTTCTGGTTGCCATAAACCCAGTATATGTTGCAGACTGTATCTATGTTTTATATTATCACAATCTTTCTATAAAGAGAGCAGATTCAAGAATACCTGTGGCTGGTTGTATAAACTGCTTAGACAAGCCAGTCATCTCATTTTCTTCTTCAAGACTGGTCATAACTTTTTAAATTCAGTTACAGGAAAAGGTCTAATTTGAATCTGAAACGTAAACCAGATTAGCCATAATATTTGCTAGTTCGTTAGATTAGTTCTTTAGACAGTCTTAATTCAGTGGCTATGCTTATGAAACTGCCCCATTCTGCAAAACTGTGGACAAAGTAATAAAAAATAAAGCGTCCTCAAGGCGACACACACCGTTGAAGCTGACAGTCAGACATGCACGTACTGTATAATCCTCAGGCCTTTAGAGAGTACCAGACTGTGAACTCGGCCCACGGTGCAAATCAATGAGCATTTCAAAAGACGAGAGTTTGGACCAGAACAACACTTATAGACTTCTGTGGCTTCGAGGTACAGAGAAATATTAAGCGTACAAAACTAAAATTGTTGTTGTTTCTGCCTAGCCGTGAGGGTCTGAAATGGTTTGAGTTTATCATTGTTTCCGAACATAATCAAACCTCATGTACTCTTTACTAAGGTTGTGTTTCCGCAACATAATCAATGACAACATAATGAAATGAACTCGACCTGATGACGGATGCAGTCTCTGAGTTTAACATGTAAATCCACATCTGTGAATCAATAAATCAAGTTGAACTCCAAAATCCATATAATCGAAAAGCAATAGGTCAAAACACCGATCATTAAGAGATCTCAGAAACAGGCCCGGGTCAGAAACATGCTGAAACAACATTACATTACAAGACACAGAAATGCTCTGCCAGCATTAGGCAGTCGTGAGGCTTTTGGGATGAAGCCGTGGTAAACGCTGAGGGTGCAGGGATGTCCGGTGATGAACTGATTAAAGCAAAACTTTGACCACTGGCGACCCCTGAAGCTGTTCATTTTAAAGGGTTAGTTCACCCAAAAATGAAAATTCTGTCAGTAATTACTCACCCTCATGTTGTTCCAACCACGTAAGACCTTCGTTCATCTTCGGAACACAAATTAAGATATTTTTGATGAACTCTGCTAGGTGACCGAAACTTGCTGGCCCAGAAAAGTTATTAAAGAGATCGTTAATATAGTCCAAGTGACTACAGTGGCTCAATCTTAAGTATATCAAGCGACGAAAATACTTTTTGTGCGCAAAAACAAACAAAAATAACGACTTTATTCCACTATTAATTTCCTTCTCTCTGGGCCTCTAGTTGGTTCGCGTAGTGTTTTTGCGCTGCGCGTCTGTGTTATACGTCACCACGTAGGCTCACTATTGGCCGACGCTGGTCATGTGTGTGATGCGTGATGACATGTAACACAGACGCGCTGCGCAAAAACATTACGAGGCCCAGAGAGAAGGAAATGAATAGTGGAATAAAGTCGTTATTTTTGTTTGTTTTTGTGCACAAAAAGTATTTTCGTCGCTTGATATACTTAAGATTGAGCCACTGTAGTCACTTGGACTATATTAACGATCTCTTTAATAACTTTTCTGGGCCAGCAAGTTTCGGTCACCTAGCAGCCTATGGAGAAGTGATCCAGCACTCAGATTTCATCAAAAATATCTTAATTTGTGTTCCGAAGATGAACGAAGGTCTTACGCGGTTGGAACAACATGAGGGTGAGTAATTACTGACAGAATTTTCATTTTTGGGTGAACTAACCCTTTAAGCTCATCAGTCCATCTAATTCATTGGGGAAAACCCAAATGTACTGCACAGGTCCTGAAAAGTGAAGCCAAAGCACTTCGATCGCCCCCTGGTGGCTGGCTCCAGTAAAGGTCATAAATCCCAACTTCTCTATGTAATCGAATGGGACAAAGATGGTGTCTGTTATTTTAGGCAGATCTTATGTTCAGGTGTTAGTTTTTCCAACAAGTTTAGTTTTAGTTAGTTTTTTGATGCTATAAAAACGGGTGTTATCAGCATGATTAAGCGGTGCTTGTGAATGATCATGATCACTGCTGTGCAAACTCAGGCTCCGAATGACATGATCGGCAACGGCCATTATTGGGATATTTTGGATTAATTTTTCGACAGTGGAAGGAAGCAGAGACCAGAGTCCATCTTTTTTTACAGTCTATGGGAAAAACATAAATCCATAAAACTGTTAGTCAAACTTACTAAAGGAACAGGGATTCTGACATTTATTGTCATAGTCTATCATTAATATAAGTCCAAGATCTCATTCACAGTGTTCACATACAGAAGGTCCAGAGTCAACGGTGTGATTTGTCTGGTAAATGGAGTAAGAAATCGCTGCTCATTTTAATGGAGTGCTGAATATATCGAGCAAGTCTTAGTTTATCATCTGCTCGAAGTGTTCTATCAGCTCCGGATCATAAATACTTTTCAGTGCATTATTATTGTATCCCTTCTCAGTGCCTGGGGAATATTTCACTGCAGAGCTCTCATTCTGTCTCAGTCTGAAGAGTTGTTTCCATCTATACACTTCTACCATCTATAGACCGAATCCTGAAGCTCATTCTGAAATAAAGGGGCGCTTTCACACAAGAGTTTTTGGCCTGGACACAAGCTCTGGGATACGATCCATATAAACTGCAGAATTGTTAGCAATTCTGTCAGTGTAATAAAGGAGGTGGAACAGAAATCTGGTTTGAACTTAATAACCAAAAGCGTATTACTGTCTAATGATTTAGACGTTATAGATAGAGACATCATATGCAGATATTTAAATAAGTAATATTAGAATCACCTTTATTTATTTCATTTAAAATACTGTAAAAAGAGTAATAATGTGATATATTAGTTTAAAATTGTTGTTTTCTATGTAAATCCATTTTAAATATAGCCTAACTTATTCCTGTGATCAAAGCTGAATTTTCAGCATCATTACTCCAGTCTTCAGTGTCACATGATCCTTCAGAAATCATTCTAATATGATGATTTGCTTAATTATTGTTATGAAAAAATAAATTTAGCAGCAACTGTCAATAATGACAAGAATTTTTTCTTAAGGACCAAATCAACTTTGCCACCATACAAAAAACAGTTCTTTTAAATTGTAATAATATTTCATAAAATTTCTGTTTCTATTTTTGATTAAGGACATGTAGCATTGCTGAACATAAGACTTCTTTTTAAAAACATTTAAAAAAAAATATTCAAAACTTATTATTCAAAAAAAGGCCAGTAGAAAAAACAGAGAAAGCAACAAACATTTCCATAACACATGCTTATATTTCATTCGCTATGCCCTGGAATTCATATCAAGAGTGCTTTCTCTTACACACACACACACACACACACACACACACACACACACTGCTGACTCTGAGTATTCTCTGCCTTGTACTGTGATCAAAGGTGTTTCATCTTCAGATGAGCTCTGCCTTTCCACATAACCTTAAGCTGTCAAAGTTATCTCTTTCAAACACACATTCAGATGATTTTAACCTGCTCTCTCTCACACACACGCACACGCACGCACGCGCACGCACACACACCTAACTAGACATGAGGACACTGGGACTTGACTGCTCTTCATAAAGAAAATAATGTACAGCTGTTTAACTTTAACAAGCTCATATTACGAGGAACAAAACTTTCCTTTATATTTTCAGACAAACGAGTTCAGTGTATGAAACATACTGTAACTTTCAGAAGACAAAGCTTCAGTGCGTTTATTTAAACTAAACAGCAGAAAGGACTTGTTATGAATTTATGTCGTCACACAGACGAACACATCAACACACACACATCCACATTTACACATCAGTGATCAGGAACTCGGTCCATCCAGTCACAGTGATGAGGAAGACTGACAGATGATGAGGAAGACTGACAGATCATTTTCCTGAAGTCAAATAAAATCAATGAATCATGAAAACCCCTCCAGTATTCCACTCTGTAAAAAACTACTAAGACTAAAGCAACTTAAACTTAAAAGAATAGTTCATTTACTCACTCTCATATTGTTCCAAACCTGTATGACTTTCTTTCCAACATGCACTGCGAAAACAAAAGGATTATTGTTCAGTTATTTTGCTGGAAAACAACAAAAAATACTGGTCATGTGATTTGTGAAAATGGTGCATTAAAGGAATGAAACTAGTTCTGGAGATCATTACACTCTATTGATGGTGATTAACCAGGGACTGACAGAGAGATGATCAACTCATTTCTCTGTCTCTGCCAATACTAATATCTGCAGAACACATGACATGAACAAGGAGAGAGATGAAAGATGCATACACACACACACACACACACACATAAAGAGAGAAGAGAGAGAATAAAGGAGAGAGAGAGAGAGAGAGAGAGAGAGAGAGAGAGAGAGAGAGAGAGAGGTGATTGAGAGTGATCTGGCTGGTAGACAATCAGAAATATTCCGAGTATAATCGCTATAATTACAGGACAAAACACTTCAGTGTCATTAACACTACAAGTACATTTAATAGGACAAAGATGGCCTGCAGATTTTGGTAAAGTTACAAATGAATGAGACTTTTGACCAATAGGTGGCACAAAGTGCTTTGTAATTTTCAGAAGATTGTGCTCAAGGCACGTGTAAAGATCTTGTGTCCGTTCACCAAAGCATTGCTGAAATAAGCTCAGATTCTGTCTGGTGTCCTGATGCTGACTTCACTGATGCGTGACATGTGAACATGTGGTACACTGAAAAGCTTTTAATAGCTTTTGACCAGCACAGTATGAAGATGATCTGAGCCAAAATTTTAAAAGATCTGATGAAATCTGTAGAAAAAGTAAAAAAATAAAAATAAATATGAGGAATTTCTTTTTTAAACCGTAGACATGCACTACCTTCTACATTAGAAAGATGGGCATGATTGCATTCCACATGATCCAAGCAATCTAAAGACAACACACGTACGTTAGGCCAACTTATTAAGTATATTTCATCTTTTTATTTATTTAATGAGCCTACACTTCTCAGATATAATTTCTAACACAACCACAACTTTAGGCCAAAACATTCAAGAGTTATAACTAGGGGTTTAATATGATTTGTGATGTAGAGTTAGTTTCATCCAAGGCTCAGCTTACTGTATTTATGAGGTATAATTTACCCAAAAAGTAAAATTCTGTCATCATGTTCTCACCCTCATTTCGTTTCAAACCTTTAAGTTTTTTGTTCCACTTCCAAACACAAATTAAGATATATTTAATGAAACCTGAGAGATTTCTGTCCCTCCATTTAAAGTCCATTCCTCTAAAACTTAAAAGATCCAAAAAATGTCATGAAGGCATCATAAAAATAATCAATCGAGTGGTCTAATCCAAATCCAAGACTTCTGAAGAGACACGATGGCTTTAGATGATGAACAGATTTACAATGACACGTATACTAAACACGGACGCACGAAAACAACATGAGAGTGAATAGCCTAAATGCAGAATTAAATTTTTTGGATGAACTAACCATTTACAGTTTGGGAATAGTCATTCTGACATGCTTTCTTGCGATTTGAACTGTGATTGATTGCATTGATCATCTGATCTCTTCTTTATTTTGGCTTAAAATCTTGCGATATTATCGTATCGTGAGTTCAGTATCGCGATTTGTATCGAATCATGACATGAGTGTATCATCACACCCACAAAAATTATCCAGTTGACAGATATCCTGTTTGTATTTTTGTCAGTCACACTGTAAAAAATTTTAAGCCAGTACAACAAAAAAAATCTTAGTACTAATTTCCTTCAGCTTTTTCTTGTTTACTCAACTTTTGTAAATAACAGTTAGACTGACTGAAATTAAGTTGTAAGTCTTACAATTTTTTTTTTATTGGGTTAACTTAAGATTGTTAGTTTTCTGGAGAGGTGCAACTATTTTTTAACAAACCTTTTTAAGTTGAGCCAATTAAAAAAAAATTGTCTGAATGTCTGAAGTTGAGTGAACAAAAAAATCCTAAAGGAAATTGGTACTAAGTAATAATATGTTAAGACTGGAAACTACAATAACTTTGCCCAAGTCAAAAACTGAAAACAGTGAGTCAATGTTAACAAAACATTTATTCAGAAGCATGTTGAAGGCAAATAAAAATGTCATTTCAATTAGCTGTCATCATGACAAGAATTTTCTTTTTTTATTCAAAGGAATATATTACCCCAAAATCATAATTATTTACTTTTTTCTGTCTCAAACTCATAGGACTTATTTTCTTCTGTGCAAGACACAAAGACATGCAGCTGTAATTTGTATTTTCTGAAGTAATACAGTTTTGGGAGAAACAATAAACTAACAATTCTTTTTAAATCTTGATATCCGATTGTATTCAGAAGACATGGATTAAATCATATGTGTTACATTTATATAAAACATGGCTTACATTTATATCTTTATGTTCTAGAGAAGAAATGAAGCCATTAAAAGACTATGCACTAAATAAGAGTACAAACTGGAACAAATAAATGCTCAATCTTACAATTATCCATATGGATTGCAGCTACTTGAACAATAATTTTTTGAAGGACCGGACTCTTGCTGAGCACTTTAAGTCAAGACCAATAAACAATTTTTAATTTAGTCAAAAGTGTATTTTATGTATTTTAATTGTTTAGGACAGTTCACATTGAGGGTATAAATCAAGCCAAAGATGAGAGTAACAGCTGTGGCAAAGTTCTTGCACATTATCTAGCCCAATCTGCTCTTATAGTACTACAGAGAGGCACCTTATAATTGGGTTGGAGTGGAACAGTTGCAACATCATCTTCAACGATAGTTAAGATCCTCATCTTCTCCCCTTGTGAATGTCTTCTGGCTCTGTGTCCTGCAGTAGAAAATAAATTGACATAACTTTTTTTTATTTTGAATTACGTTACACCACAGAGTGACCCTAAACATGTGCTCATGTACCTTCACTTGAAAAGTAAAGGTGGTCATGTTTTTAAGCTTGTTCAAATTCAGCCATAGAACTAAAACTGATAAACAGAATACATCTCCCAATTTCCTGCACCTGTGCTGTTAGATGCCATGCAGTATTAAAGGGATAGTTTACCCAAAAATGAAAATTAGCCCATGATTTACTCACCCTCAAGTCTGCCACTATATCACTGCCCTTATAAAGCTTGGAAGAGCCAGGAATCGTTTTAATATAACTCCAAATGTATTTGTCTGAAAGAAGAATGCCATATACACCTAATGACTTCAGGGTGAGTAAATCATGGGCTAATTTTCATTTTTGGGTGAACTATTCCTTTAATATAGTTACACGTGGCACAACGTCATGGGGATCTGGTGAACAGGTGAAATTATATCAAGTGTGAGTGTATATGCTGGTGACACACATCTTCTTACCAGGCAAGTCTTCAGGATGTTTCCTGACTTTTCCCTCATAAACAAAGGTAGAGCTCTGAGAGTTGTAGCCTTTCTTTGACCAAGCACATTGTAGTTTCTGTGTCTGAAAGACAGAAAACAAATATGGAACAAGCTATGCAAGTTATATCCAAAGAGAAGCATGGGAATTACCTTGAAAAGGAGATGGCAAAATTCAGCCTTTAACCAGAGAGATATGACCACATGCAAAATAATTACCTGATGATTAAGTTGGTCTAGGAGGATCTTCATCTCATCGTATACGCTCCACCACTTGTTTTGTACAATTAGATGTGTATTCATCTAACTAAGAGAAAAAGGTGCTCTTCTGATTAGTTTGTGTAAACCTGTAATACTCAGCACAGACCCTGAAAAAAAAAAAAAAAAACATTGTTAAAACAGTAAGAATTAAGTGTAGGCCTACACGTTAATTCAGTTCTACTAACTAAAAATGATAAACTCACCTGATCTTTCAAAAACAAAGGCCACTGTTTTAGCACATCAGAGGTTCTTGTTGCTGTACTGATGTTCTTTAGTCTAAAAGGGACAAATACAACATAACAAAGATTCATATTAAACTAAAAAAAACAGTTACAGTAGGTTAATTTACATATAGTAAAAATACTACAGAAATGGAATAATCAAATGTGAAAAAAAATAAATTCATTTTTTCCTTAAAAATACAAAAGTTATTAAAGAGCAGTGAGCGATTTTGTCTTTCATTGATTAACAGGAAGGACACTGACAGCGGCAGATAACATATTTTCACTTTAAACATTATTTAATATACAAAGCAAACATGCGTATTTTTAACATAACATTTGTTTTGCATATATAGGCCTATATTTTTTCCCCTCTAAATTGTATTATATTGAATTATATTGCACTACTGTAGAATGCCTGAGCCTCAACCTAAGCATGTACAAATTGTCACTGACATTTGTATATAGGCCTATATAACAAATAAACTTGAAATTGAATTTAAATCGAATAGACTACTGTCACTTTAAGAGCTATTGCACAGATTTAATACTGAAACATCTGGATTTTACAACATTGTTTGTTCACTTAAGACATAGCCGACTGTATTTACATGAATACTACACACACAGTGGGTTTTTTTAAATAATTGTGTGTAACGTTATTTCACTATTAATTAGCAATAAGCCGTGAAAGATAACTGAATTCGCACTCACATTCTGTCTGAGATAAACAGCTCTCTTCTGTCTCAATCAGCGCAAGCACCAGATTTGAGTCTTTTTTAACGACTTACTGCGCTTAACATTTTAAACTTCGTGCACGTTCTTGTCTTTTCTCATTCAAGCATGTTTCCTCACTTTAACGTTAGTCTAGGTGTCAATAGTTAAGTAAGTTAACCATGTGCTACGCGGATAATCTCTAACAATAGACACTTATCGTCTCCACAGAAAATATCTTTTAACATAATACTATATTTTACCAACATATGTCTGCAATCAATGTAGCTTATTTTCATTCATAAAGCAAAATAAAACTTACCTCAGAGATGAATCCAGTCCCTTCGATAGCGTGGTTGAAGGAGGAAACCCCGTGTAACGTACATAGAGACAGACTGCGCATGCGCGATGGTGGGAAGTTAAACGTTCCAGCACAGAAATCAAAACATTAAGTTTTCTCAACTTATTTTTTTGTGTTCATTGGACAAATAGTAGTAAACATGCAGTTAAATAGTTTTTATAAGTTAACTCAACATTGCGCTCAAACATTTGCCCACTCAACTTATAATCTTAAGGTGAGTAAACAATTTGCAAGTTGGATTTTTTACAGTGCAATCTGCAGAGTCACTCAAGCTACTTTATTTTGCCTCTCCATCTGAATTAAAATGATTTTCTTTAAACATATCATATATGTGATTTGATTGCTATGTATTTTACTCCTTACATTAAATATCAGACAGAAACAGGTTTCATTAAAGCCAGGGGCCGGATTCATGAAACATTCTTAAGAACAGAATTCTTCTTAACTGCCATATCTTTTAACTTAAGAATAAAGTCAAGAATATTTTATATTGCCAAAAACATTTCTTGAAAATATTTTTCACCTTTTGTCGTAAGACTGTTCTAAAGACAAAACATAAGGAAGACTTGAATTTCTGAAAAGAATGTTCTTAAAAACCATCGTAAATTACCTCTTAAAGTTAGAAAACCTCCAGCTTGTCTTAAATCCCCAAAAGTAAGAGGTCTAATTTACAAATGAATTCAACAGAACGCTCAATCTTCAGACAGTCTCTTTAAAAAAACTTTTTTTTTGTAACACAAGGCACATTACAATTTCATGAATTGCACCTTGAAACATTCTTGCAAACTTCTTCAAATTTCTCTTTAGAAATGTTTTAATTTCCTTCCAGATCATGTTCCCGGTCTCTTATTAAACTGCTACCTGTCTGATATTCCAAAGCAAAAAATATACTTAATATGGCATTATTATACTGAATATGCAGAGCAAAAAATCTGCTGGTTGTATAAACATATGCTTTATAGACATGTGTTTTTTGTGACTGGTAAACTGTTAATGAAGAACACCTAACTAGTGGCCACCAGGTAAAACACTACACTAAGAGTCTAGCTTTATATGTATAGTTTACTTACAAAATACTTCAAAGTAACCATGATATTACAAGTGGTACAATAAAATAATGGGAAATAACACTATGGCACTTTTTGTGTTATTAAAACTATTTACTATTACTTGTGACCCAAATTACAACCCGTAGAAAATGGCTTTCCATCATCAAAAGTAATCCCGGAATGACTGAGACCAACACACAGACTCGCACTACAGTCCCGCTGCTCTTTCTGGAGGAGAATTTCATCTTCCTGAGTTGTTCTTTATTTGACTAAGACTCGCTCTGCTCTGACTAGAGGAGGTCTCAAGGGTTCAGGAGCCATAAATTAATCATCACACACACACACACACACACACACACACACACACACACACACACACACACACACACACACACACACACACACTTTAGAGACTCCATCAACCCCCAACACATCTGATCATAGCAAAAACGTTGCCCCTAACGACAAGACCCTTCCCTCATGACACATGCATAATTAACACAGTCGTAAATGAATTAATCATTATAAACATATTGATATAGATATAAAATTCATTATATAAATTCAGATCAATAAATCATCACAGAAGACATTCCCAGATCTCCTTCTAAAGGCAATATTGAGGTCATGCAAAGCTCTGATTTGCTCTCAGGCATCCTGAAGGCCACATATGAAGGTGTCAGCTGCGGATTGGGAGGTCTTCAGATTTACTTGACTCCTTATTTTTGCGAAATGCATTATGTATTCTGCACACAGTATGATGATTTTCTACATGAAATGCCCAAATGACCTACTTACCACATTGCCAAAATATGCAGTACACAACCAGAACACATTTCAATGCACTCCACTTGACCAGCCATTTATGGTGGACAAATTAATATATATATATATATATTTTTATATTATTTAATATTAAATATTTAAATTAATATCAGCTACTGATTTTATTTTAAAATTACAATTAATTATAATTTGAATTTGAACTGAATAAAAAAAAAGTTAAATAAAATAATTGTTAACAGATGATAACAGGGTCCCACTTGCTTAATTATTTCTTACCCTGCTATTGACGAAATTCTCTGAAAATCATTTTTTTTCAGTTTAAAAAATAGGGGGCGCTATTACTCCTCTTCTGAAAGAGATACATAATCCCTGGATCAAAACACAGATGAAGAAACAGAAACAAGCGATAGAAGCATTGCTGACACACATGAAAAATAAATCTGTGCATTAAACATCATATAAATCAAAACTGTCTATAGTTATTGAATGAAATGTTGAACACATGAAGAGGAAACGACTGTGAAGCTTTGAGGTGTGATGGACTCGATCGACTCCATCTGTGTTCTGATCATCGCTCTGAATCCTGTCCGGACAAAGTCTTTGACAAAAACACAATTTTCTCACTTTTTTGTTCAAAATGTTGCTTTTTCTTTGCGTTTTAATTTGATATTTTCTGTTTTCATTTTCATTTTAGTAATTTTGTTGTGTTTTTATATAGTTTTATAGTTTTCTATATAGTTTTTATTAATTTAGTACATCAACTTAAACTAAATGAAAATGAGAAATGTCGGCAACTAACTGAAATAACATAAGTTTAAGTTTTATATTTTTATATTTATTTCAAGTAAGGAAAGTTCTATGGTTTTTGTTAACTATAATAACGTACTCGGTTACTAACGTAACCTCGGTTCTCTCTAGAATAGGGAACGAGTACTGCGTAAGTATCTTACGCTAGGGGAAAATCTCTTTTCCGCGAGATATTGAAGCCAAAAATTATCCTTAATTTTGTAATAATGTAAAACGCGTTGCGGCAGCATGCAGACATAGGCAAGACAGCTCGCGTGCCTATTGGCTGACCTGCGGCAACTGCAGCAACCTATCGAGAGAGGCCTCTCGTGACGTCAGATCCAATGAGGGCACTTCGCGCCCACTGCGTCACGTCCCGCCGAAACAGGTGTGGCTTAGGCCTATAAATACGCTCGACAGGCTGATATAATCTGGTTTTTCATCGCCGAAGCGAACCAGAGCGTGTCGCATGCACGGCTAAGATACGCAGTAATCGTTCCCTCTTCTAGAGAGAACCGAGGTTACGTTAGTAACCGAGTACGTTCTCTTACGAGAGGTCTCTCGTACTGCTTAAGTATCTTACGCTAGGGGAACCCAATGTAAAACGCCGTGCGTGCTGAGATCCAACACCAAAGTCCCAAGGGCAGGTGCCCGGGGCTCATATAGTGCAGGATCACCAGGGAACTCACAGAGTCTGGGAAAAAAGAACAGAACTAGAACAGCATTTTTTCCCAGATTTAGTAGCGTCCTATAGACCCTTTTACAGCCCACGTGATCAAATAGTTGCGCGCGCATTTTGGCAACGGAAGTGGTGTTTTTCCCCACTGGCTCTAACGTGTTGGCACCTCCGAAAGTTTATCAAAACGGTTTCCCAGCATCAAAATGTCTGGTTGTTGCGTTTACGGTTGCACTAATCGATATTCCACCAAGGGGCTTAAGTTTTATAGGATTCCGACAGGATCACGGCCGTTTCAGAATAGTGGCTGCAGGCGATTAAACGTGCTGATTGGAGCGAGGACATAATAAAAAATGCTCGCGTCTGTTGTTTAATCCGCTCGCGTAGCTTGACACGCTGCTGATTCTCGCCATACTTCCGTTGCCAATATGTGCGCGCATACGTCACCGTTGTGTACAAACAGTAAAAGGGTCTATAAGGCGCAGATTACATAAATAGTATTCCATACAGACAGGGCGAAAGACTCGGCCTGAACTGATGAATATTGTGGGTCTTACACACTGCCCATAGAGTTATTCAGTCGATCAGCGAGCAGCGCTCAGCAGTTTCAGTATTCTGAGCCGATAGCATCAGAACAGACAATACTGATTTATTAGACTGACAGCAGCTTGGCCTGTAAGGTGGGAACTTCTAGGTTATAAAACCTTATAAATGTAGACGGGGAGGCCCAGCCTGCCGCCATACATATATCTTGCAAGGCAATCCCACTGGACCAGGCCCACGACGAGGCCATGCCTCTTGTAGAGTGCGCTCTGGCACCTAACGGGCACTGCAGGCCCTTAGAAGTGTAAGCCAGTGCTATAGCATCAACTATCCATCTGGATAGACTCTGTTTCGACGCGGCTAGTCCCTTAGAACGTCCGCTGAACGAAACAAAGAGCTGCTCCGTCTGTCTGAAGACAGTCAAGCGAGACACATAAGCCCTTAATGCCCTGACCGGGCAAAGGAAGCTCGCGTCTCTCTCCTCATTAGAGACCGGCAGGGCTGACAGGGAAATCACCTGCGCCCTAAACGGTGTGTTGAGGGATTTTGGAACGTACCTGTGCCTTGGTTTGAGTATGACTTTCGAGTCATTTGGCCCAAATTCCATACACGTCACGCTCACTGAGAGCACTTGTAAGTCCCTATGCGCTTCACTGAAGCGAGAGCCAGAAGAAACACTGTCTTGAAAGACAAGTGTTTAATATCTATCGTTTGGATTGGCTCGAATGGGGCACCTTTCATGGTTTCCAAAACCGTAGAAAGGTCCCACACGGGGACTGAAGGAGGTCTAAGAGGATTCAGCCTCTTAGCTCCCTTAAGGAAGCGGATGACTAAATCGTTCCTTCCAAGTGACTGGCCCCACACGGGGACTGAAGGAGGTCTAAGAGGATTCAGCCTCTTAGCTCCCTTAAGGAAGCGGATGACTAAATCGTTCCTTCCAAGTGACTGGCCGAGCGCCGGTTTAGTAAACGCTGCTATGGCCACCACGTAAACCTTGAGCGTGGATGGGGTCCTGCCCTTATCCAGCAGCTCTTGTAGGAAGGAGAGAACCGGGGGGAAAAGCATAGAGCAGGCAGCGGGGCCAGACATGGGCCAGCGCATCCCTGCTCTTGGAGAAAAACTCCGGACAGTGAGCGTTTTCTTGAGACGCAAACAGGTCTACCTTCGCTCTGCCGAACTTCTTCCACAGCAGTTGGACTGTCTGCGGGTGTAGAGACCATTCTCCTGTCGGAACATTGTTCCTGGACAGTCTGTCTGGTCCTGTATTCAGAAGGCCTGGCACGTGTGCTGCTCTCAGCGAGCGCAGATTGTGCTGAGCCCATACCAGGAGGCGTTCCGTCAGCCTGTAAAGGTTTCGGGACCTGATACCTCCCTGGCGATTTATATAAGTTACCACTGACATGTTGTCCGAGCGGACCAAGACGTGGTGTCCTCTTATCTGGGGACAAAAGCGCGTTAGCACGTTGTCTACCGCCAACATTTCCAGGCAGTTTATATGCAGAAGCTTCTCCTGTTCTGACCACTGGCCGAAGAACGGTCTGCCCTCGAGCAGCGCTCCCCATCCCGAGGTGGAGGCATCCGTAGACACCACCTTCACACTCGAGGAAGTCCCCAGGCTTACACTTGATTGGTACCAGTCGGTTGCTTTCCAAGGATTCAGAGCTGAGACGCATTTCTGATCGACCTTGAGGCAAAAAAGGCCGGAGGTCCACGCTCGACGCGGTACTCGCGCTTTCAGCCAGAACTGCAGTGGGCGCATGCGAAGCAGACCCAACTGGAGTACTGATGATGCTGAGGCCATAAGACCCAGCATTTTCTGAAACTTTCTGAGTGGGACTATAGTGCCGCAGCGGAAGGATTTCGTCATGCGCTGAATATTCAGTCTGTGCTGTGGCGATAGTTGTGCTGTCAAAGACAGCGAGTCCAGTTCTGTGCCCAGAAAAGATATTCTCTGACTGGGAGACAGTGAACTCTTCGCCCAATTGACTTTGAGACCTATATTCTCGAGATGTTCGAGTAATATGGTCCTGTGTTCTATGAGCTATGAGTGTGATCGAGCTAGAATCAGCCAATCGCCAAAGTAGTTCAAAACTTGCATGCCCCGAAGTTTCAGGGGTGCAAGCTCCGCGTCCATGCACATTGTAAATGTACGGGGTGCTAGGGACAGGCAGAACAGCAGGACTGTGTATTGATATGTCTGGCCCTCGAAGGCGAATCTCAAAAATCGCCTGTGACGTGACGCTATTTGTATTTGGAAATACGCATCCTTCAAATCTATTGACATAAACCAGTCCCCTTGGCGAATTTGCGTGAGGATTTTCCTGGTTGTGAGCATTCTGAACCAGCGTTTCGAAAGCACTTTGTTCAGTCGTCTTATATCTAGAATGGGTCTGAGACCCCCGTCTCTTTTTTTTTTTTTTTTTTTGGTACCAGAAAATATCTGCTGTATAGACTGTATAAAGGCTCTAAGGCCCCTTTGCTCAACAGTTTCGCTATTTCGGCTCGAAGTAGATGTGCTACTTCCTTTTCTACCGTAGTTTCGATTTGCGCCGCGCAACGGCGAGGACGTCGAGCGAACTGTAGCGAATAGCCTCTTTTATAGTGTTCAGCACCCATTCTGATACCCCAGGAAGCTTTGCCCATGCACTTGCATGAATAGCTAGGGGTTGAATGAGATCTGGGCTCTGGCCGCGACATGGTGGCGACCGGAGAGCTTTGGTATGCTGTAACATAGCATATGAAATGGTCCGGCCTCGGCGGGACTAAAAACACTACACTTGTAACGTAAAGAAAACTAGCCTCGTGACCGTCCGCTTCTGACCTCCCTTGTGAACGGCGCAAGTTTGCGCGGCTCGAACAGAGGGAGAGCAGGTATCATCCCCCACAGACGCGACTTCTTGGTCGATATCCACGACGGAAGTGGCGGCAGACGGCGGCCGCTGTCCATCAGGAAGAGACTTTAGCGAAGCGGGTGAAGCAGGCGGGACGAACCGGCGAGCTTTTGCGGGTTGGGGGAGGTTCCGGGACCCATTGAGCACGGCGCTTTTACAGTGCGGTACCGCGGCGGGCGGAGGTGCAGTCTCAGAGAAGGATGCCAGGCGAGTCCTCAGAGTCACCATAGGCAGTAGCTCGCAGTGAGGGCAGCCGCCGTCAGCGAGCGCGAGAGCTGCGTGATCCTCACCCAGGCAGGAAACGCAGATCACGTGGCGATCCCCGTCGCTGAGTGGGGCTCGACACGAGCCACAGGAAAGGGGCATCTTGAAAAAGACGCCCGGCTCTTTTAGTGCAATGAGAGTGTGTGTCGCGGCGGCGAACACACACAAAACACAGTAGCAAAGAAAAGGATATAATGCCGGATAGCGCAGCAGGAACGGCGACTGAAGGCGGCGCGGCCAGCGGCTTCAGATGCAGTGGCTCGTCCCGCTGAAGAGCTTTCTCAGACGGCGCAGCTTCTTTCTCTCCGGATCCAGCGATGCGTGAGCTTCGCTGAAGAGATGAAAAATCAGATTATATCAGCCTGTCGAGCGTATTTATAAGCCTAAGCCACGCCTGTTTCGGCGGGACGTGACGCAGTGGGCGCGAAGCGCCCTCATTGGATCTGACGTCACGAGAGGCCTCTCTCGATAGGCTGCTGCAGTTGCCGCAGGTCAGCCAATAGGCATGCACATTGCCTATGTCTGCATGCTGCCGCAACGCGTTTTACATTATTACAAAATTAAGGATAATTTTTGGCTTCAATATCTCGCGGAAAAGTACAAGAGACCTCTCGTAAGAGAACCCTAATATACTGTATTCACTTAAATATTGTGTAAAATAGTAGTACACTTCTATATTTTTAGTACCGAATGAATAAGTGTTTCTATAGTTCACATTTCTTTCGCCTCATCCACCATCTTGGATGGATGTTTTCACTCAGCTTGTTACAACGCATTCTCAGTTTTCCCTCGCAGCGACTGCATGCAATGCTTTCTTAAATTTGACCTCAAGAAGTTATTGCACTAATAACTAAGCAGTGCATCTCTCGACAGTGCACCTACGATGCCTTAAAATGCTGCTTACATAGGCATCTCACTAGCTTTAGAGTCCGCAGTGATGTTCAGTCAGCATACACAAATCAACAAGAAATCTGTTTGTCAAACAAAACAGTTGGTGCTGCTAAAAAACCTTTCTTATAAAGAAAAAACAAGACTCAAGGCATTTCGCCTTTTTCAGTTTCTTTCTCTGCTCAAATGTATTTCTAGCAGAACAGCAGAAATTGCCTTTTATCTGGGGTCGATTTTTAATGTGCTTGTAAATTGGTGAGTATTGACACACTGTCGGGGGGAACAGTCGATGTTAACCGTCTGAGTAAAGCAGCAGTCTGGACCCCAAACCCAGATGGAGATCTGTGCAAATGCAGATCCAATGTGACAGACACAGAGAAGAAAGAGAGATGGACAATTACAGAGAAAAAAATGGAGACAGTTGGAGGTCGCTGTTGGTCAAGTAAAACGTGAAAAAAAAAAATTAAGCATGCCTGCTGTGTAAGAAACATGCAGAAATACCTTGAAATGTTTCCTACAATATCTCACAATCATGTGAGCGAGGTTTGCCTGTTGATGATTTAAAAAAAAAAAACGTTATTCATAATAAATTCAATATTAAATGTTCTCAGTTTGAGATTTCTACTGTCAAATTGCTGTTATAGCAGCGTGTGAATATGAACACTACCTCAGATTTAATGACAGACATTTGAAGGAATCTATCAGTCCTGAAGTGCGTTACTGTCATAACACAACGGTGCATTTGCACTGAACTGGCCAAGTGTTCACTTCTGATGGTTAAGGATTAGACAACAAAATGTTGCACATTGATCAGGATTTAAATTTTTCAAAATTGCTTTAAAGCAACTTTCTTGTTTTAATGATGTTTAGAAACTTGGTAACACTATATAATAAGGCCGCATTTATTAATCTTTGTTAATGCTAGTTAATAGAAATTACAATTGTTCATTGTTTCAGTTCACAGTGGATTAAAGTTATCAGATACAACATTTGATTTTAAAAGTTAATGTTAGTTATTAAATTGCTGTATTGTTCATTGTTAGTTAAATGTTATCAAATGAAACATTATTGCAAAGTGTAATGTCTGGTACATTATCACCACAAAACACGTCAAAAACACTGATGAAGAATATGATTTTTCTCCAGCGCAGTTATCACATGCATAAGGTGCCGTCAGAGAACAGCACTGGATATTGTGAAAAATATGTGGATGTTTTTCCAAAACGTGTGATAGAACAGAAAAGTGTTTTGCTTGATTTTTGCAGATTATTTTGGCACGAGGAGGAAAAAGATGAATAATAACAAAAAATGTGTTATAACAGATCTAAGTGTGTTTGCATGTTCTCCCCAGTGAACACATTCACTGCCAAGACGCTCACAAACACGTCCTTCGCACAATCTCAAACACACACAGATCTAGTCACTCTTTCTGTTAGTCATACTGATTTTTTCATGCTTCAGTGTGTCTATTTCTTCCCTCAAACCCTTAGAAACAAAGAGAGAGTCAAAATGACCTCAATCTGTCTCCTTTCATTATAAGGTTTGATGTGCTCACTGTGGAACACCTTGAGAACTATAAACCTCTGCTCAACAACATGTCTGCATGCGTGTACATGAAAGTTGTGTTTATAAGGGAGTGATATATTTATGTGCACAAAATGCGCTTATATTATTTATATATATAGATATACCAACAGAAAAGCATATTAATGCATGCTTGTCTTGCCTGCGGTATCACACCCTTCCTCTGGCCTTTGCCTTTTTATTCTTGTCTTTTCTCTTTATTCAGCATTTTTCTGATGTTTTTGAAACAGCCCTGATAAATACTGTATGTGTCAAGATCTGACAGTAAACCAGATCTGCTGCCAAATTAAAAACCTAAGTTTGCATCAAATAGTTCGTGATTTTTATGACAGTTCAGAATTAACAGGATTCCAAGGACTAAAACAATATATTTGACTAAAACAATTGGAGTTTACTCTTTGGCTGTCTTAGAGTCTATGAATGGGAATTTGAACACATTTGAGAGAACTACAGACCATTTCAACACTTCCTGCTCTTTTCACTATAATTTCCCTCAACTATACAATGTATATTGCAAACAAAAATGTTTAGCACTTACTCGATCTGGCAAGCTCTCTTCTGATTGGTTGGATTCTATGAGTAAATGTAAACAGGGTTTTTCTATCTATCTGCCAGAAAACAAAATGGTCTTTACTGAGTAGAAATAAGTACAGTACTTTTAGAAAGAAACAAATCATGATCACAGTCTACACACATTTTCTGTGCCATTGTGTCATTATTTAAATGAACCCTTTATGTCTATTAACCTGCCTCAAAGTGGCTCATGAAAGCTATGACTGGAAGCTTTTCATGCTGAACATTTCTCTCTGTCTGTAGACGGTTCTTGGCTTGAATAAACTGCAATGATCTGGACTTTATACTGATAGATAGAAGTCTGACGTAAGAGAGTTTTATTGCACTTACAGTATATCTCTGGTTTCGAGATCTCTGGAGTGACAGTTTCTGTATTTATACGCAAGTGTGAGTTAAATGTCAACTTTGATATAGTCTTAAATCAACAAATGTCTAGAATAAGTGCAAAACATGTCAAACACTAAATGCGGCAGTGAGTTACAACCCCGGCAAGGAAACCAGCATTTAGCCAGATATCAACATTAACACGTCCTGTTCTTGTTTAAATCATTTTTATGGTCTGAATACTAAAAGATATTACAAGGCGAAAAGGTGCAAATATGATCTGATAATTAAGACTAGTACCAAAGTTAACAATAATCAAAGAACGATTATTATTAAGATAGTTAAATTAAGTCCGAAGGTGTAAATTGTGGATGGTTTTTTTTTGTTCAGCAAAAATTGAAGACTTCAGATGCAAAAGCCTCTAAGTGCCATCTGAAATTTTCTTCTAAAATGAGCATTTTTATCAAGCTCGTATATTTAGGTTCAGTAATTTCACTTTAATGACAATTCATAGGTCATTCATTGCCATTAAAGTGAAATAACTGAACCTAAACAAACAAGCTTGATAAAAATGATCATTCAAGAAGAAAAATTCAGATAGCACTTATAGGCTTTTGCATCTGAAGTCTTCAATTCAACATTTCCACCATTTTAGATTATTGCCAAAGTCACAAAAGTACCATTGTACCATACCAACCTTAATGACTCTTATGAAGGACAAGAAACAGTTTACAATCCAGTCTGACATATTTCAGAGTGAAACAGGATATTTAATGAGAAAAAGAGAGTAGCGCTTGATCTTATGAATTAGTACTTGACTGGATCATAAGATAGTGGATATCATAAAGAGGTTGAAAAATAAGACTTGATGAAGTGAGTCCAAAACGACTCACTTCAGTTTGAGTGGCAGAGCAGGTTAATGCGTTTAGATGACAGATTACATTCCCGTTCGACATCGTTCCCACAGTGTTTGACTGGTCTGAGATCTGCAGACTGGACCGGCCACCGTCACAAACGTGTTCATGGACCCGCTTGACGGCTTGCTTGGTGTCATGGCACAGTTTCCTGCCGGAAGTCTGTGTTCGACGGTCGGGTCCGTGTTTTCATGATGTCTCCGCCAGATTGTGACCCTCCATCTGCACGCCTCAGAACACGAGCTTTGTTTGACTCGTCCTGCTCTTCACTTGTGCCGTTTGGCCTCTGATCTCTGGTGACAGCAGTGGAGCCCAGCGGGTGTGTAGATGCGGTCCACCATCTGCTTCTGCGTTTGACACCAGCCTCTTCTCTTCTGTCTGCAGATGAACCGTGTCCAGCGTCAGACCCCTGTGAAGCTGACGGAGGAGAACAGTGTGAAGTCAGAGCGCTGTGTGTAACGGTGCCATAGTAGCCGCAGATTCATCTGTAGATCCCAGAGGAAAACTTTATTGCTCTCAGGTTGCGCTTTTATACGGTATAGCTCAGGAAACCCAGGCCACATTCACACTGTTAACCAATTATGATTTTTGTTCACCGGTATCTAGCACAGATCGAACCTTGTTGCAGGCTGTTAGCAGAAACACACGAGGTTTGTTTTTTTTTTCTATCGGATTAGAGACGCTTTCAAAAGTGGCTCTAAACCTGACAAATGCAGATATCAATATCTAAAGAGCAGGATGGTTTATGTAATAATGTTATGTGAAATTTAGAACTGAAAACGCCAAATAAGACACACAAAATCATGGAAATGAAATGAATAAATATTGTGCAAAATAGAGGTCTGAAAACAGAAATTATAGTTGAAAGGATTTTTGGCGGACAGATCGGAGAAGGAAATAAAGCAGTTGTTGAATAATGGTGCTAATTTCAAAATAGCAGTACATAAGACGATCACTATAAATTATGCTTTAAGTGAATATAAATGTCAAAATATCAGATCTGTGCATTTTCCTGAGAAGAAATAAAAAGACTTGAATGAGTCAACAGTTTTCATCCAGTACGAATAACTCTGGACACGATGTACACTCAATATCAAAGCTGGAATTTTTGAATCATATTTAATAACCTGTTGCTCTTCAGGTTAATTATAGTGGGCTAAGAATTAAAAGTACTAAACTTAAATTGTTAATTTAGCTTATAACCTATTGTACATTACTAACATCTCTTCCAATCTCAGTGAAAATTGCTTGTACAGTCGAGAGAAATCTGCTGTACATGAGATCATTTACGCAACAGTGTTTATTAGCTTCACTGGCTTGATCTTAAAAACCATCAAGAGCTGGAATATGTCCTGAATATCTCACTGTTGATAATGAACAGAAACCACCATTCAGATGCATTATAAATGCGTTCATTGAGAAAAATGTGGCCTATCTAATGACCATATAGCAGTTTATGTCTCACCAAACATCATGACAAAGTGCCTCACGAAGCTCAGTCATTAGCACTCATCATACATTATATATATTTGGCTGCGATCTATTATTTAAGCTCTATTATCGACTGTGGCATGAGTTATTCTGCAGGTATGAAAATAGTTTTTCCATCGCTTTTTAAAGGTTAGTTCATCAAAAAAAAAGAAAGGTCTCTCATTACTTACTGCCCTTGGTGTCGTTCTGAACCTGTACGGCTTTCTTCCTCATGCTGCTCGTCTTCATGCGATGAAGGACATTTGGACAGATGCCGTAAAGCTCCAGATCTACAAAACTTTCATAAAATATCCCATACAGCTTAGCACTATATTTCAACTTGTCTTGGCAGCTTTGTGTGATGAACGGACATATAAATGGTGCTGACCACCGTCGGTTCTTGTGTCTCGTAACATTATAAGATCTGGAATATAGTGCATGAATCAAATCAACTTTAATATGGTTCATTTTTGGAGCTTGGCAGATTCAATCACCATTTACTTTCATTGTATGCAATGAACTAACTCTGAAGCTGAATAAAGCTTATTCTGAAAAGAACATTTGTGGAATATTCCTCATGCTATAACCTGTAATTATCTTTGAGCTCTAGCAAACACACAATAGAGCCTCTGGGGAAGAAAAGAGTTTCAAGGATGAAAATTGTCTGCAAATGTATGTAATTTGCAACAAGTCTCTAAAGGACACAAAATTCAATCAAAAGTTTCCTTGTATAAAACATTAGATGCTCGCTGTGTGTCTGTGTGATGTTGAGGAAGACTAAAAGTGTGTTAAGAGTAAATAAAAACATTCTCAGCTAATAAAGAGTAATAAACTAATATAAGAATATCGGAAACACTTTACAATAAGGTTCATTTGTTAACATTAGTTCATGTAACATGAACTAACAATAAGCAATACATTTGTTACAGAATTTATTAATCTTTGTTAATGTTAGCTAATAATAATACAGTCATTCATTGTTTGTTCATGTTAGTTCACAGTGCATTAACAAATATTAACAAATATAACTTTTAATTTTAATAATGTAGTTGTAAATGCTGAAATTAACAGTAGTGTTAATAAAGTATTGTTCATTCTTAGTTCATGTTAACTAAAGTAGTTAACTAATGTTAAACACTGAAACCTTACTGTAAAGTGTTTCATATCTGCCATGTCTGCACTGAAAGTCAATAATACAAAGAAATCTAATGTACTATTTACATTAGTGTAAAAATAGTGATTTTGACCACGTGATCATTCGGTGGATTGTGGTGCGCACCGGTAATGAAGAGTGACAGTACAGAGACGACTATATCCGAACAACATCTGTCCTTCAGGTCAGCAGTAAAGATGTTGACTTTTTTTTTACTGCTGTTTACTTATTTATTTATGTGTTTATTACACATAATACTTTAGAGTAGTTAAGGCTTGATTTCTTAAATCTGTTTATATTTGACTTATATTGCACAATAAAATGACTGTATTCTGCTAGCACAGCACAGAATCAAACTGGCATTATAGCAAAGCTTTTGCTCAATGAACAAAACAACATGTTTCCGAGCATTGACACATGCCATTATTCACAACCTAACCATAAGCCCTGCTCTTCTGCACAATGGTAACGATATAAACTTCAACAAAATAGAAACTCTTTCAAATGTCAAACATAACTGAACATTAAACATTAACAGATGTTTCCCTTTACTCAAAAACACATAAAATAGCACTTAATTTCAATATTTCCTCTCCATTTCCAGCCATGTGCAAAGCATGCTGGGAACTAACAATGGTGTCTCTAAATAAAACCGCAGAATTGAGCTAATTCTCTTAAAATAAATAGGTAGCCTTTTTTCCTTAATTTTATCAGCTTAGTCGGTTCCTCAATTCAAGCCTCAAAATTGTGTACGTTTCCTTAAAAAAATTAGGAAAATTTATCTCTTGATTTTATTAGTGAAATGTTCTCAATATTTTCTATACAACACTGAACCACAATTGTTTTAATGAAATAGGCCTATACACAATATATTTAATTATCACCTTAATTATTTTAATGAAAATTACAAGACCCAGGATTAATTATTTACAGTGTGGAGGAGGATCGAGACAGGAGAAAAACCGGCCCAATCCACACCTGCGACCAAAAGATTTCATTTCAGCTCACACAACAACAATATTAATATCCATGTCCACATGGACTTCTGACAAAAAGATGTTCTCAAAGAGCAGAGAGATACAGGAGATGGTGAAAGAGAGACTATAATGAGGATTCTATAATGAGAAAATGCATGCAGTGATTTTATGTGGATGTTTCTCTTATTTACTAGGGCTTCATGCTGATTATACAGAGCAAACAGTCTTTTATGGCTTTCGTGCTGCGTTAGTTTAAAACACAGAATATACAGCAGAAACATGTTACCATGGAGACCGAGACGTTCCATGCAGTTTCTCCTGCATTGTCCTCTGCGCTTCTCTCTCGCTTCTTCAGATCAGGAGGATTCAGCAGTCTGACAGTCCAGTCTCGTTCTGCAGAGAGAGAGAGCGAGGAAATACGCAATACGGTTCATGAAGTAGATGGAAACACAAGATGGCACTTTACATGAATGACTGTTTTATCTTTGATTTAAAATAAATATTTGGTAACACTTTCTTATGAAGTGTGAAATGGTATATTCAACGTATACAGCCATTAAAATCATACAAAATTATCACAATTTTGACATTATTGAAATGCAGTACATTGAAAGTGTAATGTTTGGTCTAAAACTAGCTGACCTATGAGTGATTGCTGAAATTAGGCTGATTATAAACTAATGATACACATTCAGTTATGTTTATTGCCTGAAAATAATGAAATCACACATCAGTGTTTCAAACTGTTCATACATGATGAAATGATTGGTAACAGTGCTGCAAAAATGGCAAACATTATAAAATATAAAGGAAAAAATGATTTCAACTTCTACA
Source organism: Abramis brama (assembly GCF_963993115.1). NCBI lineage: Eukaryota > Metazoa > Chordata > Actinopteri > Cypriniformes > Leuciscidae > Abramis > Abramis brama. Next base: position 39,969,256 of record NC_139973.1, on the reverse strand, counting down.
AATAAATGAATCGGCAACCTTTATGGCATTGACCTTTCCAATATGAGCAACCAATGCTAAATGAAGCATCTAAGGCATTAAAGTTTTTTATATATTTGACTCCATATTGTAGTCATATATCGCCCCCCAGGTCAACCGAGAAGCTTTGTAGAGGAGCTGGATGTGCTGCTGTCTTCTTCCCTGAGGAAATATTTTGGTGAAACCTCTACAAGTTTCTGATCATTTCCTCATTACTTTCAATCCACAACTCTCTCCCTGTGCACCACCAACCCCCATACCAGTCACTTTCAGATGAAACCTGAACTCACTTTCTCCCTCCTATCTTTCCTCTGCTGTCATCTTCTCTTCCCTCACCCTCACAACTCTCATCTCTGGATGTGAATACCGCAACGGATACCTTATGCTCCATTCTAACTTCTTCTCTAGACAACATCTGCCCTCTCTCCTGCAGGCCAGCACACGCTGGTCCCTCCAACCCCTGGTTATCTGAGGTTCTTCGTGAACACCGGACTGTGTTCTCAGGGCGGCGGAGAGGAAATGGCGCAAATCAAAAGACACATCTGACCTGAGTATATATCAGTCTCTCCTCTCTTCCTTTTCTGTTGATGTTCATGACGCGAAATCTTTATAATTCCACACCAAGATCAACAGCTCCTCTAACACACGAACACTTTTTAAGACATTCAACTCTCTCCTCTGTCCACCTCCACCACCACCCGCCTCTTTGTTAACGGCTGATGATTTTGCTAACTTCTTCACCAACAAAACAACAACTATCAGCAATCAGTTCTCAGCGCCACACCAGACCAACCTCTGCCACAGCCAATAATCTTCTCTCCTCCTTCTCTCCACTAAACTTCTCCTCTCCAGTCATCCTACCACCTGCCCTCTAGACCCCATCCCCTCACACCTTCTACAAGCCATCTCTCCCACACTTCTACCAGCACTCACACACATCATCAACTCATCCCTACATACTGGCATTTTCCCTACAGCATTCAAGCAGGCTCGGGTAACTCCACTGCTTAAAAAACCAACACTAAACACATCATCTGTAGAGAATTACAGACCTGTCTCTCTCTCCTACCATTCATTGCGAAAACACTTGAACGAGTTTCTTTCAACCAAGTATCATCTTTCCTATCTCTGAACAACCAACTGGATGTCAACCAGTCTGGCTTCGAGAAAGGGCATTCAACTGAGACTGCATTACTGTCGGTCACAGCAGCCCTACGGATCGCAAAAGCCACTTCTAAATCCTCAGTTCTCATTCTCCTGGATCTGTCCGCTGCCTTCGACACTGTGAATCTTCAGATCCTTATGTCCACCCTCTCATCACTGGGCATCACAGGAACTTCCCTCCACTGGTTCGAGTCCTATCTCACAGGTAGATCCTTCCGGGTCGCATGGAGAGGCGAGGTATCCAAAGCACATCAACAGGGGTTCAGGGTTCAGTTCTTGGACCCCTCCTCTTCCCCATCTACACCACATCACTGGGACACATCAGACAGGAACATGGTTTCTCTTACCATTGCAATGCTGATGACACACAGCTTGTCCTCTCATTTCAACCAGATGACCCCACAGTAGCTGCACGGATCTCAAGCTGTCTGGCGGACATCTCGACATGGATGAAGGAACATCACCTGCAGCTCAACCTGGCAAAGACTGAGCTTCTCGTCCTCCCTGCCAATTCGTCTCTACAGCACGACTTCACTATCCAGCTAGATTCATTATCAATCACCCCATCAAGGTCGGTCAGAAATCTTGGGGTAATATTTGATGACCAGCTGACCTTCACAGATCACATTACAAAGACAGCTCGATCATGCAGGTTTGCACTGCACAACATCAGGAAGATCAGGCCTTTCCTAACTGAGCATGCAACACAACTTCTCGTCCAGGCCCTGGTCATCTCTAGGCTTGATTACTGCAATGCTCTTCTGGCTGGACTTCCATCATGTGCAACTAAGCCTCTACAAATGATTCAGAACGCTGCAGCTCGTCTTGTCTTCAACGAGCCCAAAAGGGCCCACGTCACTCCTCTGTTCATCTCTCTGCACTGGCTACCTCTCGCTGCTCGCATCAAGTTCAAGGCATTGACGCTTGCTTACAGATCTATCACAGGCTCAGCTCCCTCCTACTTTCACTCGCTCCTACGAGTATACGTCCCTACCAGAAGTCTACCATCGGTCAACGAGCGACGTCTCGTGGTTCCATCACAGAGAGCCGCAAAATCCCTTTCCAGAGCATTCTCTTTCACGGTTCCATGCTGGTGGAACGCTCTCCCCACCCTCATCCGGAATGCAGAATCCCTGACAACATTCAAAAGACATCTGAAAACCCATCTCTTCCGTGAGCACTAACCTCATAAAAAAAAAAAAAAAATCTTTCCTTTTCCTTTAATCCTCCCTTGTCTGGCGTATGCTACTCTGAGCAATGCCTGACCTTTGTATTTTGAGCACTTCTTGCATTGTTTTTGCCTCTTCATGATGACTCACTTAATTTAGTCCTTTGGACAAAGGGCGTCTGCTAAATGACTAAATGTACATATAATATTGTTTATTTGTCTATGTGGTGTTTTTAATATGCTTTAAAGACAAACCATGTGTAAATTGATGTTAACACCACTGCTGAGTATTTTCTCCTTAAAACTGCAGTGAACCAAAGACGCTTTGAAATCGCTGGTGTTTCTGACGTCACAAACTACCTTGTAACCAATCAGATCAGCGTGTGATCATCAACCAGTGGATCTCTGAGCTGAGTGAGTGAGTGGAGGCGGGGATCATTTGCAAATTCATAGGAATATATTTATATTCACATATACTAAATGAGGCAAGGGTGTCGAGTTACATTCAAGATATTTTAAGGCATGAATAATTTTTTTTCAAGGAAAAAACTTTTAAATATGTCATTTTGGTGATCAAGATGAGTTTTAAGGGATAAAATGATTGACTACTGTCACATTCACCGTCTGTCTTCCTCATCTGTGTGTGCACTACACTTCCCATCATCCTCCTTGGCACACCTGCACACCTGCACTCTATCAGCCATCATCATCATCACCTGCACTCCCTCGTTAACAAGCCCTATATATTCAGCACTCTCCCTTCACTCCTCATCTGGTCTCGTCAATTCAAGACACACAGACTCCCTTCCTACAAGACTTACCTGAAAACCTACCTGAGATGATCCTCATCAGCATGTCTACCATCCATCTTCTGAGCCTTCATCTTCATCATCTGCAAAGAGAAAGCGAGACTTCATCATCATTCAGCTAAGCTTCCATAGTTTATCTAATTTCGGTTTACTCACCATTCATCTCTGGATCCGATCCATTCTGCTAAATAAACACATTAAACTTACCATCTCATCTGTTCCCTGTGTGAATCGTGACAGAAGATCAGACCAAGATGCAGAATCCTTTGGATTCCAGAATGAGTCAGCTTTCATTATTCTACGCAGCCCCGTTCATCATCCGGTTGTGTCCAGCCGAGCCGGCATTTCATTTTGGGTCCGAAACGCAATTCGAGGATGACTTTTCCGATCTCCCTCCTCTCATCGGCCCAGTTGATCCACAGCCACCAGTCATCTTCACTTCCTCACCCATCCTCATCCAGAACCATATCGAGCCTTCAAGTGTCTGCCCAGCTGAACCAGAGTCTGCAAGCGTCTGCCCAGTCGAACCAGAGCCAGCAAGGGTCTGCCCAGTCGATACTGCTCACAGCGACTACCCAGCCGAGACTGCTCACAGCGACTGCCCCGCTGAGACTGCTCACAGCGACAGCACGAAGCCCTCTTCACCGCTGGTTCCGTCCAGCTCAAAGCCCTCTTCACAGCTGGTCCTGCCCAGCTCAAAGCCCTCTTCACCGCTGGTCCCGTCCAGCACAGAGCCTTCACCACTTGTTCCGTCCAGCTCAAAGCCCTCTTCACAGCTGGTTCCATCCAGCTCAAAGCCCTCTTCGCCGCTGGTTCCGTCCAGCTCAAAGCCCTCTTCACAGCTGGTCCTGCCCAGCTCAAAGCCCTCTTCACCGCTGGTCCCGTCCAGCACAGAGCCTTCACCGCTGGTTCCGTCCAGCTCAAAGCCCTCTTCACAGCTGGTTCCGTCCAGCTCAAAGCCCTCTTCGCCGCTGGTCCTGCCCAGCTCAAAGCCCTCTTCGCCGCTGGTCCTGCCCAGCTCAAAGCCCTCTTCACCGCTGGTCCCGTCCAGCACAGAGCCTTCACCGCTGGTCCCGTCCAGCACAGAGCCTTCACAGCTGGTTCCGTCCAGCTCAAAGCCCTCTTCGCCGCTGGTCCTGCCCAGCTCAAAGCCCTCTTCGCCGCTGGTCCTGCCCAGCTCAAAGCCCTCTTCGCCGCTGGTCCTGCCCAGCTCAAAGCCCTCTTCGCCGCTGGTCCTGCCCAGCTCAAAGCCCTCTTCGCCGCTGGTCCTGTCCAGCTCAAAGCCCTCATCGCTGATCACACCCAGCCTCCCTCTCCCACCTCCGCTGTTGGTGTCTTCATGCTCTACTGTTTTGCCTCTACTGAGCCCTGTCGACCCTGCTGCCCATCCACAGCTGCCCACCAGTGTTGCTGTGGAGCCGCCTCCGGGACTCCAGGCCTCAGCATCGCCCTGGTCAGTGGATCCCTTGTCCTTGCCTCAGTCCCCTGAACCTCTGACTCCACCTTGGTCCTCCGACCCTGCAGCTTCTCTTCGGCTCATTGTGCCCTCACCTCCGCCGGGTCTTGTCAGCCCTATAGCTCCACCAGGCTCACTCCTCCTTCCTTCCTCGCACCGGGCTCCGTCTTCCCTCCTGCTCCTCAGTCGTCCTCCCTCGCACTGGTTACGCCACGGGCTTCCAGAGCCCCTTCTCCGCCTCGGTCCCGTGAGCCTGCAGATCCGCCTTGGCCCTCCAGACCTGTGGTGTCGCCTCGGCTCTGGGTCCCTCTGGCTCAGTTGGGGATCCCTGGAACTCCTGCTCAGCCTGCTTCGCCGTGGCCACCTCCTCAGCCTGCGCCGCTGGGGTTGGCGATACCATCCTGGAGTCTACCATCACATTCACCGTCTGTCTTCCACATCTGTGTGTGCACTACACTTCCCATCATCCTCCTTGGCACACCTGCACTCTATCAGCCATCATCATCATCACCTGCACTCCCTCGTTAACAAGCCCTATATATTCAGCACTCTCCCTTTACTCCTCGTCTGGTCTCGTCAATTCAAGACACACAGACTCCCTTCCTACAAGACTTACCTGAAAACCTACTTGAGATGATCCTCATCAGCATGTCTACCATCCATCTTCTGAGCCTTCATCTTCATCATCTGCAAAGAGAAAGCGAGACTTGATTATCATTCAGCTAAGCTTCCATAGTTTATCTAATTTCGGTTTACTCACCATTCATCTCTGGATCCGATCCATTCTGCTAAATAAACGCATTAAACTTACCATCTCGTCTGTTCCCTGTGTGAATCGTGACAACTACAGGGGGACTTTAAAATTCAGCACAACACCGGCATGGTGTGAGTTAACAACTGAAACTGACGTAGAGATGGGTGATGTAACATTAATCAGTCACGCATGCTGTGCGCTCATCAATTACCTGTTATTTTAAAACCTCCATCCAGTAACTAATTACTAGTACTGTAGAGATAGACTAATCAGAAAATATTACCAAAAACTGCTGAACAGAAGCCCAGCCTAGGTTAGCGTATGCGTTAATCCGCCCCTGTGTGTGACTGTTAATGATTTAAATCCCATACTGTAGCTTTTTAGTAGAAGGTGACAATTTAATCTTTCTGCACAGATAACATGCTGTCCATCTCTCTCTCAAACTCGACACTGCTTTACTGTGACCTTCAGAAACTACAGTATCAACTGAATCCTTTATGTGATGCTGCTTTGAAAAGCTTCAGAATGAGTCGGCAATGAGATTCACGTTATATACAACAAAAGATGAAGATCCACGATGAAGGATCTGAGCACTGAATAAAGTTTTCAGCTCTGATCTATTACCACATTATATTTGAGTTTCTTTACAGAGCATTACTTCTAGTGTACTGTGTCAGAGAGAAACTACAATTCTGGAAGACATGCTTTTCATCTTCTCGTTGAAGAAACTGTTTTTAGGGATTAATTATAAACCCTTTAACACAGATTTAACTACATTACCCACAATTCTTGAGTTCTATCCACCAATCAGAAGTCTGTTACAATGGAAACACAGGAAAAATAATATGCACACACTCTAAGAACCTTATGAAGACAATCAGATCAATATTGTCATTTGAGTATTATTGTATTGTTACTACTGATTTGATTAATTGATGAATAATCTTGTATCTTTACCTTTTTCCTTCATTGTGTTATTTTCTAGCTTTGAATATAAAAAGGAATGGTTCACCAAAAACAGCATATACTGTACTGTCATTATATTCTCATATTGCACATGATGGGACCACAAAACTGAGTGATAAATGTCATGTGACTAATCACACTCGAGCTGCAGGAGAATTACATCATGTCAACACTGATTGGCTACTCTATGTAGGAACAGTTTCAGGAAATCATCAGTATCTGTGACGCTTGGCAGAGAAGAACATTAAACGAAGGCAGGAAGAACATGAGCTTGTGAATTATGAATCCTGAAGGTTAATGAAAAGTGTGGCTTCTTTCCGCCCCCATCATTAATAAGACACATGGCCTGAGGAAAACAGGAGATGTGTGCGGATTATACAGTACATACTCACTACCGGACACTATATACTGGATAACACCTACTATCTTTATAAAGAAAAGTCAGTGTGTTAAACTTTACAATTAACTGAGTGATGTCCGATAATTATTTGCAGTAATTAATAATTAAAAAACAATAGATTGCATTTTTAATTTGCTGTTGTGTAAAATTACAATAACTTTTGGCAGTCCGATCAAATGAGTCCCCCTGTAATCAATAATTTTATCCCTTAAAACTCATCTTTGATCACCAAAATGACATATTTAAATGTTTTTCCTTGAATTTTTTTTGTCATCCCTTAAAATATCTTGAATGTAACTCGACACCCTCGCCTCATTTAGCATACACGGTTCTATGAATATGCAAATGAGCCCCGCCTCCACTCACTCACTCAGCTCAGAGATCCACTGGTTGACGATCATATGTTGATCTGATTGGTTACAAGGTAGTTTGTGACGTCAGAAACACCAACGATTTCAAAGCATGTTTTTGAGACTGTCTTTGGTTCACTGCAGTTTTAAGGAGAATGGTGTCGACTTTTTTAAAACAACATTAAAAGCTGGATTTTCACCACAGGGGGACTCTAAAAATCACAAGTGTGTTCACTTCCATCCAGTTTGTTCATCACGCTGGAGAGACAAGGAAAAGTTAAGTTGTCAATGGTTGTGTTCGTAATGGCACACTAACATACTACTCTTAGTATTTATGCAGTCAACAAATGCACAGACATCGAAAGGAAACTGAAAAAGAGAAAGAACAGATTCTTATGCTGAAATAGACACAGGACTCTAAAGCGGATCTGTGCCTATCATCAGGTCTTCTGTCTCGGTCAGAAGTGTGATTCCCGACTCGACTGCCCTCTCATAATTAATTAAACACACAGAGCTTGTTTCTCATCTGTAACGTTGCCAAGTGTGTTGTGAGCTTATCTGCAGGTCATTTGGAACAGCTCAACAATGGCTCCTTTCCAAACCCTACCTAGACAAACTACCTTCAAAGTGTGCATCCAAGTCACTGATCTACAAACAACAACTCTGTACACACATAGATATGACTCAGTATATTTTGCCAATGTAACTAATTTTATACATACATCAGATTTTGAACAAATGGATACATTTTTTATTAATGGTAAAATGATGGCATGGGGAATTTCTGCCCGTCATCCATCAACATGCTTGCGTTTCTGGCATTAAGTCTGTTCCAAAAGGTATCATATTAAAATGCTTCTTACACAGACAGACAGGTTTTGGAACAGATCTCGAGTTGAGGAGTTTAAGATTTAATGCTTGACATGGTAAAGCAGGTTCAGCACTACGATAGGACATTAGCCAACACAGGTTTAGGTGAACACAGGTGAGCAGGAGAACACAATCAGACGTGATGCTCTCCTCTGGCTTTCTCCAAGCCATCTTCATCCAGGGAATCACTCGCCAGGCTCTGGCAGAGCGTATGAGCGTTACTCATCCCCGGCAATGGGTTTTAGCAATCCAGCCTTATACCAGTTTGCAGGGCAGATGATGTTACGTAAAGGAATAAGTCAACCAAAAATAAAGTTTTTCCAAACTGAATTTCTTCTGTGGAACAGGTTAAAAAGCACCATTTTTTAAGTTCTATCACAAAGGGGAAAAAAAAACTTGTCTTCTGAGGCCACACAACAGCCTTGTGCCAGAAATATGGAAATTCACAATAAATTATTTGCCGAATCTTTCCCTCCCTCATTTCAGATGGTATCAAGGCACATCCCACCAGGTTCGATATCAATGAGGAGACACGCAAGAACCAGTCCCATTTAATATAACAGGTTCTTGATATCATCGGTTCATCAAATGTCACTGGTTCTTGCATGTCTCTTTATTGATGTCAAACATCCTGCAATCTAATTTCTTTTGTGTGAAATAAAACGTACAGTGAATGATGACATTTTAAATTTCTGGGTGAACTCATTCACTAAATAATGGCAAATACCTCTGAAACTGCTAATGTCAGATCGATGAAGAATAGAAGATATTTTGCCAAATTAACCCAGAATACATTTTGATTCAAACCATACTATTCCACCCTGCAGAACGCAGATGTGTTGAGAGGAAAACTGATTCATTGGGCACAGATTCTCATCATATGCTATGCTTGGATGTAGAATACAAAAATACACCTCCGATATGTTTGATTCCACTCACTGTATTTTAAAGGAGCCATATATAAGATTGTGGCCAAAACTGGTACTGCAATCACTTTCAAATTACTGTAGAGCGGTGTATCCCCTCCCCCTCCCCCCTGACTCGAGGTTGCCAGATAGGCTGCAGGATCCAGCAGGAACGTTTGTAGCTGCAGCCGTGGTAACTAGAGCAGAGCTGGCAACCCGGATGCCGAAACACTACTGACTTCGTGATTGGTAGATAGGTGGAGGGTGGCGCTTCAGGCCAAAACACAAGATGACAACATCAACATCAGTTGAGGGCTGCAACTTCACTTTTTAAATGACAATATCCTGGCCGTACTACTGCTGTCAGTGATATAAGTATTTGAAATGAACATGATTTCTTAATGTCTAGTGACATATCAGGGCCATTTTATGATTAATTGAAATACATTTCTTACATACAGCTCCTTTAAAGTATTTGATTTGATTTGGTGGGTGGTTTGCCTGAGATCATGAGAATATTGTGTTTGATTATGCCATCCAACACCTGAGACCCTTCGGCCCACGGACCGCCCACAGTCTGTTCATGGACATCTGACATTGCGCACAAAAATGGTAGTTCCCTTACGCAACTTCCAGGTGTCAGGGTTCACCAGAACGTCTAGAAATAGTCACATTTACAAGGCACCTGGATGATAAAATGAGTGCTTTTGAGTAATAACTAATGCCATCAAACAATGATGAAATGATGCAAGACCATCAATGAATATCACTAAGTTGGTGGTGATGATGATACTTGGCAACAACTTCCTGGAATACACAAAACTTCACAGGGATGAACACTCTTCTCCACGGTCTGCAGAGATCAGCCGAATGCCTGGAGTCAGAGTGGGTTTGGGTTGGTGAAAGAAGAGCATCACCACACCAGAACACCTCCAGACGCTGGAGGCTGAGAAACCACGAGAGAACATCAACAACATGCTTGTGCTAATGGACACGTTTCAGATACTGGTGTAGACTTGTGCTGATCATCAAATCAAGCATTAGCATTAAGAGCAAACCAATTTCAGTCAGTCAAAAACACCTAATGACCTGATGGAAGAACCGGACCAATATTTAGTGGCCTTGTTTTTTGAGACAACAAGACAAAATGTCCCTTCCTGACAAATATGTGGTTGGGTGGCGTTTTAACACATGCCTGGCTATTTTCATGGCAAGTAACAAGTTTGAATGCTATAAAAGAGCAATTTAAAAGGCTTTTAAAGTTTGATAGGAAAAGAAAATTTGGATTCAAGGCTGATGTTCCTAAGAACTAAATGTTCCTAAAAGAGAACTAAAACAGCACAATTTAATAAAATAGGTTTAGGAAATAGGAAATTTTCCATTTAAAAAAGGAAAGAATTTTTCTCCTTTTTTTGTGCTGGTTTGGTGTAAATTCAGATTCAAACATAGTAAAGTGAATTAAAAACATTATTGCACTAGTAAGTTAGATCAAATAGTAAAAAATACTAAAACTAAAATACTAAAAAGGCAGGGGAAGTGAATGACAAGTGTTTGAGTTTTGTGGAAATCTGTTTCAAGAGAATTTATCATCATTTTAAAAAAATATTTTAATTGAACCCATGATGGATCTCTAATGTACAGCATTTAAATAAAACCATCAGAAATCCCCAATATCATCCACTTTCACAGGTGTGTGTGTGTGTGTGTGTGTTTTACTTGTGCTGACGACTCTGGCTCGTTAATCCATCCTTCAGTGCGGATGAGAGACTCGACTGCCGCTCCTCTAGGGCTTGACCTGATTGGAGGAAAAGGAAACGACATCGTGAGATAGCTGTCGAAGCGAGGCAAAGGAAACGGCAGAGAGAAAACGAGAGCGGAAAATGTGGAAAAATGCAGCGCATGCTGCCTTTATATGAGCAGAAAACATATTCTTCTTCCCCTCGGAGCATTCTTACATCACAGTCTCATATTCATCCAAATTCAATTAAAAATTCTCTTTTCAGTTTTGAATGGAAATCTATCTGTGTAAATAGTAAATGTGTCATGGATGAACATTACATTTAATGTAATGTAATTGAAGATAAAATTAGGCCACTTTTAACCATTTGAACATTGACATATTGAAGCAAATAATATTTAGATAAATAGACAGATGCATTTATTGATACCAGGAGAAATACAGGCACCGAACTAAGCATGAATTTGTGTAGAACACATGCACACACAGTGCAGTTAGACTGAGAGTGTGTGTAATATGCATGATAATGCTACAGGGCCCATGAATAAGATGATGTGTCCTTGTGCAATGTCACTCCTCTTGGCTCTGGTATCAGCCAGCCGTCACACACAGGCAAACTCAGTGGTAGAAGAAAGAGAAGACATTCCAGCAGGCAGAAGACTCGCGGCAGCACGTCTTAAAACACTGTGCTGGAGATGCCGGTGGCTAAAGCAGCTCCAAGACAAAGCGCTGCGGAGAGGAAGAGCAGAATTATTCATGATACGACACAGTTTGGCCAGCAGATTTTCTCTGGGTGACTCCAAGAGTAGCAAAACTCACACAAGCGTTTTGTTCCGCTGTTTGGAAGCGCTGGTGTTGGACTCCTCACCAAATTACCATGGTAACCATAGTCAAATGAGGGTTATGATGATTGTTTTATATTTATAAACTTGTTATTTTAACACCCTTTTAAAATGCACTTCACATTTCAGTTTAGTTTCAGGAATGCTTTTAGTAGTTGCAGTTTAGTTACAGTATGTTATGCACATTTCTTTTTTGTGCACATTTTTATATTTTTGTTTTAAGTAATTATAGTTCAAGAGAAAACAACCAAACATTGAGTTTAGATTTACATCTAATAGAAGCAAGAGCTTTGAGGAAAGAAGCCGCATCCCTGTTTGCATACGGTTTAATATTGTGAAAAATATAATCAATTCAATATGCTTTTATAATAACAATGGTGACAACCAAAAGGGTGAGTTAGTATTTTAGTATTAAATTCTCTATTTTTTGGTTACCATTTTTAAAAGGGGTCTCATCAACAACATGTTACATGCACAGTACAAAAAAGTAATGAATGAAATGCAGTATATGCACAACTTTAAGTTGACATTAACTTGAGTATTAACATCTTCAGAACAACAAGTTTAACCAAAAAGTCATTTATATGCAAAATTGAATTACAGATGTGAAACCGCCATTAATATTTCTAAGTTGATAACTTGACACCACTAATAAGCAATGTTGCAAAGCACTGAATTGTGATGCATTTCATATAGCAGTTAATATTTTTCTACAAAAAACAGTAAACAAGCATGTACTGTGTAGTATTCACTAAGTAGCATGCTAGTATTGCACTCTGAACAGTCTGTCTGCTTCATAAGCCAGAGACGCGAGGTTGTGATTAACACACCGGAAGAATCAAAGGACACCCCGCCTGTGGTGCTCAGTGTGTGTGGAGCATGTAAAGTGTGTGTGGAGCATGTAAATCAGACTGATTCCCACATCTACACCTCTGCGAGTCCAGATCAGAGCTGTCACCACCTGAACCTCAGACTCAGTTCTGGAGTTTGCTAGGATGCAAAACACGGTCGTTATGTACTTCAAAATCCAATCACGTATTGTCAATCAAATTTTAAGTCAATAAATAAAGTTTTTTTTAAAGTTATTAATGTAAAACATGTTTACGTAACCAATGCCAAACTCCGAAGCGAACTTTCCGGGTCGCCACTGGTCCATGGCGATGATGTGATCGTAACTGTGGCTCTCAGGCTCTGCTTTCTGTGACATGGAAATCTTCTCCGGTTCATTTCTTCTGTTCAGTCAGTCGAGATCAGATGCGAGTAAAATCATGAACACACTGGAGAGCTGCTGTATAGTAGAAACTGAAGCTGTAATTCTAATCGAAAGAGCCACTAAAACATTTTCTTTTTATGTTTAATACTGTATAGCTGCTAATTTAAAGCAATCTATTGTATAAAGTACTATATCAATAAACGCGACTGAAGAGCTGAATTGCGGAGCTGGTGCAAACAAATCCACATCAGTATGATCAGATGCTTTCTTCACCGCTGTGTTTATGTTGTCAGTGAGAGGAAAGTGTGCAGCTCATATAACACTCATCTAAACGCCGCTCTCAGCAGTGTGGGTGTCAGTGGGATGCTCACTAACTTATACGGTCACATATTACTGTCCATCAAAAAAGAAATGTTTCACCCCTAAGTGAAAACATGAAAAATAACTTAACCGTGAGTAAATGAGAACATTATGGGAAGTGTTCCAGAGTTGAATCACCGTGTTCAGGCTGAAGGTGAGCGAGAACAGGTGCTACTGAACCCCACAGAGACGCCTGGCCCATCACTGAAGCACCCTGGGTGTGTTTCCATCACACACACACACACACTCACCTGTGAGATCTCCTGGAGGTGTCCTGTGTCCCGCTGGAGCCACGGGTACAGAACATATACTTCTGCAATTAACAGAACTTAGTTATAATGTGCTTTTCACACTTACACCCACACAGGGACAGAAATAATTTCATCTAAAAGCTAGTTGAAAAAATAACAGTACCACTGATGTCTGCTAATTAGGAAGCTTTCTGTGTATTTCAAAACTTTATCACAGTTCAGAGAACTTAGCAGCCTTTCAGAACAATCTAAAAATAAATACATTGCCACTTACCATCACATCATTACAAACGTCTGTGATTTTCTTTTTTTTAATTGGTGGAATAATAACACAGGGCTGCCAACTTTTGAGTTTAGCTTGGAGTGAGAATTATGGAGGAGGGTGTGTGTGTGTGTGTAAAAAATTTAAATCTTGCATCACAATAAGTGTATTGTGATTGTCAAAACATTTTAGTAACTAAACAGAATTTTATTAGATTTAGTGACGTTACAATGTTTACATGGAACAATTTCTGGTAAGCTATGTTTTTTTTTTAATTATAGCTTGACACAAATTTCACGATTTCAATTCAATTCTTGTGATTTGATTCAATATTGACTCATTTGGATAAATATTAGGTACACAAGATAGGCATTGATTTTTCTCAAGAAAAAAAAAAAAAATCTCGCCTAATGCTGTAAACATACAGAGAGCCCTATCAGCTGGTAGTAGTATTTAAGGTTAAAAATAACTCAAATTAAATATAGGCCTAATGCGTTTTTTATTATATTAACAACTTTATTTAATGATATAAGTACAAATATAATAAATATGTAATATAGTACACATATTTAGCAAAATACTCTCTATAGCTCTTTTTTCTAGCCAACTAAAGTGCTATAGCCTATATTATGGTCATTAAATGGCTTTCCTGAGGTAAATGTTATGTGACATAATTGTTCTCCTGCTGTTTTATTGACCCTTTCTGCGGTTGAAAAACACTGATTGATCAATATTATGTATGAGTAATATACATTTCGGTAAGTTGTTCTGTATCTTTCAACATTGTTCATTCGTGTTTATTTACTAGTAGAGATGATCTGTTCACATGCCGCTAGGGATCTGTCACGTCACATTTACGTGTGGTAAATTGTTTTACTATTTTTCAATTAATGCAATAAATGGGGTAGATTATATGGAAGTAAAATAATGTCAAATGTTTTTGAAATAAAAAAGCCTGTTGAATTGCACTACTTGAAAAAATAGGCATTGCATTAACCATGCTTGCATTTTAATGCATTGTATTTTTAGGGCTTGCATTTTTATGGGCTGAAATTCAACATGGTTGAATATTTAAGCTGTGAATATTTTAATTAAAAACATTTCAAACACATTTTCATTATTAAAAATTCAATAATCCATTCAATATTCACCTTTCATATTTCACTTCCAAAATATTCAAACTGTTTAAAAATACAACCTATAATATTCAACAGGCAATTTTCGGTCCATTTTATTCCGCTTTGCAAATTCGCTTCCACAAATTCAGTGGTTCAAATTCGACAGTAAATTCAACATTGATGTCCAGGAACTGCAGGAAAAGCAGTAGATTGCCGAGCATACTCTCCATCTGCTGTTAGTCAACCTCACCAGTAGGTGGTGCAAAAGCGCGTGTTGTTGACGAAGACCAGCAACAGTTAGAACAGGCTTTTTTATTTCAAAAACATTTGACATTATTTTACTTCCATAAGATTAGTGTCATCTGGTGTCAGTGGTGGGAAAAGACAAAGACAGTCATGTGTAATACCATGGTATAACCTCTAGATGTCTGTATAGTTCTACATAAAATACTAACTGGGTTATGCAATTTTTCAGACATAATTACTTTTATTAGGTTTTGTTATATATATATATATATATATATATATATATATATATATATATATATATATATATATATAACCTAATATTATATATATAGTTTACACTCATTTTACAGTTCATCCCCTTCATTGCAGTGTTCTTTAAGTTTACATCATGCAGGTTCAACAGAAGTGATTAAAAATCTCTGACCTAAAAAGATATTTGCCATCAGAAAGACACCACAGTTTTTTTTTTTTTAGCAAAAACATGTTTAATCTCTCCTTGATGCCAGTTTATTCACAAGTAGTAAATCTGCAAAATAAAAAACTAATATTTACACATGAATAGACACCAGTGACAGTCTGAGTCCTGAATCAGAATTGTTCAAAGGTCTGTTGTTATTTCAGTTTCACCAACAACACAAACCATCTTGCTTCATCTCTGCATTTTGTTCAGGTCTGAAGGAAAGATACTTCATTATTTTTCAGAAATGACTGGAAAGAAATGAAGCAAAGGAGGGATGAGGTTTTAGTTTCTGTATCTGTGCTGCAATATTGCATGTTATCATGGTGGACCTTCATGGAGATCTTGAGTTAAGGAGCAGATTCATGAAGTGTAGAAGCCATTACAGGAACACATAAAAGAAGAGCAGAGAACACTTGCGAAGCACCAATTTAGACACATTTCAATCTAAGAAACACAATGACAGGATCAAAATATAAATAAATTAAAACACAATGTGATTTTTTTTGTATTTTTTACATGTGATTTGACATTCAGGTGTAAACATTGAAAGTCCCTGGGAAGAACCGCAAGCCAAACGTCCAGATCATCAGCAGTGAGTCCAGCAGTTCTCTGGTCAAGAAATGACGAACTCAAGAGCGGAGGAAGATCCTGAGATGTTCTGAGCTCATTTTAAAGCATGTGAAGTCAAACCCGACTGATTAGAGGATTCACTGCATTTACACTGACCAGAAACAACTTCAGTTTGTGTGATACAGGATCAGTTGTGTAAAGTGCAGACGTGCACCTTCACACTGACAGAACAAGCGTATTGAGTGAACATTACGGTGAGCAGATTAACCTCAGTCCAAACAAACCAGCTGAGCAGGGGAAAGCCAAAGTTTAAACTTCAGTGTTAAGATAAAGACTATTTTCTGCTTTTTGTCTCCGAGTAAAAATCTATGACGTCACTGATGATGTCACCTGATGACGTCACTATCAGAGCAGAGCAGGTTCATTTAGTCACAACCATGAAAATAAACCGGTTTTGAGGTTTGTTCACTCCAAGAATGATGACTTTAATCATATAATTTTAGCGAAGTGTAACGGCTCAGAGGAAATATATAATTGGAATCACTTTCAGAGCAATTTATTTTTCCAGCTCATGAATGATAAAAAACATTGACAGCCAATCAAAATTCCTTCCTATTTAAAGATTTTATTCACAGAACATATCGGAAGTGCATGCTTGGAATTAACAAAGCTATTGTCCATTGGTGTGGATGCCAATATAGTTATCGTTCTTGGTGTGAACAGGCTTTTAGACTGAAATCAGCCTTAAAGACCCCATGAAACGCCCCGAAGAGAGCAGCTGTCCTGTGCTGACACATTTCTCAAAACATTCGTCTCATTACTTTTAAACAGCTAATAGCTTTTATTTAGCCATTTTAGTGGCATGTTATTGAAGAAAATTGCAAATTCACCAATATTTTTTCAGGAAGAGAAACTGCTAATTTTAAATGCTAAACCTCTTTAATTTGGTCATTTCTTTAGGAGTACATCAGCATAATATGATGTTGATCTCACGGGGTCTTCAAGTTGAAGATGATATGAGAAACTGGTCAAAAAATCTTCAGAAGAGACTCATCGAGAGCATGGAAGATTGATTCAAGAAAATCGAGAAATCTTTCTCCACTGATACTGATGATCTCTCCGTGTCCCTGCTCGAGCCACTTCAATGCGTTATGAAGCGAGACACACTGAAACATCGGCTCATGAATGATGGATCTCTGGTTCGAGAGGAAACAAATGATTCAAAACAAAAGCAGCTCTTAATGTCTTCTTAATCCAGAGCGATTGATCAGGCTAAATCAATCAGGATTGCTCAGGTCCGTCTCGTTAAAGACAAAAGGCCGTCTCTCTTTTCTGATGATGAAGGCTGAAGGTCTGATGAACGAGCGTCTCATCCCTCCGTATCGATACGCCACAGAAACACTGACTCATGGATCTGAAACAATTCACTCGGCCTCCTTTTCACTCATTTATTTCAGCTCGGGATCAGTAAACGTAGTGATTTTCTCAGATGATGAACCGGCTGAAACACCAGGAGATAAACGAGTGTAACGATCATGAAGAGCGAGTTTGGCGTCTAAAATCAAGAGTCCGTCCTGAAGCATCTGATGAAATAGTAATTAAAGCTTTGCAGTTCAGTCAAAATAAAACATTTTTGGAAGAATTATCTCCTCTGTCATCATTTTTTTTCACTGTAAAACAATCAGAGCACATTCCTACTTCACAAACCTTTAAACAACATTCAAATAAAACATGGCACAAGACAAGATTTTTATTCATATTTTTCTCATTTTTTTTCCTTCTTTTTGTCATTGTGTAAAGTCAAATTCACCTTCGTCGACACTGACGCACCGCTGCGTTGGCCCGACTGAAGACGGGACAGTGTTCATGAGAGATGGAGGCAGTTGCTCGTTGATTCTGGAAACTGTGCAAATTCAGCAGAAACACAAGTGGCAAAGAGAGCGGAGAGGGGCAGTCGATAACATTTGTACAAAATAATAAAACATAGTAAACGCGCAATCAGTGTCCTTTGATCCGCCGCGATCACTGGCTCGTGACACAGTCACATGACTTCATTAGAGGATCCAAACGTCCTCATTGTCTCTTCAAAACAGGAAAGAGCGTCTTTGTCCGCGTTGTGTGAAAACGTCCACCGCACTCGACAACAAATCATCCGAAAACGACGCGGAAAACGACACCACCTACATTCAGCGTTGTGGTTTTGTCCTCGTGTGAAACACACCAGCTGACCTTAAGAGTCCCGATCAGCTGGAGAGGGCCATGGTGTCGATCACCTGCTCCAGTTTAGCCCTCAGTCTCTGCCGACGGGACTGTTCATCTCTCTCCAGCGCAGACAGGATCTGCACAGACACAAACACCAGTGAACACGTGACATCGCGAGCGCAGACGGGTCGTGCTGAGGCGCCAGCGCTTTTGTTACTCACCTCGTCCTTGTATTTGGTGATGTAGGAGAAGATTTCGTGCAGCGCGCTCATGCTGTTGAACTGACTTAAGTGCAGACGAGACTGTTCAGCCAGATACGCACTCATATCCTGATCACTGATCGCAGGCATCCGCGAGATATCAGAGTAATACCTGCACGCACACACACACACGTCAGCAGATCAAACACAGCAAAACATGTTCATCCACACATCTGCTGTAACTCAGACACACTTTAGATCAAAGCTTCAATGATCAAAGTTACATATTCTACACTTAAGAGCATTTTTTTTCCTGTACGTTCAATTATAACATCAGCATTTCTAGCACAAAAACTGTTTTTCAGTTTAGTTGAAATAAATGGTGGACTAGGGAGGTTGTTTTGCATTGTGAACACTAGTCTATAATGCATGTCTACATAGTAGGGATGGACAATATACACACTTCTGTTCAAAAGTTTGGGGTCAGGACGGTATCATTCTTTTATTCAGCAATGATGCATTACATTGATCAAAAGTGACATTTATAATAGATTTCCATTTCAAATTAACGTTTCTTTCTATTCATTAAAGAATCCTGAAAAATAAAATGTATCACGGTTTCCACACAAATATGAAGCAGCGCAACTGTTTTCAACACTGATAATAATCATAAATGTTTCTTGAGCATCAAATCATCATATTAGAGTGATTTCTGAAGGATCATGTGACACTGAAGACTGGAGTAATGATGCTGAAAATTCAGCTTTGATCACAGGAATAAATTACACTTTACTATATATTCACATAGAAAACAACTATTTTATATTGTAATAATATTTCACAGTTTTACCGTTTTTTACTGTATTTTTGAAATGGTGAGCACAACCGACCCCAAACTTTTGAACAGTAGTGTTAAACAGTTATATCTCTATATTATTAGTTTTGATGATATTCAACACACAATCTATTTAAATGTAAAAATTTAAATATAGTAACAAGTATAACTAAAATAGATTTTTTTTTAAATGTTTTTTCACTATATAAATAAAAGGGGGCATAATATTTAATCATTGTACCAATATACCAATACACATAACTATTTACATCATGTTTTTGCTAGAACATAATTCTATTATGCCATAAATAGTTGATTCTAAATTAAATGATTCACACAAACAGACAATTTGAACTGAATCATGTAGATAAATAAAAATGACTAAAACTCAACTAATGCAATTTTTGCTACTGAAGTCAAAGATGCTATTAAAAGTGTGGTAATACAAAAATGCAAAATCCTTGCAATTTCCACTATGCAGCTTAATTTTTATATTGCAAGCAAAAACATTGTGAATATGTGAGATATCATGTAGATGAGCTGGACTCTTATTCCACACTGTGTGCAGCCGTGTCATACCTCTCCACCCAGTTCTTGTAGTTGGGGATGTCTTTGGCGTAGAGGAGTTTGTTGGAGGGCGAGTCTTTGCCCAGCTTGTGTTCGGATGTGGAGCAGGAGTCCATGAAGGTCTGAGCCACTACAGACAGACACGCGTCTGTGATGCTGTTCTTGTGGATGTCGAACACAAACTGAGGGTTCTTGATCACGTTCACCCAGAACCTCAGCGGCAAACTGCAGACACAGAGAAACCACGTCAGAAAACCGAGAGGGCGTAAAGAAGCTTTCAGTGAGCTCTCGATGTCCCGAACACACACTCACCAGTTGCTCTTCCACGTGTGCCTGACGTCGGGGTCGGAGATCACGTGTCTGTCGGCCTGCTCGTCTAAGAAGTCGAACATGTATTTGATGGCCAGAGGAAGAGCGCTGCCACGGTGCGCCGTGCTGAAGATGGTCTCAAACAGGTCATCTACAAACTTCTGCAGTGTGCCCTGAGTGACAGACAGCAGTCAATCAGTCAAACAATCAATCCATCAATCAATTAATCAATACATCAATCAATCCATCAATCAATCAATCAACCAACCAATCAATCCAAATTGATTGCAGACTTGCATGTAAAATCCATGCTGTAAAAAGTTCATTTTGTAAACATGAAAAAGTAAAATTTTACAATGTAAAATTGTTTATCTTTTTTGTGTTCGCACAGACATAATTTCAGTTATCAGCAATAAATTCTAAACAAAAATTCTATATTGTAAAACTAATTGTCTAACTAATCTTTTGTAAATTACAATTTTGTAAACATGAAAACGTAAAATTCTACAATGTAAACGCACATCTGTAAAGATAAATGTAAAATTTTAGACTAAATGAATCTGCTGGTGTTTTGGTGCTTTTCTGCTTGTAGAGTGTGTTTTTGCATCTTTCTTTACTGTAAATAACATATGATATAGATTTCTGAAACTATATTGAAGACAGATTTACATGTAAATTCTATATTGTACAAAAGTAATTTTAAAGACATGAAAAAGTAAAATTCTTCAACATAAACTAAAAAAGATAAGTGTAAAAATTCTAGATTCTACAACTTATTCTGTGAGCACAGACTTAGAATTTTGGTTATCTGTTCATTAATTTTGTAAAGACAAACATACAAATCTATTTTGTAAAATTAAATTTTTTGGTAAATTTGAAAATGTAAAATTCTTCAATGCAAACTTCACATTTATAAAAAATATACATATAAAATACACGTATGGTGTTTTGGTGATTTCTTGTTTGTAAAGTGTGTTTTTGCATCTTTCTTTACAGTAAATAACATTTGATTTAATATATATGCATTTGAAGGTATTCAAACAGATTTACAGGTAAATTCTATATTGTAAAAATGTCATATTGTAAACAAGAAAAAGTAAAATTCTTCTATGTAAACTTATTAACCTTTGCAAAGATAAACAAATAATTGATTCAAAAAAATAAATGATGAGCTGATGATTTAAAATTCTAGATTTTAAAGTCTACAATTTTTTTTTTTTGTAAGCATATACTTATAATTTTGGTTATCATATCAGTTATGAGCCATGAATTCTGAATAAATTCTATCTTTCAAACCTAATTTTGTAAAGACAAACATTCAAAATTAAAATAGAAATGTAAAATTCTTCAATGAAAAACATAAACATCATAAACATGAACAATTTTGGATTCTAAATGAATCCGTTGTTGTTTTGGTGATTTTTGAACACTGAGACATGTTTAAGTGTGACTTTATATGCACCTGTTCTTGAGCTCTTCGGAGCTGCTGGGAAACGCATCTGAGATGTGCACTGTCAGATGGAGACGGGAGCACAGGATGGATAAAGACCTAGTTTTTCCCAAACCGCTCAATAAGCAAAGGTCATTGGTCTAATTAAGATACAGTTCTCCATGAGAGTGGGAGCACTGGTAAATGTTAATGAGCAACTAGTCATTCACACACAAAGGTCAACACTAACTGTCTGAGGACTTCAGCTAAGAAAATCAGACACGTGCTCCAAAAGTGAGGCAATTAGTTTGAATGCGTGTGTTTGTCAAGACGGAGAATATTAGTGACAGATTTCACTGTAATAAACATCCTAAACACTCTTGCTTGAGTAATGCATCAGAACTATACAGTAAACGAGAGTGATTTTCTCTCATTAAAAGTTTGTGACAGTGTGGTTATAGTCAACTAAAACTATTAAAAACTGTTTTCAGTAATTGAAATAAAATATAAATGTAAGAACTTAAACATAAAAAACTTAATGAATGAAATTTGAATGAAAATTAGAACTGAAATAAATGTGTAAGTTGTGAAGAACTAAAATTACTAAAAAAAATATTACAAAAATGAAAGAAACAAACTAAAAAGAAACAAAAGCACATTACAAATGACTAAAACTTAAAAACAAATAAAAGCTAATTAAAAATATGAATATAAACTATAATAGTGTATAGCTGTGTCTCATTTGTCGGCTGCATACATCATTGATGCTTCATTTCACAGTCAAGTCAAAGAAATTACAGCAAGGGCAGCGAGGCGGATTAGCTGAGGTGACGTGATGCTAACAGGCGGCTAGTAGTGACATCAGCGGCAATCCACCTGTCACTCAAGTGGCCACGTCCTTAATTATGCAGAACTTTAAGGCTTAATATAATTT
>NC_139973.1:39926857-39941857 GCF_963993115.1 Abramis brama | reverse complement strand
TTCTCGTTCTCTGGGTTAATGCAGTTCAGCGTCTGCAGACACAACAGAGGATTAAACATCACACAAACACTATACTGAAACAAAGTACAGCTGAATAGAACTATAGTGTTTAAAGTGCCCCATTTATGCTATTTTAATGTTGTTTTGAGTCTCCTACAACAGGTTTACACTCATCAAATGTCAAAAACACTTTAATGTCCTCATAATCTCCACTGCAGCATCAGCTCTTTTCTCTCAGTGTCTGAAACGCTTCGATCGAAGATTCAGTCTCTCTAAACCCCGCCTCTCTGAGCGCTGCTCTGCTCTGATTGGTCAGAAAGCAAATGCTCATTATCATATCTGAATCTCAGCTCTTGATCACAGTGATACAAACAGTAACGATGGCGTGGGTTTTACCGCATCAATCTCAGAAAACAGCGTCTTCTCGACATGAACAACACGAACCAAACTCTTCCAGTCTCAGAGAAACTACAGTGTTTGAGGGCGGAGCTAAAAGATGCTGTTCAGCCAATCAAGACCAGAGGCTGGAATTATGCTAATTATTTACAAACCTATGTAGGATCATCAGGAAGTGAGACTGAATTACTGACGACTCGTTTCAGTTCAGAATCGACACAAACTCCATTTATCTGCACTTTGATCTTTGAAACTTTGTAGAGCTTTTACATTCAGAAACACATTTATTACACACTATATGACAGATCATATCCAAAAAAGGATAATGGGGCACTTTAAATCTGATAACAAACAATACAGACAATTATGGCACGATGTAGTTTGAGTTTCTGCTGCATTCAGAGCCACTGACCAGTGTTTTGTAGTCGATCTGCTGTCGGATGAGTTTGTCCTCACTGAGGGAGTATCTGGCCTCTCCGGTGATGGCGTCGATGGGACCCTTTTCCATCTGCTGCTTTATAGCACAATACAGCATGAAGAGAGGCTCGCCTGCACACTCCTGAACACACATAATAGAGTGAGATTAGACCTCAGAATAACACACACTCAGAGGAAAGCACTTGTATATTCAAGGGTCAGATAAAAGACATTTTCTTGTATATAAATATAAATAGTCCTAAAACAGACTCAAATAACTCATGCACAGCACACCTGTCTGACTCTAGGAGGAGCTACAACCAGACAATTCATGCTTTTGCTTATAAATCAGGACCGTATGAGGTCAGTTAATCCTTCAGTTTCTCCATTTCATCCTGGCAAAAGCACCATGCCTGTTTGAGAAATATTAATAGCGAACGGCCCACAACATGAGATTCCATCATTTTGTGAGAGCTGAATAAGTGTTCATGCATATTTAAAATAGTATGTGCCTGAAAAGCTTTCCTTTTTCCCAATGCACTTTCCATGTCTATGGACTAAAATATACTTTATATTGGAAAAAGTCTTGAAAATCGTGAACGCCAGGACAATCTGAGGACGCGTCCCAAAATGACATCAATGTCTGGTCCCGTGGGCCGTTATAACTAAAGTGTCTCCATAACGGTGTGATCGAGGAAGTTTTCCAGCATTGGATAACAGCGTCTGCAGCATCTATTCTTCCAATTTCACCAATAGTGGTCATTTTCTCCACTTTGCCCAATGATTGACACTTGTGGATATATTTGTACTCGTCCCCGTCGCTCTCATTCTGCCCATTTCACAGCACTCCTCCGCTCTCATGTCACCACCAGTCATATACCGTTTTATTTATTTTATTTTTGACGTGTCGCACATCTTCTCCAGCCACTTTCTCTCACTAATAATAAAAAATCCCAAATTTTATCCATTTCATTATATAGTTGAATAACTTCTGAATCAATGATGTCTCTGGCATATTTATAGTTGGCCTTCATATTTGGTTTCTGATCACATACATATGCATGTGTAGCAATACTGACATTATGTACAATTATTTCACTATTAGTATTTCACTGATCTAAAATAACCCATTATAAGTAAATATGCAAAGTAGTATTCAGTAGGGGTGCAACGGTACATGTGTTCGTCCTGAACCGTACAGTACAGATGTCTCAGGATGAACACACGTTCACACACGTTCAGACTGTCAGTCCAAATCTGATTTTTGTGCATATCCAATTGAAATCTGATCAGAGTTGGCAAATTTAAACAGCAAAAATGCAATTTTTACTAATTAGTTTCAAGCTACATCCATATGGTTTGAATTCCTATTCTGGAAATCTGTTTCAGTCTGACCGCTCTGATCGGATTTCATGTGGTTTGTGTGACTTTCTCCCGCCATGTAAAATGTAAGCGTCAGACGTTGTTATAGGAAAGTTGCTGAAAGTTGCTGCTGAAACAATGCTGTTGTTGCAAAGTGCAGAACGAGCTGAAAACGTCAATATAACGGAGACGGATTTTGAAACCGGCGGAGACGACGGTGCGGAATAAAGCGGCTCATACCAGCCTCCGGTTCTGCCAGCGCGGCGGATACACATTTACATGTTATAACGTTTAAATAAGACAACATCTCTATTGCAAATCCCTCCATGTTGCGGATGTTGTTGTTTTTGGCGAATTCCTACCAACGTCATCGCCATGGAAACCAATGCAGATATTGCGGAAAACGAAAGAGCGGTATGGACAAATCGGATCGGAAAAGTTGTGATACACAGTGTGGACATAAATCATTTTAGATCAGATTCCAATCGGATACACAAATAATCGGATTTGTACTGACAGTGTGAACGTAGCCATAGTCACAGGCGATCCAAATCCGTGGTAATGCAACACTGTTTGCTAGCAGTAAATGCGCAGAAGAAGAAGAGGCGATCGATCGATATGTTTACATCTCTCAACCAGTGTTTCAACTGCGGAAAGATATCAATAAAACAGCTTGAGAATAATATCTCACGTAGCATTACATTTACCTCAGGCATTTAGAGTCGACAGCAGGATCACTAGAGAAATGAACTCTAGAGAGAAGCATTTCATATATGCACCTTATTAGCCTTTTCATTATATTTACTTAACCTGTTAGTATTGTCTTGATTATTTAATGTGTTTAAATAAATTTGTCAAGTTATGACACAGCCACTGTGTGAATGATTATATTTTAAAAATGAATTGGAGTAGAAAATAAGCTTTATAATTAGATTTAGAAGTTAATGCAAAACCTGCCTTATGCGCAATTTAAAGTATTTTTTTGAGTGTTTATTATATCTAAAAATAAATAGCAACTGAATTTAATCATTTGGGCTCTGTTGTTAATTGTAACCTTTAATTTTATAGTAATGTGTAATTAAGAGCTCCCTATATAGTTTACAGCATTAGCCAAGACAGATTTTTTTATCCTTTAGAAATTTTTAATTATAATAGAATTTATTAAACACATTAAACACAGTTTAAAAGAAGCAATTTTGTGTTTATTTTTCTCCCCCCTGCTGTACCGAACCGTCATGTTTGTGTACCGTTAATGATCAATGATCAACACTCAATGATCACTTGAGTAAAAACGCAATCAAACGGCTTGTTTCAAACTCTAATGTCTGGAAGAGATAATGTGCAACTCCTACAAAAATAAATAAGATAAAACACAGAATCCTGCGACTCCCGGGAGCGTCAGCCGTGTAAAAGCGGCTGTTTAGGCGTGGAAATGAGCGTCAGGGCGCGCGAACAGACCCGAGGCGAACACGCGAGCGACGGAGGGTTAATAGAAGGCTAATGACTGTGGAGGAGAGCGGGAGAAACACTTCAGAGCGGGATAGGTGTCAAACAGCCAATCACACGCCTCTCTCTCTCCGTTTCACTCACTCTCGTCCTCCTACACACTCTCTCTGGCTTTCATCATTCACAACTGCTGCTCTTCTCGTCTCCCGTCTCACTAATTTGATCATCATCTTCGTTCTATCAGTCTCCTGAGAGTTTGCCTCTGATGTCTGACGCAAATGTTTCCGAATGAGAACGCAGAAAACACCACAAGATCAGTGCATTCGGCTTTAAAGACAACATATTGCAAATTTTACTGCCTTAAAGGTTATGTGTGATTTATTTTTGTTTAATAATTAAATTGCTTCTTGTGTTCCCGTTTAATATGCAGAGGGAAAACGCCTGTCAAAACACTGATTTGTTTGTTTGACAAAGCTGATTCAACCAATGATGAGAGTTTGAAGGCTGGACTATTGGTTTGACTGACCAATGGCAGAAGAGGGGCGTGTTCAGGAAACCAGTTAACTGGCCAACTTATTCTCCTCATATTCTCCATTGTTGCAGCTCCTCTCTTCCCAGTCTGTCAGTAACGCTCTGTTTACTTCCTGTCTCTATGAAGCCCCTCCTCCTGAAAAGCACACTGTGCTCTGATTGGTCGGCTGGAACAGTGTGTTGTGATTGGTCGAGCGCTTCGAGTGTGTTTGGGAAATGTCCTGCTCTTACCATAACCGCCAGTTTAACACACTACTAACTAACTCAACCAGGCCCCGCCCCTTTATTCTGCGTATTAATTATTTAAATGAGGAATATTGTGACGTGTTCGTTCCTGGAAGAAACTCAAGACTACAATGGAGGCGTTTCAGGAGTTCAGAAACACTGACACTGATATAGAGGATAACTCCCGCTGGAGGGACTTTATGCTTGGCAACATTACGCACTAAAGAAAGACAAACATGGAAAAAAGCAGAATAGGTCCTCTTTAAATGAACGCCACTTCACGCAGTCTTAAAAAGCTCATGGCTAATTACCCAAAGTAATTAAACTGTATGAGACTCAGACAACTTTAATCAGCAGAGCTCACGCTCTCAGGTGAAAACACTGAACGACACACAGCGGCTCGTGATCCTGCTGGATGTTTGTCTCCTCTTGTGTCCCTCACTGGGACCCGTAGCGTGAAGGTTCGGCCCATCCATATGCTGGCCCTGCCACACTGGGCTCATTAGCACAGGGGATAATTAAACACACAGCTGTTAATGAGCAGCAGGAGACGACACACACACACACTGACTCTCACTCCTGTGTGTGTTTATGGAAGTGCTTTATATTAACGCAGGTTTTTAAAGATTGTAATAAGGAACTTCCCCAGGGGGAATGATAAACTACATCTGTCGGCCTCGTCTCTGAAACTCAAGATTCAGCAACAAACAAACCCAAGGAGGAATAATAATTCAACAGCCAGAGCAACATGATGGTGGACTGCATGTGTCTGGACTGAAAATCCTTGTATTTATTCATTCGCTCTCAGGACACTGTTGAAAAACAGACTGAATCCTCCTGAAGTGTTTGCTGGTTTCAGGTGTGGTTTTAGTCAGTCTTTTAATCACAGTCTGTTGATGAACATTTCCTTTACTTTGGTCACTATTTTGTCATGCCAAAAATAAATAAATAAATACACTAATGCTCAAAAGTTTCTGGTATGTAAGATTTTTTTAATGTTCCTGAAAGAGTCTCTTCTGCTCAAATTATTGAAATATCGCAAATGTATATATCGCGATATGCATATCGCAACAGCTTGCAATAACTGTGGTCATGAACAAAAGACAAAGAGAAAATCACTTTTATGTTGTTAAATAACCCTAATGTAGGATAACCTGAAACCCTGTGGTTTACACTGATGTTCTTACACTACAGTAAAACACTGATGTTCACTGTCAGAAGTTTAGGGATGTTTTCTTGTCACAAAAAGATTGTGAAACACGTGTGTAGGTTATATAATTTTAAATATATTTTAAAGATAATTCAAGTTTATTTTACACACTTTAAGCATTATCGTATTGCATATCAAATTTCGCATTATTTAATGAGTTATTATCGCATATCGCATTTTTCTTCAATATTGTGCAGCCCTATTTTTTTACATTCAAATATTATTACAATTTAAAACACGTTTTTTTCTATGTGAATATATCAGCATCATTACTCCAGTCTTTAGTGTCACATGATCCTTCAGAAATCATTTTTAATATGATGATTTGCTGCTCAAGAAACATTTCTGATTATTTTCAATGTTGAAACCAGTTTTTTGTGGAAACTACATTTTTGTTTGTTGAATAGAAAATTCTAAATAACAGCATTTATGTGAAATAGAAATATTTTCTAACACTATAAATGTCTTTACTGTCACTTTTGATCAATTAAATGCATCCTTGATGAATAAAAGTATAAATTTCTTACTGACGCCAAGCTTTTGAATGGTAGTGTATTTTTAAAAGTATCTAAATATATTTAATGAGTATAATGTGTATTTCATCTAGTGTTTGGTGCATTCAAAATTCAAGTAGTATGGAAATAGGGCAAATAAAAAAATCTAAAACAAAAAGAACAATATGAATGTTTATTTTGTGTACTTTAGAAATAATTTTGTTGACAAGATGGCTGGTGTAGTTGGTCTCCCAGCCTGACAAGCGTCCGATGTAAACCTCTGTGAGACTGACCAGCAAACACCCTTGAGCTCTCTCTCTTTACAGCGAATAACATCGTTCAAGATGCACGGAAATACAGTCGTTCATTCCAGTTCCTTCCACTTACCTTAAGAAACTTGTAGAGGAGGAAAGTAAACCAGTTTGTTAGCATCTTCTCAGCCACAGATTCAGTCCTGAGGGGGGAACAGAGTAAAAAATAAATGTCAAGGATTTATTTACTTGGGTGTGCGCGTCCCTGAGGGAACCTTTAAGAGCAGAGACATGCTTTGAAGGCTTCTTCATTTCACAATTTCCCAAGCCTCACAACAAGAGAAACAGCCATTCTGATAAGCAACATCTTTGGAGGGGATGTTGTATTAAACTCCCATTTGACATCAAAGTGCGGCGGCCGAATTATCCCGGCAGCGATGGTGAACGCAGCTCGGGGAAAAACCTTCAAAGCACACACGCTAATAATTTAGCATTAACAACAAACCAAAGCGCTGCTCTCTTCCCTCGCAAAGCAAACCACGAAACTTCATTAAGAAAACACCAATTAAAAATATTCAGTATCTTCTGTCATTAAACAGAAACCTGGCGCACAATAACAACCCCCCGAAAAAAGTCCCTCAGAATGAGGCTAATTACACGGCTTGGTAATTAACGGACCTTATTAGCGCTAATCTGCTCACGCCGTGCGAGAGGAGGTGTAGACGAGGAGTCTGCTGAAATATGTTTGTTTTTACCATCTCTGCTGAATTATTCACGCATTCTGATGCCAACAGATGCAGAGGAGAACGATACGGCACGAGAAACACAGACTGTGAGGAGTTATTAAAAAAAACTGAGGATATTGTGCTGGAAACGTTCCTGAAGGGGTGAAAGATTGAGATTTGACAGCTCACATTTATTTGATCTTTAGGTGATGCTTGTCATGGCAGAGAGAAGAAGCTGCAGCGAAACAAAATCACTCTGAAGACGAGACATCAGAGCGACAGAACGATCATATCTGACAGATTCAGGGTCCATAGTGAGATATTGGTGACACACATGAATATGGCAATCAATCATAAAACATGTCAAGAACATGACCTGGTCATAATTGACGATTCCAATAATAATTAATAATAATAATAATAATAATAACAACAACAATAACAATAATAATAATAATAATAATAATAATAATAATAATAATAATAAATGTTTTAGCTAACTAACTAACTAACTAATAATAATAAATGGGATAGGGCAAAAATAATAAATCAAATAATAATAATAAATTGTTAAGCGAAATATAAAAAATACATAATAATAATAATAATAATAATAATAAATGGTTCAGCAAAATATATAAAAAATGGTTAATCAAAATAATAATAATAAAAATAATAATAAATGGGTTAAGCTAAATAAATAAAACAAAAATAATAATAAATGGTTAAGTGAAATAAATAAATAAATAAATAAATAAATAAATAAAGGGATAGGGTAAATACATAATCAAATAATAATAATAAATTGTTAAGTGAAAAATAAATGATAATAAATGGGTTAAGCTAAATAAATAAACAATAATAATATAATAACAAATGATTAGGTGAAATAAATAATAATAATAATAATAATGATAATAAAAATTGGGTTAATCTAAATAAATAAACAAATAAACAAATAATATCATCATAAATGGTTATGTGAAATAAATACAAATATTAATAATAATAAATATTTAGATTAATGATAAAAACAAACAAAATATGTTTGTTATATTTTGTTTATTATTATATTAATTATATTTTGGTCCTAAAAATAGATATATTTATAATATAAATTTTTTTTTCCCTCTAATTTTGTGGAAAGCAGAAAATGTCCCGTGACATGCCATCGTTAGATTGATCCAGACGGAGTCTTTGAACCTTCATGGAAAATAAAGCCAAAGTGAAGGACATGAGACGGCGAGCGCTTGAGGAACTGTAGATCTGACCAGAAATCGCCGATTTGTTTTTGTGATATTGACGTAAGACTGACATGCACCATGTTCTGGACTAAAGTCCTCCGACTCTCGCGTTCAATCTCTCATCACATCTCATCTGGTCTCGTCACGTCTTCATCTCGCTCCGCAGGGAACGTGTGTGTGTTCAGGTGTGTAATATCATCTGACAGAAACAGAGGGATGAAACACCGACGACCACGAAAGGGCAAAGCCTGGAAACGGGGGGATGGAGAGCAAATGAGTGATGGGAGAATAAAGTGACCTCTAGAAGTCAAACTCACGAAGTCCATTAACACCGTGTGCATTAACAGGTGCGACATGGGAACCTGAACGTGAAGTGAGACGCCGTACCTTCGCAACAGGAGTGTGGGGTGGGTCTTGCTCTCCAGGTTTTTACTAAACTATTTTTGAAAATTTTCAAATTTAAAAATTATGTGCTACATCGTATGTGCTAGAAATTATTTTTAAACAATTGTCGACATCAGTAAAACAAAAAAAAATGTTGTATATATAATTTAATTATAATACAGAAGGATCTCTACAAAAAGATCTACAAATTTTGGGCTCAGTAAGTACGAAAGAACATATGAAAGAACATGAATTAAAAACAATAATGATGTACCCCGATAAAACATTTATAATAAACACTGCAATATTACATAAAAAACTAAAGCCGCGTTTCCACTGAAACTCCCGCTGGATTTCATCCTCTGAATTTAAGCTTAAAGCTACACTGTGTAATTTTTTAAGTTGATTCTTAGCAAAAAACACTTTGTTCTATCAATAGTATATGTGCTCATTAATGTGTAATTACTTCCACCAACTAATAAAGTATTCTCGTAAGCGTAAAATCTGCCATTTATAATACATACGAGCGAGTCGCTCGAATGGCGGCAGCCATGTTGCGCCTCCATCTTGAAAATACATTCGCCAAAGAGGGACATACCTGGAAATTCAAGCTTCGCCTTTCGTGTTTTACACTCAGTGGCACCGTGACGAATGCGAGGGGGAGATTACTCGCGACTGCCGGCAGATTTGAAAGATTGCTGAAGATGGAGGATCACGCCTATATTCGAGGACATGTAGCAGAGTCGGCAAGGAAGCGAAAGAGAGAATTAAAACGTCAACGCGACAGGCAAATCAGCAAGACCAAAGTCAATACTGGAGTAAGTTTTCCCAGAAGGAAAGAGCTCATGAGGAGCAAAGATTTTAAAACGGACGCCAAAGTTGCCTGCTTTCTTCTCGACAGGTAATTCAGCCTATTTGTGTAAATTCAAAGTTTTATAGTTGCTTGTCTAACCATAGCATGGTTGTGCATAACGCCAGAACGACCTCTAGTATAACTTGCGTTACTTTTCCTCGCGTCAATGGTGAAAAAGTATTGTTTACCTTGTAACATAAATCTGTGCTGCGACGGTGATGAATAGTTCGAACCTCATCACTTGAAGGAACACTCATGGACGAAGTCGAACTGGAAGCCAAGTTAATCTTGGAATAATACGGCCACCGTAGGAGTTAAAACGCCCTCGGAATTGAAAGGAACAGAAACTAATATTCACTGGGCAGTCATATACAATTTCACCGCTAGATGGGGGAAAATATCACACAGTGTAGCTTTAATAAAGCCTGAACCTCGTCGTCGGTCAATCGGTCGTATTTTTTAAACTCCATTGTTGATTCGAATAGCAAACGACTGCTCCTGCACGCACCGGTCCGCAACAGATGAAATGCTGTGTGGAGTCAAGATGCGGCCAATCAACCAATCAGCATGTTCACTGCACAAGTCCCACCCCTGAAAGTTCCTGAACTTTGAAAAAATACCATCTCGCGAGCAGGGACTTACTGTGGGGGAAATATTTACCCGGAACTTCATTTAGACCCTGCGGTGGAAACACAGCGAGTCCCAGCCCAGAGCAGTTCCTGGGCAGAGTTCCTGCGGTGGAAACGCGGCTGTACAGTAACTCGAAGGTGCAGTGAGCTGGCGTACCTTCTCAGCAGGAGCTTGGGGTGGTTCTTGCTCTCCAGGTTCTTGTCGATGAGGTCGGACAGCAGTTGTTTCAGCACACCGGTGGCGTACTCCATCTCTCCCTGCAGGGCGCTCATGATGAGAGACGCCACGTTCCCTCGGTCCCGCATGGAGAACGAGCGCTGAGCCTCTAACGTGCGGATGAACGTCAGCAGAAAGTGCTTCTTATTCAAGAGCTGCCCGAACAGAGTCAAAGACTTCTCCACGTTCGCCGGCACCTGAGAGAGACGAGACACACCGCGATCAGATCAGAACATCACGTCTAGTCACATTTATTTATACAGCAGTTTATATCATACAGATCATCTCAAAGCAGCTTCACAGTGATAAACATGAAAATAACAGCTTAATGTTGCAAAATACATCAATTATGAAACCGAATCATTTCAGCTGTAAAGCAGCTCTACAGAAGACAATAGTGTTATTGTTCAGATCAATTCAGTATTGATTCAATTCAGTTAAAAATTAATAAATAATAATAATCATCATCATCATTATAATGATAATATTAAATAATAAAAAATGTTAGAATAAATAAAATAATTAATAATAGGTTTAAAGTAAATAAATATTATAAATAATAAATGGGTCAGGATAAATAAAATAATAAAATGTATAATATTAATAATTCATGGGTTAAGGTAAATAAATAAACAAATATTAATAATAATAAAAATAAAATAGTTATGATAAATAAATAAAATAAATAACAATAATAATAATAATAATAAAAGGGTTAGGATAAATAAAAATAAAATAATAAAACAAATAATAATAATCAATGGTTGTTTAGGTAACCATTGATTAAGGTAAGTTAAGGTAAACAAAATAAAATAAATAATTAAATAAATAAATAAGGTAAATAAAATTAATAATACACCAACAAAAACAATATAAAAATTGCAAATAAAAAGTTTATCAATTATAAAACAGACTAATATTCAGCAGTAAAGCAGTTCTACAGAAGACAATAGTGTCATTATCAAATCATTAATGTTACTGAATGTGTCTTTTAAACCCCAACTAAGCGATCCAGAGGAGAGAAACCCAAACTCCACCCGGTGACAGTAGTGGAGAATAAACCTTCGGAGAAACCAGGTTTAGTCCGGGGTTAGTTCTGCTCTGGTCTAACTTTAGTCTGGGTTAAACCTGTCCGCATGTACCTCCATCTCCTTCAGCACCGGATGGTCCTCTATTCCTGGGAAAAGCACTCTCATGGCATACGTGCGGTAATCCAGGAACGGTATTCCCGCTCCATCCAGATCCTGAGTCAGCTCATGGATATCGGTCTGCAGCTCCGCAAACGCTGGAAACAGAGTCAGAGAAACCGTGAATCTCGGTGTCATGCAAAGTAGAAGAAAACGGGTTTCTTGAATTCTGACCAGATATTCAGTCGGTCTAGTCGTTTATTAGATGCTTATTAACATGCGAAAACATGCAACATGCTCTCCTTCCCAAGCCTCCGATCCAGTCTGCCACTCGCCTAATCAATCTGGACGGTGTGGTTATTTATTGCCTTTTTATTCATCCTGGAGGACGCCTCATCACTTATCAGAGACCTGTCACTCTCGCCTCCTGCTATCCATCTCTTTTATCCTCTCTTCCCTGTCCTCATCCCTCTCTCCGTGTCTGGAGACAGACAAGGTCGTCACCTCGGGCCCGACAGAGACAGATAATGGGCGACTCGTCTCACGCCCTTGTGACCACGGAGGGAATGAGACGGGCGTTCTGTGCGCGTGTGTGTGTATGATAAATGATGTGTGTGTCGTGAGGTCATCGCTAACAGGAGACCAGAGAAAACAAAGCCAATCAGAGAGAGGCGGCGAAGAGCAAACAGAAGAGAAAGATAGAACTGAACTCAATTGAAAAGGATTGAAGGAGAGTGATGAGATGGAGAGAACAAACAAATAATGAAAGAGAACAAGAGGACAGATAAAGAGCCAATAAAAAAAGAACAAAGAGCCAAAGGAAATATTAAAGAAAGAGTGAAAGGAAATGCAGAAGAAAAAAAGAAAGACAGGTGTGAAAGAACGGAAGTAACAGAGCAAAAGAAGAAAAGCAAAAGTAGTGAAAGAGCGAAAGAAAGCTCAATAAAAGAGTGAAATTGTGCAAAAGATAGAAAGCACAAAGAAAACACAAAAGAAAGAGTGAAAGTATGAAAAAGTATGAAAAAGCATAAAAAAGCGTGAAAAGAACGTGAAAGAGTGAAAACATGAGAGTATGAAAGCAGATAAGAAAGTGTGAAAGAAAGAAAGAGCAAAAGAAAGCATGAAAAATTAGAGCGAAGACAGAAAGAAAGAGCAAAAGGACAAAGAAAGAAAGTGAAAAAAAGCTAAAAAAGTATAAAAGTGAAAGAAAGTGTAAAAGTCGGAAAGAAAGCACGAATGAGTGAGGGAGCGAAAGAATGTGTGAAGGCATGAAAGAAAAAGTGATTGAAAGATAGCATTAAAAAGCATGACAGAAAGTGTGAAAGAAAGAGCAAAAGAGAGAAAGAAAGTGTGCGTTACCCTCTTTGCACTCCAGGGCGACTCTGGACTCCAGGTTGTGCATCTGCAGCTGCAGTCGCTTGAGCGTTCGATCCGCGTCGCGGGATTTGCGCTTGTAGGCGATGAGGATGATGATGATGACGAGCAGAAGAAGGCCTCCTCCTCCCCCGATCCCGATGATGGCGGGAAGAGTCAGCAAGCTGTCGGAGTAGATCTGCAGGGTTCCTGGAGAGTAGCGGAAACCTCCGGCCAGGATCTGCGCAACACACACACACACAGAGTGAGCACGTCACACGATGATTGACAGGTGTCAAAGTGGTCAGTGCATGGAAAACAGGAATTTTCTTTTTCTTATGTAATAATAATATAGTTTGATAAAATGTCCTTTACAAGTCCGCAAAGAGTAGTTACTGAAACTAAACAGTTCAGAAATCATGAGCTCATGAATATGACTGTCCAACACAGCTCCTCATTTCATATGCAAAAAGCTCAGCCAATCATGACAGAGGTCATTTACATATGAAAGAGTAGCCTGTTTAAAGTCAGCAAGAAACATAAGTGGCGTTATTCTTTACTATTGTGATGTTTATGAAAGAGCTTCTGGAACAAGAACAAATGTGGGCGGGGCTTGATTGTGTCTGTGAGGAATTGATTGGATGGCTGTGGTTTGCTATTGGCTGATCTCATGTGAGTGACAGGTTATAGCCCCGCCCTCGTCATCAGAGAAGAGAAGAGATGCTGCAAGAGGAACTTATTCTCATTCAAGATTATGAGGAACATGAATTTAAAACAATAATGCTGTGCACCGATAAATCATTTATAATAAACACTGCAATATTCCATTCAAAACAAGAACTGTCAAGTGTGATTTCATGGTGACTTTAATTGTAAATGTCAGAGTAAGTGGTAAAATGGTCATGAAAAACTAAACTATGACTTTTTTTGGTGCAAGAAACCAAGACTATAATTATAAGTAGACTAAAATATAGAACAAAATGAGCTCCTAAAACATTTGTGATTACGTTTTATCCCACAATCCCATTGTGAACGCACCTCACAACACCACATTAATCCTCATTGCTCGAATAAAGCGGCATTTTAGAGAGTGTTATTAATGTAGATCACACTCAGCCGGGTTTATGGGGCTAATGGGGTCAGACAGGCTAGTGTGAAGTTTTATACTGAGTAAACTGAGCTAAACGGGGGTGTCTCGCTGTCACAGCTTCATATGGGTCGAGGACAAACATGTGGGTCAAACGCGCCGGCGTTCTCCCTTCAGACTCGTCTACACAGAAAGAGAGCAGACAGCTAGGGAAAAAACATCGGAGCAATGTTTTAATAATCCTGCCTTCACGCTCATGTTCAGCAAATAAAGAGCGCTATTTAAAGATGAAAATGTCTACATGTAAATACAGATCTGCTTCTCAGACTCTTTGCAAACTCAGTGTAAATAAACACAACGAAACCCCCCGAGAGCAACGACAGAAACTGCCATCAGTAATCTGATGCTGAGAAACACGGACTGAAACGCAGGAGAAAAGAGATGAATGAGAGGAAGAGCCACAAATGAGACGGCGTGATAGTCGTGGGAAAGAGCAGAAGAAGAGAAGGGAGTCACACACTGCGCTGACACACTTACGGTCACTTTATGTTGGCCGGTGAGATCTGGCCATTCACACAGCAGCTGCGTCTCTGACACGGTCAACACACACGCTTTGTCACTGATCAGAACGGTGTAGTTCAGCCTGTAGTTCCCAGGAGCCGAGGGAATCAGATTCCTGCCCTGAAACACAACACAAACAGATCATATTGTACATCATCATACAGAACATCATCCAAAAATACTCTTTTTTTAGGTTTTTTTTTGGTTTTTTTTAGGTTAAAACTACACTCTCTTATCCCAGTTTATTGTTCATTGACTGCTATTATTACGCCATTTATTAGTTTATCTTCCCCAAAAGTGTAAACATTGAGCTTCCCATTAACCATCTAAACACTGAGTGTCCGCTCAGACCCGTCAATCTCTTTTCTGCTCGGCCTATAGCGAGAGTTTAAGGTGTGGCTAATGTAGCAGGGGGCGTGGCTAAAGTAAAATGAAAAAAATAAAAAACTTAAAATGATTAAAAATGTTGCCTGACATAAAATAAGCTA
>NC_139973.1:39904357-39921857 GCF_963993115.1 Abramis brama | reverse complement strand
CTGGCGATGCTCCAGTCGGGCTCGATCTTCAGGACGCTGGGATCATCCGTGTAGTTGAACTTCACCTCTGGGTTTCTGAGCTCGGCTGCGTTTATGTCCACCATCACCGGGGTCCCGCCTGAACCCAACCCTGCCGGAGTCACACACACGATCTCCCGGGCGCTCCGCCTGTCAAACACACACACCAGCAAACTCAACATCTCCTTCTGTTAAACGACTTCTGTTACATTTTCGTATGCGTTTTTTCGTATTCGTCTTTCGTTGGCTCTGAATTGTAAAAAAAACACATCTCAAAATGCTTGCTACGGATGCGAAAAACGGATTTTTTTCATGACGGATGAAAGTTTCGGAGGCAGTGTGTAAACCTGATTGACAACGTGAAGTTGTATTAATTTTTTAACGTACGAAACTTTCAGACTCAATGTGCAAAGACCTTTACACACTTTACACACCAATCAGTTTCTTTTCTTTTTTGTTATTACATGATTTGATTGTATTGGCAAACCCAGAGAGAGAACTGATTGTGAAGCGGATCACGTGTGTGTGTGTGACACACACTTTCATCAGGTTGCATCAGGTTTGGGGGTTCAAAGATCACAGATTCACGGCTCCGAACATGACGGACTTTAATCTGATCAAACGAACACATGTGCGTCTGACGGCGCGATTAGTCATGTGACAGATAAGAGGAGGATGAGATTCAGTCTGAAGGTTTGTTCTCATGTTTGATCAGTGTCCTCCACGTGTGTGTGTGTGTGTGTGTGTGTGTGTGTGAAACTGCGGTGTTGCCTAGGCAACTGTGTTCACAACACACACTGGTGAATCCTGCTGAGTTCTGGATGTATTTTGACAAGACTGTCGTCACATGATTGGCTCCGACAACACAAACCCATCAATCGTTTCTGAAGACGGCTAAAAGAAATCAGTCACTTCTGCCAGTTCCTGTCTCATGACAGTGCTATTTTACACTTACTGCATAATACATTTTCCCTGAGACAATAAAGTCATACAAAAATGACATACATTAACCTATGTTTCACCCCTACGATAAAGTACTGTGACGGCACGATCATTTAGAGATGCTATCAGATGGCAAAGAGAAGATTTCAGGTGAAATTTCACACCAAAATCAATAAATAATTAAAACAATTATGATTTTTTTGGTGTGTGTGTATATATATGTATTGAGAACGCATTATGCTAATGTGAAATTATAAATTTAAATGTTCTTAATTTCCATGAACAAAATCTAACTGGTCTAAAATATATATATATATTCTTTGTACAAAATATAATGATTAAAGGATGAAATATTGTATTTAAATAGTATTCCAATAAATTAAATAAAAAACCATGGACGCTATTTTAGTACTGTTTATATGCTATTATAGTATGTATTAATATTTTGAAAAAGCTGTTGCTGTTATTTTATATTTTAAGTTTTCATTTTAATTTTAGTTTAGGATTTCATAATTTTATTATGTGTTTTTGTAAAAAAAATATATATTTCTATTTATTTTTACTTCAGTTTTAATTATTTTAGTACTTCAACTTTTTTTTTTCAGGTCCAAAGCAAAATTTCTAACATTTATATTTGACTTAATTTCAGCTTTACTTTAATTTAAATATAATTTCTAATAGTTTTAGTTAAACAATAACACATACTAAATTACAACTGAGCAATGTAGTAAATATTGTGTTAATTTATTTCATCACAAAATGATCCCACCACTGAGGGCCGCGTCTGAAAGCGTCAAACCCAACCGGTTAAAGCTTAAATGTGACCCTGGACCACAAAACCGTTTTCTATGTCTCTGCACACCAGAAACGTGCAGAGGCGGACAGAGTACACAGCTACATTACTCGAGTAAAAGTACAGATACCCCTTGCTAAATTTTACTCAAGTACAAGTAAAAGTACTACAGTCAGATGTCTACTTAAGTAAAAGTACTAAAGTACTTGTTTTTAAAAGTACTTGAGTATCAAGAGTACAAGAGTACATTTTCTAAATATTGCATTACTACTGCCACAGTGCTTACACTGGTAAACAGCAAACACTTGAAGCGAAAACTATCATTAACTTGTTCAGAAAATTGAAATAGTTTGGCGAGGTGGGGCCACGGCTTGGCATATTCCCGGGATGCGATTTTTTTCCCCCAGGATGGTAGGGGAAGACTCATGAATATTCATTAGGGAAGTCATCCCTGATTGGTCTGATGACCTACCCCTAACCCCACCCCTAAACCTACCCGTCACTGGGGTTAAGACCAATCAGGGATGACTTCCCTAATGAATATTCATGAGTCTTCCCCTACCATCCTGGGAAAAAAAATATTGCTCCCGGGATGGACCTGCTGCGTCTTCATCCATTGTTTCGTCCATGGTTTCGTCTCTTATCTAAATCTGACCATGGAGTTGACTTTGGCGGAAAGCTGAAGGTGATTGCTGATAGGCTGTCCCAATCAGTGGCGCCTGCACAATCCAATCACATTTGAGAGGGTTTCCGAGATGTTTCTTTTTTCCTTTTTTTTTTTTTTTATTTTTTTTTAGAAGAAGTAACGGGTACTCACAGTTATGGATAGAAATGTAGTGGAGTAAAGAGTACAATATTTGTCTCTCAAATGTACTTGAGTAAAGTCATGAGTACTCCCCAAAAATGATACTCGAGTAAAGTACAGATCCCTCAAAATTGTACTTAAGTACTGTACTCAAGTAAATGTACTCCGTTACTGTCCGGCTCTGGAAACGTGTCTGACGCGGCGCTGCTGCTGATAGGTGACATATGAAAAGCCTCATTGGTGATATATTTGACATATGGGGAGAAAGTTGTGGAAGGCCTGTACTTCATGTTAAACATATATAGCAGCAAAGACAACGTCGGCAGTGTTGACGGCAAAATAGGCTACAGAATATTTCGTTCTGTATTGACAGGTGCAATATTTGAAAATCGATAATATTTTTTTTTAAATTACATTTATATCTGCATTTATGTCAAAACCTAGAGACTTGTCATTTATTAATATGTATTCGTGTCAAAATTACATATAAACATCTTTTCCTATTAAGATATATAAGAGATAAGAGATGAGCAGTACCTCTGGAAGCGGCAGGTGTTGAGTCCGATCTTGATGGAGACGGCGCTGCCCGCGTTCAGATGACTGCCGTGGATCGTGATCCTCGTTCCTCCAGAGATCGGCCCGTACGACGGCAGCACACGCGTGAAGTACGGTGACTGGACAGGAGAAGATATGAAATATAATCACTTCAGCTGGAAAAAAACTTCTGAATTTCATACATTGAGTTTGTAACACAAGACTAGAGAAGCCGTCCTCGTCCTGTCTTATGTGAGACACTGAAACTGAAAATTCAGAAACAAGATCCGCACACGAATATAGGCCAAACAGCTCACAGGATTTTATTGTCCAGAGGCC
The DNA here is from genome assembly GCF_963993115.1 of Abramis brama. Taxonomy (NCBI): domain Eukaryota; kingdom Metazoa; phylum Chordata; class Actinopteri; order Cypriniformes; family Leuciscidae; genus Abramis; species Abramis brama. The sequence goes on along the minus strand of NC_139973.1, from coordinate 39,918,426 downwards.
ACAAATAAAGTGAAAAAGTGCAAAAATGTGTTTGGGTTCAACCCTCCATCAGTGACAGGTGTCACCTGCGGTCATTTACACACTGTTTACACAGATGTATGCTTGGTGACATCTACCAATAAATATTTGTGATTTTTTTCAGATTTTTTAGTTCCTTTTGGATCTTACGCACCGCAAGAAGTTATTACTCATCCGTTTGGGACTAATGTTTGGCGCTTCGCCTTTCCATCCCCTTGACACTGAAACTCACCACAAACGTGAAGGCTTTAGGAGACACGGCCCTGTACTCCGGCAGACAGTCTCGCACACACACTTCCACCTGAGCTTCCTGCACACGGTAACCTGTGGCGTCGGCCAAACGACACACAATCCTGCAGAGACAGAGAGAGAGTGAGAGAGAGAGTGAGAGAGAGAGAGAGAGAGAGAGAGGGGGGGTGGGGTGGTTGGGGGTTGGGGAGAGGGGGGGGGGGGGGGGGGAGACGAGGGTCTTAGACGGGTCTGGACCATAGACTAAAAAATATGGGCGTAGTGTCTGTGATGTCACTCGTAGTGTTTCTGAAGAGCATTTTTGAAGCCCAAAGTGGGCGGAGCCGGCCGTCGCCATCTTGGCCGCGTCAGTCCCGGATAAACGAGCAGCGAGGCGGATTAGCTGAGGTGACGTGATGCTAACAGACAGCAGACAAACGACTAGTAGTGACATCAGCGGCAATCCACCTATCACTAAAGTGGCCAAGCCCTAAATTATTTACAACTTTAAGGCTTAATATAATATCAACAGATGAGTTATAAAAATATTCATCCCCCTCACAGTCGTCATAAAGGGCAAAATTAGCTATATAGACCAAAAACACTTTTTGCACCAGGCTGTAAACATGCTTTATTCTGATGCAAATTTGGGCATTTTAACATGGTAGTTTATGGGATTGAGTCTCTTCTGCAGCCGGCCTCTAGTGGCCAGTGGATGAACTGCAGTTTTAGTCACTTCTGTGTTGGATTCAAAACAGAGAAAGGAAGGTTGCTGTTTGGTCTGGACGCACGGCCGCCGGCGCTAAACGTTCAAAACAATGATTGAGCGTCCGAACACGAGACAGACGGGTTACAGGCGCTACATGAACACACACCGCTGTAATGAGACGCAGTAAAACCCTCACTGGACTGGAAAACGGCTCTCTGTGATTAATGGGATGGACAGCGAATCCTCCCATCATGCCCTGGGGCGGCTCGTGAGTTATTAACCACCCTGCGTCTGTGTCGAGCATTTCTAGTGCGGATGGGAGAAGAGTTTCTGTGTTTGTAATGAAACCCTGATGCTTGTTTAGCTTCAGGAAACTGTAAAGTCATTGTGACTCTGTTTCAGCAACAGGACTGGAAACCGTCGAAAAGCCAGGAAAGCGACTGCAGAAAACAGACGTCACTGCTGTTCAATGAGAGACGTGATCTACAGTGATGGGTCTGGACGCTTGTTTCTGCTGCAGAATAAAACATTTTAATTTAAAAAACTAAAATCAACAGTTTTAAATGCTGCAAGTGAATTCTGGCATCACAACCATTTAATGTGCGGTTTGAATAATGGATATTAACCTTGAGACTGAATTTGTTATTTATTAAGATTAGATGATGGAAAAAGTGATCTAAAAAAAGTATATAAGCATGCACAGTTAAATATCAAATAACAGACGATCTATGTGCAAACTCAACTGATACTGCTAAATTTAATTAAAAAAATCTCTTATATCAGCTGATAACCGATATATGTTCCAATACATTGTTCATCAGTGACAATGGTGATGATCTACTGTTGCTATGGTTACCGTCAAACAATGTTTAATTGTTTCATTGCTTTTCAACGAGTGATACGAGTTAAAGACGCACCGATATTAAAATCCTGACCTATACGGCCCGTTCACACCAGGAGCGACAACTGTAACGATATACACAGCCGTTTGGGATCGGTGAGATTTTTAATGTTTTTAAAAGAAGTGTCTTCTGCTCACCAAGGCTGCATTTATTTGATAAAAAACAATTTTTTTTTTATTTATAAAAAGTAAATATTATGACAATTTAAAATAGCTGTTTTTTATTTATAATTAATATAAATTTTATTTTAGAATTATTGTTTTTAAAATATAATTTATTCCTGTGATCAAAGCTGAATTTTCAGCATCATTACTCCAGTCTTCAGTGTCACGTGATCCTTCAGAAATCATTCTAATATGATGATTGATTCAATCAGAATCAACCAATCAGAGCAGAGCAGCTCTCAAAGAGGCGGGGTTTAGAGAGACTGAATCTTCAAACAAAGCGTTTCAGACACTGAGAGAAAAGAGCTGATGCTGCAGTGGAGATTATGAGGAAATTAAAGTGTTTTTGACATTTGATGCATGTAAACCTGTTGTAGGAGACTCTTTAAACTGAATTAACACAGAAACTGTGTCAGTACAAGAGACTCACTGCTCAGCGCTGACGTATTCCTCCTCGATGGGCGTACAGGCCACTTTCCCGATCCGCACGCCGTTCTGGATGTCTTTGAACTGAAGGCCCAGATTCTCCCCGGTGATGGTCAGTCTGGTTCCGCCCTGCCGTGGACCGGTCTCAGGAGACAACTGGACCAGGACAGATCAACAGAAGAACGTCAATGAACTATTCCTTAAAGCAGGGTTTCTCAGACTCGGTCCTGGAGGGCCGCTGTCCTGCACAGTTTAGCTCCAACCCTGATCAAACACACCTGAGCAAGCTAATCAATGTCTTCAGGATCACTAGAAACTCACAGCTAGGTGTGTTTGATCAGGGTTGGAGCTAAACTGTGCAGGACAGCGGCCCTCCAGGACCGAGTTTGAGGAACCCTGCCTTAAAAAGCCATCAGGACTGTGTTTCCCGTATAACTGTGTAACTCGCTGCTTCACTACCAGAATACGATGTATCTTTGAAGAAATCAACTAGCTCGTCACGACTGTTTCCCGAAACCGTATTGTTGCAAAGTGGTCGTTCAACCACGTTGGTTAATGATGTCACGCAGGTGTTGGGAGTAATAACTACTGTTAATGAATCTGTTTGAGATCGAATTAATGCAAGATGTTTGGCTATAGATCACAGACACGCATCTGAGGAATATTTCTCATGTTTCTCAGTTATTTTGCTTTATTTCCAGATTCAATCATAGACTCGTTCTTACATAGTAGAGCACATTCACACTCTTCAAAAACGACGCTTTAAACCTCTTTACAAACTAAATGACATTTGTATGTATTCTAAATAACAGATATAGATTATAGCTTTCCTGCAGCTCAAACAGTAGAGCGTTGGCGCTTGCAACGTCAAGGTCATGGGTTCGATTCCCAGGGAAAGCAAGAACTGATAAGAATGTAAATGTGTGCCTTGAAATGCAATGTAAGTCGCTTTGGATAAAAGCGTCTGCCAAATGCATAAAAATGTAAATGTAAAAATATAGATTGCACTGAATGTCAGCTTGCTTGTTTGGCTCAAGATAAGGATTTATTGAGTCCACATCATGCAGACAAGAAACTCTGCTTCTATCCCCAGGTCGAGATAAGTCGCTCCAAACACACAACTCTGCGATGCTGTTTGCTAATGTTCGTTGGAACGATGGTTTCGGGAAACATCGACTCGTTGAATTAAACTGATAACGACGGAACTTGCGACCATAGTTGGCTAACGATGCTTTTGGGAAACACACCAGATCAGAAGTTCATCAGCGGTGCCGATATCTCCAGCCAAACCAGCGCAGAACACAAACACACACTCACGTGGAGAGCGAAACAAGAAGCGCACAGTAATTGGTTTCAGAGGGACTGCTTTAATTTGACATTCACACATTTCTACAGATACACGGATGAAGATACGAGAGCGCAGCCTGAGAGAGTAAAGCAGAAGAGCAGAGAATAGGTGTACATCTTCTGAACAGATGGCTCTCAAAGCGCCTATGGTGTGCTAATAATCCATGTGATAAATTCATTCTTCTCCAAATTAAATTAACACCTAATCTAATAAGTAAAAGACGACGGCGGCGCCGCACAGATAGAGCGAGCGCATGAGAAATCGAATGACGAGAACAAAGGAGGAGTTTAATTAACACGAGGGGATGTAAATTTAGTAAGTAGACGTTCTAAAAGTTAATATTCCTCTGGCAGAGGATTCAGAAGTCGACTAGAAAATCTACTTCGAGAGACACAGAGAGAGGGAGAACATCGAGAACGGAGTGAAGAAAAGAGGAACAGAACTGTCCCTCATCAGCACCTGTAACATCACCTGTGTCCTGATATCAGGGGTTCGACAGGCATGTGACCAGATGATGACAGAAAAAGAAAGTTTACTCCTTATCCAATTAGACTTTGTAATAATAATAATAATAATAATAATAATAATAATGCAATACTTTGTTTACTGTTTTTTTTAAATGTAAATAAAATATTATTTTGAATAATATTAATTGCAATTAAAATAATTATTATGATTGTTATTATTAATCAAAATTATATTTTATTTGCATAATACTTTTTTAATCAAACATTATTATTGCAGTCATACTATTGTACTGTAAATTAAAAATGTGTATAATTCCTCAATAATAATAATAATAATAATAATAACAACAATATTTATTTAAATAATAATATGATAATGTTTTTTTAATTTAAATAAAATATTATTTTGAACAATAATATAAAACAAATCAATAACAATAATAATTATTGTTATTATTAAACAAAATAATATTTTATTATTTACATTTATAAAACCAAAAAATATTGTTTTTTACCAAAAATTAAATTATTATATTAATTATTTAAATTATCAATGGCAAATATTATTATTGCAATTCTATTTGCACTGTAAATAAAATGTGTATAACTAATCATTAACAATAACATTAATAATACTTTTATTTAAAGAATAATATATAATAATAATAATGCAATGGTAATCTATTGATTTTTTAAAATGTAAATAAGATGTTATTACTAAGAAATCAATGACAATATTAATAACAATTATTATTGTTATTATTAATCAAAATAATATTATTAATTAATTTATAATAATTAATTATTTACATTTATAAAATAAAATATATATTTTTTTTAAATCAATAAACATTATTATTGCACTAATACTATTGTACTGTAAATTAATACTAATACTAATAATACTTTTATTTAGAGAATAACTGAAAAATTATAATACTAGCATTTAATACTTTCTTTGCTTTCAAACATTAAAACAAAGCTTTTATTTTATTGGAAACCGCAGGGAGACCCTAAAACTCCTCTGTTGATGACAAATTAATAATCAAGTCTCCTTACAAATTGTAATGCTTTAGTTATCTAAAGTTTGAAAGTAAAGAAAGTAAGAAATAAAGAAGGAGCAGCATTTAATGGTACAGTATCCCTGCACTGAATAAATGTACAGTAGTCAACATTTGAAGTGGATCAAAACCTTTCATCAAAGTTATACATGAATTTTGAACAACCCGTTCTTGTCTTAGGACAACTTTGATCAAGTTTTTTGATCCACTTCAAATGTTGACTACTGTGTTTAAAATGCATTTGAAAATCGAAAGATTTACGCAATTCACGGTCATCTTCTCAGGTTGGAAAATATGAAATTCTGCATAAATATGAAAGCCCACACGCCTGGTGTGTTGTGTGCTGTACTGACCTTGGTGATGCGCGGGTGTGTGCAGCGGCTGTTCCCGGCGCTGGCGTGCATCCATGTGTTTTCCGGCTGAGCACACTCCTGTCGCAGGGAACACTTCCGGTCCTGAACACACCAGCCACACTCGAAGCTGGACTCGGCCTTCAGACACAGACCACAGCTCTCTCTCAGAGCGAAGCACTTGTAGAGGTGCGCTGAGGAGGACAAGATCACACACACTCAATCTCACGGCAGAGGAGAAGATCACACACACACACTCAACCTCATGGCAGAGGAGAAGATCACACACACTCAACCTCACGGCAGAGGAGAAGATCACACACACACACACACACACACTCAACCTCACGGCAGAGGAGAAGATCACACACACACACACACACTCAACCTCACGGCAGAGGAGAAGATCACACACACTCAACCTCACGGCAGAGGAGAAGATCACTCACACACACACACACACACACACACACACACACACACACACACACACACACTCAACCTCACGGCAGAGGAGAAGATCACACACACTCAACCTCACGGCAGAGGAGAAGATCACACACTCAACCTCACGGCAGAGGAGAAGATCACACACTCAACCTCACGGCAGAGGAGAAGATCACACACACTCAACCTCACGGCAGAGGAGAAGATCACACACTCAACCTCACGGCAGAGAAGAAGATCACACACACTCAACCTCACGGCAGAGGAGAAGATCACACACACTCAACCTCACGGCAGAGGAGAAGATCACACACACACACACACACTCAACCTCACGGCAGAGGAGAAGATCACACACACTCAACCTCACGGCAGAGGAGAAGATCACACACACACACACACACTCAACCTCACGGCAGAGGAGAAGATCACACACACTCAACCTCACGGCAGAGGAGAAGATCACACACACTCAATCTCACGGCAGAGGAGAAGATCACACACACACACACTCAACCTCACGGCAGAGGAGAAGATCACACACACTCAATCTCACGGCAGAGGAGAAGATCACACACACACACACACACACTCAATCTCACAGCAGAGGAGAAGATCACACACACTCAATCTCACGGCAGAGGAGAAGATCACACACACTCAACCTCACGGCAGAGGAGAAGATCACACACACTCAACCTCACGGCAGAGGAGAAGATCACACACACTCAACCTCACGGCAGAGGAGAAGATCTCACACACACACACACACACACACACACACTCAACCTCACGGCAGAGAAGAAGATCACACACACACACACACACACACACACACACACACACACACACTCAACCTCACGGCAGAGGAGAAGATCACACACACTCAACCTCACGGCAGAGGAGAAGATCTCACACACACACACACACACACACTCAACCTCACGGCAGAGGAGAAGATCACACACACTCAACCTCACGGCAGAAGAGAAGATCACACACACTCAACCTCACGGCAGAGGAGAAGATCACACACACACACACACACTCAACCTCACGGCAGAGGAGAAGATCACACACACTCAATCTCACGGCAGAGGAGAAGATCACACACACACACTCAATCTCACAGCAGAGGAGAAGATCACACACACTCAATCTCACGGCAGAGGAGAAGATCACACACACTCAATCTCACGGCAGAGGAGAAGATCACACACACTCAACCTCACGGCAGAGGAGAAGATCACACACACACACACACACACACACTCAATCTCACAGCAGAGGAGAAGATCACACACACTCAATCTCACGGCAGAGGAGAAGATCACACACACTCAACCTCACGGCAGAGGAGAAGATCACACACACACACACACACACACACACTCAATCTCACAGCAGAGGAGAAGATCACACACACTCAATCTCACGGCAGAGGAGAAGATCACACACACTCAACCTCACGGCAGAGGAGAAGATCACACACACACACATACACACTCAACCTCACGGCATCATCTCAAGCTCACGCCTTTCAAACTCGTGCAGAAAGACACAACTCAAAGCTTCTGGATGATATACGGGAAAATATTCAGAGAAAAACAGTGTAAGAATGCAAAAAAAAAAGTATTCAAACAAACATTAGATTAAAATGTGAAAATAAGTAAACAAACAAGTAAATAAATAATAATAATACAATAAATAAAATTGACATTAAAATAAATAAAATATTATATTAAAATGTATAAATAAATAGATGTATTAATTAAAAATAAGAAAAATAAGATTAAAATAAATAAATATAAATACAATTATTTTAAATAAAAAATAAGCAAATAAATACATCTTAGTTTAAAATAAACAAATATATATAAATTAAATTAAAAATATTATATAAAATATAAATATATAAAATATATAAATTAAAAATGGCTAAAATAAGAAAACAAATAAGTAAATAAACAAAAAGTAAGTTAAAATAAAGAATTATTAGATTAAAATAAATTATATTAAAATAAGTAAATAAATGAGTAAATAAATAAGAAATATCTTTTTCAATATAATGAAATATCCCACATTTGACTGTCAATTGAGTTATTATACCAGCATTAATCACAGATGAGCAGCACATGAATCATTTTTTACAATATTGCACCTACTTTTTCTGCTTATAAAAGGTGAAAGCACACTTGCTCACACCAGAAAAAGATGCTCTGAAACATTTACAAATGCAGCAACTCTCTGCAGCATCCAGTGAAGGTTGCTAGGCAACCGGCTACAGCGTACCGCAGCGGTTGCCATGGTTACCTTGCATGTTGTGAGGGTTGTCGATGATGAAGTTTCCATTCCACACCACAGACAGATCAACGGGGAGATCGCTGATGTCACTTCCTTCATAGTTATACTGCAACACAAAAACACAAATGAATGTAATGGGATTAAAACACGCATGAATAATTCAGATCTTCAGCAGCTCCTGAGGTCACATGACCGTTCTCGACCTCTGCTCTGGTTTATTAATATGATATCATTTATTTAGGAGCGGCTGCATGAAGGGTTTACAGAACTGGTGTGTCTTTGGTCAGAAAGGGCAGAAGAACATCCGTCAGCTGGAACCCTTCATCCCTCCTCCATCCCTCCTCCATCCCTCTTTCATCTCTCCTTCATCCCTCTTTCATCCCTCTTTCATCCCTCCTTCATCTCTCCTCCATCCCTCCTCCACTCTCATTCATCCCTCTTTCATCCCTCTTTCATCTCTCCTCCATCCCTCCTTCATCCCTCCTCCACTCTCATTAAAGCTTCAGAGAGTCTGTTCTCCACTGCACTTCTTCCCTAGACAAACATCTTCTTTTATTTAACTATTGATGTTTGCTCATTACACTGCAGGTCCTGAGAGCAGCTTCAGGAGTGTGAGTGTGAGTGTGTGTGTGTGTGTGAGAGTTTGGTGCTTTAATTGTTTTGGTTGCTAGTTTTAGGGCTGATTTTAACATTTATATCGCAGAAGTATTGAGATAAAAGTTAATAGTTCAGATAAAAACACTGATGTCTATGCTAGCAATGAAAATAGAGCGAATTACCTTTTAAAAGTAACTTGACATTTCAAATTACATCGTTACACCAGTAGGTGGCGACAAGTGACTGTTAAAAAATGTGTTTGTTATTGAATCATACATTCAAAAGATTCGTTCAAAAACGCTGATTCATACATAAATGAAACAAGTGAAGTCTTTCAGTGAGTCACTGAATCATTCAACACGATTTTTAAAAATAATTCATTTTAAATAGACTGCAGCAATTAACGTTTGTCAGAACCTCTAGTAAATCACGTTGTTAAGTTTAATTGTCTGTTCAGAATCGTGATCTCAATTTTAAACAAAATAATCGTGATTCTCAGTTTATCCAGAATTGTCCACAATACCTCTAACATTAATCCAAACACACACATTCATGTCACATTGTTACACTTTATTAGATTATTTTAGAAACTTTTTACTTTATTAGAAACCATTATTAAATTATTTAATCTATTTCATATATTAGAAAATGTTTGTAGTCACGCCGTCCTCCATCATTGATGAGAGACTGGAGGAGAGGAATATTCATGTGTTGGTGACGGTGATATAACATGAGGAAACACACACACACACACACACACACACACACACACACACACACACACACACACACACACACACACACACACACAGCATGAATCACAGAATAGAGATTAATGAAGGAACACTACAGAGAAATAAATATGAAATGCTTCAGAACGAGAGATTTTCAGTACCAGTCGTGCTCAGATAATTGGTTATTTTGAGAGCAGGCCTGCATTGAGTTGTTAGAAAGCAAAGCTACACACACACACACACACACACACACACACACACACACACACACACACACCAGGGGTATCTACTGTAATCACTAAGTGCACATATAAGCAGTGATACCTGTCTCAGTATAAAGCACACACTGTCATTCATTATTTCCAATTGCACCCGTGAGCCACGGATAATTAACGAAGCACTAATGATTTGGTCTCACATTAGTTCAGAAATGAAAGATGATTTATGGTCTGAACGAGAGCTCTGGTTGTGCTAGATGTACAGTATGTAATAGTAATGTATTCACGCCACAGGCTGCAGACGTGCGCTCGATTCATCTGGCGAGAGACTGACACGTTTGAGCAGCCGGTTAACCTCTCGCCGGCGTGGGAAGACCAGCGCTCGCATAATTAAATAAAGGAGAAATGATGCAGAGAGGCTGAAGAGGACAGTGTGTGTGAGCGGCCTCTATCAGATGCTAATCACTGCAAAGAGTTTCATTTCCTTCACTAATATATGTGTTCTATATAAAGAGAAAACAGCAGAACGTGTGCTTCCTATTCCCTCGTCTCACCAACATTACTGTTACCACAACCACTACAGCAACTAGGGATGGCCCGATACCGATACTGGCATCGGGTATCGGGTCGATACTGCCCTCATATACTCGTACTCGTACTCATAAAAATTCGCCGATACCACGCACCGATACCACGTACATTTTGCGAAACGAAACTGGCCGCCGCGAGTGCTTTGTCGAGGTGAACTGAGTCAAAGATGCACGAGCTGGTCGAGCACATCCCTTAGTTTAAACAGACATTAGTGGAAAGTTTGTTCAGTCGAATGTCAATGGCAACGAAATTAAACGAGGCATGTAGCTTTAGCTTATTATTGACGTTAACTGACGAGAGAGAGAGACAGAGAGAGAGAGAGAAGCGCACTTCTGTTGAATGCTCTTTGCTGATCGACTCAGCACATGTTATTTGGATGAAAACTAAATCGTATATGTAAGTAAAGTAAAACATGAACTGTTACCTGACTGAAGTATAACGAGTGGTTCCCTACATAATTACAGGACGTGTGCAGGTTAAGAAGTTTCATGAACGCAAACATCCGAAGCGCGCGCCTCACAAACCAGCGTCTCAGCGCGCGAATGCTGAATTAAATTGTCTTTCACGTCTTGCGCTTGTATGGACGAATTCACACACAACTATGTAATAACGCCCGTCTTGGTGAGTATCCTATAGTAAACAAAGTCGGTTATATCTCAAATGAACGTAGCATGTTCAAATGAGCTCTGGTGCGCTCGGTCTTAAAGGGACAGCAGTTTGATAAACCTGCTTCTGTGTTTTAATGTTAATCAAACAAAGGACAAAGAAATACTGACTGCTCTTGACTAAATAGGCTACCCTTTTCAACTTTACAAAAATATCCATCTATATATAATTTATACAGTAATGAATATGCTTTTTCCACATTTGATTACTTTATTCAAATGTCTGTACCTGTTAGATCTACCTGAAAAAACTCTAAAAACACTGTTTATTTCATTTGTAGCCTTTCTTTGTTGTATTGTATATATTTATCCTATTTGTAATTCGATTGATTGTTTTTATTTTGTTACTGACTGCTTACTTGTTTTAAATTCACATTAATTAGGCTGCTAGTTTTTGTTGTAGTCTCAAAATTGGATTAAATAATTGATATTTCACTGGTTTTGACAAACATTTGAACCGCTGACCCAGTCCTCAGCACTGAGCCCTGCTGAAGCAGCTCTAAATATGTGCTGTGCTATTAAATGAAAGATAAAATATGATAGAGCAATAGAATGAACAATGACAGTACAGAAGTACAGTACAGAAGCTCATACAATGCATTTTAGCAGGCTTAATTAAGCATGAAAATAACTGAAAGAAATATATATATTTGATGAACAAATTAAGCCAACTAATATGATTTATAATCTTTTGGTTTATCTACTAATACATTTAAAAATTACAAATGCAGTGAAAATTCAGGTATCGGTTACGGTATCGGTATCGGCGAGTACCAAAAATTACAGTATCGGTATCGGACTCATTCTGCAAAAAGTGGTATCGGGACATCCCTAACAGCAACCAATACCAGAAGTGAAAACTCATTTAAAAATTCAACAATCCATGCATAAATAATGTAATAAATAAATAAATAAATAAAAATTGTAAATGCTTAAATAAATAAATGCATTAATGCATGCACAAATATTGCTAGTGCATAAATAAATAATGTAAGTGCTTAAATTAATGCATGCAAACATACTGTAAGTGTAAATGCATTAATGCATGCACAAATATTGTAAATGCATAAATAAATGCAAAAAAAAAATGCATGCATTACAGACAAAAGCAATATCTGTTGTGTGTTCTCTAAACACAAGGAGTGTTCATCTGACTGACGCACAACTAACCCTGGATTACTGATAAAGTGTGTCATCATAATCAGACGGAGGCATTTGATGTACTGTTAAAAAGGATGAAAAATTAATATTCTTTAAAAAAAACTAAAGTCATTTTCCAAAAATACAAATAAAATAAAACTATGTATGAACAACTGAAACTAAATAAAATAAAATTGAAGTTAAAAACAAACTAGTTAACTTTAAAAAAAGGAAAAGAAAAGTATAATAGGCCCAGTAATTGTGTGTAGTTTAGTGCTGTGAGTAATCAGTAATGCAGCGATCATGAGTTCTCATGAAGAGAGATGATTTAGTGGCGTTCAGCGGATCTTTAATGATCGTGTCCTTCCTCTGACCCGGTGTTGTGTCCCGGAGCAGGACCCTCGATCCCTCACACTAATATACGCTTCTGTTTACTATCCCAGGGTTCTAGACTCAATTATAAAGCCAAAAGGGTTCTATATGAGGAGAAATGTCTTAAATGATAGCATAATACTTTCATGTCTGATGGATTATTTCATAGTAGGTTTACAAGCGGTTTTAGGCATAAAAGTTAAAAATATGAAAAAAATGTATAAATCCATAAAATCATTGAAACCAGGTTCTATATATGAAGCGCCTGACAGAATCATAAACTGTAGAAGCTTTTCTTCGAAGATTGCATTTTAAAACAGTGTGTGACGATATCTATCATCACTCAGCTCATTCAATCCTTATTTTTTGCTTATTCAAAGATATAGACGCATAAAAAGCAACAGAGTATAGAATAAAATAAAGTGGTGAATTAAATGTTCCACTGTTTCCACGGTTTGTTTTGTCATATATGTGTCACTTAAGAGTGAAAGAGGAATACATCATTCTGTTCATCTTCATACAATAACTACCATTACAACTCTCAATACTCGACTGTAAACTTCATTTCTCCTGAGTGATTAATAATTTAAACCAGGTCTATATCTGCTGTCCCGACACACACACACACACACACACACACACACACACACACACACACACACACACACACACACACACACACACACACACACACACACACACACACACACACACACACACGATCAGGTGCAGTGAGTTTCTAAAAGCCTCTTCTGCTCTTGAACGCCCCCGGCTACCGTCTCTATCTCTCCTCTTCCTCTCTTGCTTCATTTTTCTTTACCGTAGTATCCATTACTGCAGTGTCGCTCCCACACTGTAATTAATCATCATTTTTTATCGGTGTCTCCTCTAATTGGTTCTCATCAGAACTGCTGCACCTCACACACACACACACACACACACACACACACCTGCCGCCGTCATCAGCTGTACGAGAGCCGCTCTATTAGTTTCTATTCTCTGTTCAGCCTGTTTTCTGACAAACTGATAGAACCTCATAAAGGAAGATGAATTAAACACAACGAGAGTCTGTGCTGAATAGTTGCTGACTGTGTATGTGTGTGTGTATACATGCATAACGTATATATATATATATGTAATGTATGTATGTATACACACACATATACACAGTCAGCAACTATTCAGCAAAGACATAAAAGTGATCAAAAGTGACAGTAAAGCCTTGATTTCTGAAGGATCATGTGACTCTGAAGACTGGAGTAATGATGCTGGAAATTCAGCTTTGATCACAGGAATAAATTACACTTTATTATATATTCAGATAAACG
>NC_139973.1:39856857-39901857 GCF_963993115.1 Abramis brama | reverse complement strand
TGTCTGTTTTTATTTCGGCTCCCATGTTAAAAGGTTGGAGTTTGCACACTGCCTGCGTGAGACACGCGTCTCAGGCGCGGCTCGAGCCACGCGGAAAACGCGTGCATGCTAGAAATAGAACCGACGCCTGAGTGTTCCTGCAACAAGAGTGTTCTCTGGCTAGAGCGCAGAACAGCGGAGTTTGTATGAACCGAAGTGCATGCCTGAGCTTGTATTGCTGCTGTTGCTTTGACATTGTGGAAAATAGAATAAACAAAATGTATTAGACTTTTTACCCGTTATTATCAATCTAAATTAATCTCGTTTTTAATTTAGGCAAACTTAATTTCGTTTTTTCTTTATTTAAATTTCGTTTTTATTTATTTAAATTTTGTTTTTTCTTTATTTAAATTTCGTTTTTCTTTATTTAAATTCCGTTTTTCTTTATTTAAATTTCATTTTTTCTGTATTTAAATTTCGTTTTTTTCTTTATTTAAATTTCGTTTTTCTTTATTTAAATTTCGTTTTTTCTTTATTTAAATTTCGTTTTTCTTTAGGCCTATTTAAATTTCGTTTTTCTTTATTTAAATTTCGTTTTTCTTTATTTAAATTTCATTTTTTCTGTATTTAAATTTCGTTTTTTCCTTTATTTAAATTTCGTTTTTCTTTATTTAAATTTCGTTTTTCTTTATTTAAATCTACCCTTTACTGTGTCAGTAATTTGTTAGTCAGAAAAATATTAGACTACCTTAAAAGTATTGCTTAATTAACAGACTGTGTGCGTTTTATATCACTAGTGCAGTGTCCGTTCTCGGAGAATATAGCCGCCCTGCTCGCGTGAGGTGCGCCGCTTCCCGCTCGCGCTGTTCTGTAGTTTACTATTAATTCTGAACGTGTCGCGTCTCGCGTGTCTGTCTATATTGCACCAAATGCGACACTGCACTCCCTTGTGAAGTCGATTGGATGAACGGTTCTCGAAATAATCAAAATGCAAACGGACAGACAGACACATAGAGATTACTACCTATATTCCTTACTGAGCACGAAGCAGCAGTGCAGCCAGCCACAGGTGCGGTTCCCGAGTGTTCTACGTGGTGCGCTAAACTGTGGCGCTGTTACAAAATAGCCTAAATTAAAGCATTTAAAGTTGTGGATAAAACATAGGCTAATTATATTTAGAATACAGTAATATATAACTGCTTATAAAGGAATAAATATCAAGGAGTAAATCAATGAAAATTTCTTTATTGGTGAAAAAAAAAAGTAATACCGTGATATTATACCGTCACCGTTCAAAAGATGAAAAATACCGTGATATTAATTTTAGGTCATATCGCCCACCCCTACCGCGAATCTAACAATAGTTCCGCATTACATTAATTAATTTGCACGCAAGTTTTATTTATTTTTATACCGTGTAATCTCCGTGTGTATTTATGCACCGAACCGTGACGCCCGTACCGTTTCGGTTCAATACGAATACATGTACTGTTCCACCCCTACTAGTCATGTGTAATAATTGTGGAGGTCGTCTGTGATATTAATCCCGTGTGAATCGGTCATGTCTGTGATTTGTAAAGTAAAAATTCCTCCGCAAATGACCGACCATATTTCGCCGAACACCGCGGCCCTGTGATGATATTAGTCCCGTGCGAATCGGCATCTCTGTGATTTGGCGGCTCGTTTATAATTTTTTAAAGGTTTTTGTTTCCCGTGCGCCTTTTTATCCATCTTTCGGGAAGAATGGAGGCGGTGTTTGAGTGTTTTGATAGTATTTTGGGAGCTGGGTCATATCGCTATACACCATACAACTATACAGTTCGCAGAAAGAGAAAGCTGAAAACCACCAGAAGAGCAAAAACAAACAAAAAGAGTGATTAGATGGAGATGGATGACATGTATATCAGCATGCGGTGAGGAACATTCTTCTGTTTATGATATTTCATACAGCTAGACCTATAATAACAAGACATTTCCAAGCAATAGCCTATTGACATCATATCCAGGAGATAAGTCTGTAAATCTGAGTAAATCACAGGCTTCGCTGATCCCGTGCGAATGCACATCATTCAGATGTGTGTGTGTGTGTGTGTGTGTGTGTGTGTGTGTGTGTGTGTGTGTGTGTGTGGGGGGGGGTTATTTCTAATTCACACGAGGTCCCCAGATAATACTAATCCGGTGCAGATAGGGCTTATGACGCTATTTTCTTCTAGAAACAAACTTAGTTGCATTATGTTCCTGTTATCTCTGTAAAGCTGCTCTGAAACACTCTGTGTTGTAAACATCGCTTTCTAAGTAAATGTGACTGGACTCACGGTGGTTTTCTGGCACTGGATGCTGGAGCTGTTGAAGCGCAGCGCCGTCACGCTGTGTGTTTCGCCCTGGATGTGGAAGACACACTCGTAGTTCCTCTGGCCCGACTGAGGCTGAGGAAGGTTTCGGGCCGACAGCGTGATCGGCTTCGGGATGCCGACGGGAACGTAGATCTGTGTGGACGGAAGAATCTGAGGACAATCCTGTAAAAGAGAGACGGAAACATGTTATTATCAGCCGACTCAAACAGGGAAATCATTCTTATTAAAACAACAAAACACAGGAAGGACATCGAGCATCAGTCACACACACCAGAGGACATGTTTGACATTTGGTTAAACAAGCCTGATGGGGAACATATGGAGGAACGTCACGCAAAGACCTGGAGGAGAAACAAGCTGGACGCTTATCTGGAGAACGTCCCAGAATACCTCACTGCTCTGTGTGTGTGTGTGTGTGTGTGTGTGTGTGTGGACACTTGAGGAATAAACATGAGTCAAATCAGGCGATCCCACACAACTTCTGTTCAAAACATCTAATTTTGAGTCTCTTCTGCTCATCAAGGCTGAAAAATATAGTAAAAATGGTAATATTGTGAAATATTATTGCAATCTTAAATAACTGTTTTCTATCTGAATATACAGTAAAGTGTAATTTATTCCTGTGATCAAAGCTGAATTTTCAGCATCATTACTCCAGTCTTCAGTGTCACATGATCCTTCAGAAATCACTCTAATATGATGATTTGATGCTCAAGAAACATTTATGATTATTATCAGTGTTGAAAACAGTTTAATTTTTTAGTGGAAACCATGATACTTTCATTTTTAGTTAATTCTAACGTTCTAGAACATTCTAAATGTCTTTAATGTCACTTAAACACAGTGTTTCATATTTTAGTGGAAACTGTGATAAGTAAATTTTTTTACAGTGTCCTTGTTACATATGTTACATGTACTTACCATAGTAATAACAGTAAATTATGAATAATTACATGCAAGGAACCCCTTAACCAAATCCTAATCCTACCCTAACCCTATAGTAAGTGCATGTAGTTAATTAATATTACTCAGTACTGAAATATATAATTACACTATAACAATGACACCTTAAAATAAAGTGTAACCGTTAATTCTAACTAGGGCTGTCACTTTACGTTCGAAATTCGACTGCACGATCGATCGGACCAACCAACGCAAGTTTCGAAAACGAAAATAGGGACTCGATTTTAACGGCCTTCTCTCGGAGCGCGTCCAGCTCGTCACGATACGCCCGCAGCGAACGCGCGTCACACAGCGACTGCAGGCTCTGACACACACACACATAACAGCAGATTATACTTCTGCATAATGTGTCTCTTTTTACCACAAAAATGTGAATTCTGCCGGTATTCAGACAGTCTCATGCACACAGATGCAGATTCGGGCTACAGTCTACAATCGCCTACATAGGCGAAATTTGTTTATTTCTAATGGTAAACACAGCCATGCTGAATCCTGCAGTGATGTTGTTCACTGGTGTTATGGCAGTCCACTCTGCTTATTGTTTTTCGAGAATGTTGCTCTCCTGTTTGTCATCGTGCACGAAACTTCAAGCCAATAAATCATCAGAAATATTGCTGACTTGTGCGCGTCTCAAGCACCCTCTTTACGTTCATCCTAATGCCTGTTAGTTGTCCGTGGATTTACCTATATTTGGCGTTTAAAATGGAAACGTCTTTAGACATGGAAAATCAATTTTACAATCGATTCAATGAGCACTTATGTTTCAAAAATCAAATCAAATCAAATCACTTATGTTTTTCATAAAAGTGACAGCCCTAATTCTAACATTCTAGAACGTTCTAAATGTCTTTACTGTCACTTTACTGATCGATTTAATATGTCCTTACTGAATAAAAGTTAAAGTTGAAATCATACTGACCCCAAACTTTTGAACAGTACTTTATAAACCGCATGTGATTCAATCAGTAACGCCGCACGTCAACAAGCACAAAGAGTGAGAAAACGAGAGGACAGAAGACACTCCACAGACAGAGAACAGCTCTAGCTATGGATGAACACCATGAGAAGAGTGAACGGAGAGAGAGAGCAGAGGAAGTAGAGAATAAGATCTCATAAGCTCTCTCTGAATGACGGCCTGATAAATGAAGCTTTTAAAGCAGCGCGGCGTTCAGGAGCACTCATGAGTCTCAGAGATGAAGAGGATCAGACTAAGAGCAGGAAATCTCTGGATCCTCCAGTGACCAGATTCCTCCTCAAACCAGAGGAAACTCTCCTGATGTTCCCGATTTCATCCGTAAGCTGACGGTATGTTTGGTCACAGCGCTGGTTTCGTGTCTTGTGCTTATTTAGCATAAAGACTGACCACAGAGCAGCCGGTCAGCCACCCACGCGCCTGTAATTCACAGATGGAAATGAGGAACGAGATGTTTGAGGCACAGGAAGGATGTTTGCTGTTCACCACAATTTGGAGAAACCCTAAATACTTTTGAAGAACTTCTGCAGAACCAGCAAACCTTGAGCTCGAATGTCCAATGACTTTCAGGTGTTACTTTCAAATGTTTGGGATCAGTAAGGTTTCGTTTTGAAATAAATGAATATTTGTGTTCAGCAAGGATGCATTAAATTAAAGGAGAAGTTCACTTTTAAAAAGAAAATTCTGTCATCATATAATCACCCTCATGTTGTTTCAAACCTGTATGAATTTCTTTCTTCTGCTGAACAGAAAGGAAGATATTTAGAAGAATGTCAGTAACCAGACAGTTTTTGGGTCCCATTGACTTCCATAGTATATTTTTTTCCTACTATGGAAGTCAATGGGACCCAGAAACTGTCTGGTTACTGACATTCTTCTAAATATCTTCTTTTGTGTTCAGCAGAAGGAAATTCATACAGGTTTGAAACAACATGAGGGTGATTATATGATGACAGAATTTTCTTTTTAAAAGTGAACTTCTCCTTTAATCAAAAGCAACATTCTTCATTAGGGCCTAAAATTAACAACTGCCATGTGCCAAAAATTATATGAAAAGTATATATATATAAAGTATATGAAAAGGTGTCACTCGCCAGTTGTCCGGTAAAATTATTATGAAGTCTAACAATGCATGAATGTGAACAAACGTCACTCGGGATGGTTGATAGCGCTGCATCATCACGAAAGTTTAAGCCTTGACAATTTAAATATTAGTTAGTTAGTATTCTTTATTGTCCTTTTTCAGGAAATTTGTCTTGGACTCAAAGCTGCAGTACACAACATACATACACACACACACACACACACACACACACAACCAAAGAGAACACAACATACATACACACAACCAAACAGGTTCTTTCTGAAGGAAACAGAAAGAAAGAGAAGAAAAAAAGAAAAAAAAATC
Organism: Abramis brama; assembly: GCF_963993115.1. Classification (NCBI taxonomy): domain Eukaryota; kingdom Metazoa; phylum Chordata; class Actinopteri; order Cypriniformes; family Leuciscidae; genus Abramis; species Abramis brama. The sequence continues at coordinate 39,896,180 of NC_139973.1, read as the reverse complement.
ATAACAATGACTACATCTTGCTATTCAACATATTAATAGATACAGGAACAAGTGATTTTTTGTAATGGTTCCTCTTACACAGTGGGACTCTATACCGTCTCCCTGACGGCAGAAGCTGACTCATTGGAAATAAAACATGGCTTGAATCGCTCACTATTGTCTGTGCATTCGTAAAAACCAACGATTCATAAACTGACTGAAGTGATGTGTACTCTCTTACACCCATAACTTTCACTGCAGTTTTAACAAGACGTGCAAGCTGTGATTTTAACTGGACCGAAAGATTGCCATACCAAGCTTACATCCCATTATTTAAAAGACTACCTAGAACGGCATAATAAAATAATTGCATAATTCTCTGATTTACACTAAAAAGCCCAAGTCTTCTTAAAAAATGCTGGAATTTTGAACAAAGGTAGTCAATGTGGGCTTTCCAAGTAAATGAACAATCAATGACCACACCTAGATACTTATATCCACTTGCTCAATGATATTATAATGAATGATAACTGGGCTGTGATCACCTAATCTTTTTGGATCCACTATCATTTCCTTCATATTCATATTTAAGCACAAGAACATGCGAAAGGAGCTCCTCTCGTTAGCCGCGCTGTGTGGGAAGAACACTACACTGAGCTCGCTTTCACGTCGTCTTGCACTCGAGTGTTCAAATTCACACAAAATTAGGTCAAAACATAGTGAGTATACTAACAAACCTAGTCGTTTAACTGAACATAAACAGTTGAGACAGTAAACTCATGTGTATCAGTAAATTAGATCTGTGCATTTGCTCTTAAAGTGACAGCAGCCTAATATTCCTGTTTTTAATGTGAATCAAACAGAATTTATATTAGTTAGCTTAGAAGTTTTATCTGTGGTCTTCAGATAGAAATAGAGAATTGTGAATGTTCACTGGTATCTAAAATGTTGCTGTCATTACTGGCTGTTTTTGCAAAAACAGTTTCATAAAAAACATTTATGGCTGGTACATTTTCTCAAGTCACCAGCAAAAATATGAAGCAGCAAAACTGTTTTCAACACTGATAATAATCAAACATGTTTCTTGAGCATCAAATCATCATATTAGAATGATTTCTGAAGGATCATGTGACACTGAAGACTGGAGTAATGTTGCTGAAAATTCAGCTTTGATCACAGGAATAAGTTACATTACAATATATTCAAATAGAAACAGTTACTGTATTTTAATTAGTAATAATTTTTCACAATATTACTGTTTTTACTGTATTTCTGATTAAATAAATGCAGCCTTGGTGAGCAGAAGAGACTTCTCTGAAAACATTACAAATCTTTCCAATCTCAAACTTTTGAACAGTAGTGCACACACAAACACAGTTATTAATACGGCAGCAAAAGCTGTTCAAAGATAATTGGTTTTCCTTTAACAGTTCCATATCTGCTCCTTAATTATCATATCTCCCACCGTAAAACATTAATATTTGTTCCAGTAAGCAGAGCAGAGAAACACCACACACTCACATCTTTCCAGCAGCCCGAAGCTCAAGCTCCATAAAATCCACTTTCACAACAGCCTCCCGCAATAAAGGAAAATGAGCCGTAATACGACTTCAAGAAGGCCATCAGAAACCCACTGATCATTCTCAAGTCAGTGTGCTGAACTCATTTAAATGTTTAAAATCAATTTATTTAAATTAAATGGCCTCATTTAAATATTTCTGTGTTAAATTGAATGGAAAGCAAACGTCGTTTAGATGTCAGAGCTCTTCTGTATGATTACCCATCTACACTCTCTCTGTGATGCTGGTCGTAAGACGGCACCCTATCGCTCACGCATCCTGACAGAACACGTATGAAGAACACGAGTCTGTCGTTAGCATGTTACTCAGCTAATAACTTGATCATCTAAAGCGCACACATGCACATTGACTGGGAAAAATTAAATTACTTTTTCATATTAAACGAAGAAAGCCAACATTCCTCAAGGCTCTGTCTGCTAATCTTGGATGAATTTTGCTGCCTTCAGGATCCCTTGGGAAATTCCTGCTTACAAGTTTGGAAATGTGAGTTTGGTCAGTGAAAATGCAAGATGCAAATAGCAGTCTCTCTTTCTCAATAATTGACAAAGAAAATACGCTTTTTAAACAGCAAAGAGAGAGCATTCGGTGTGTAACTATTGCTCTGAGTATTTTAATGTTCTTGCACTGGCACAGAAAATGGGCCTATCGTTGCAAAATTCAAACAAATTAGTAGTATTTTCTGTCAAATTCATAGCTATTCTTCAACAACTGTATAAAATACTTGAATAAATGATTTGTACCATCGAAATGAACAATTACACCTTATTTATTTGATCAATACTAATCAGTTTTGTTAATGTTAACTAAAACCAAAGCTATTAAAATCATCAGTAACTGAAATAAACCTGAAATAAAATACAAAATTAATATTAGATGGAAAACTTATACTTAAAGAACATATCATTTTTTTATAGAAATACTGCATCCTTGGCATCTAAAAGTTCTAAAACTAAAATAAAAATGAATTAAATAGAAATATTTAAAGAACTAAAACTAATAAAATGACAAATGCTCAAGAGAAAATGACTAAAACAAACTAAAATGAATATTAAAAATATAAAAATACAAATGACTGATTTAAAATATTTATAAAGCCAAAATAAATAAATTAAAGCTAAATAGTAATATTTAATTTAGTTTTATAAACTAAAACTAATATACACAAAACAAAATAGAAATATAAAAATACAAGCTAATTTAGAATATTAATAAATAAAACTAAAACTGAAATAAAAATGTAACTAAATAGAACTATAAAAAACTAATACTACTAAAAATGACAAATGCACAAACAAATTGACTAAAACTTAAAATAAAATGAAAATTGAAAATATAAAAATACAAGCTAATTTAAAATATAAATAAGTAATAAAACTAAAACTGAAATAAAAAATAATTAAAATAAATAGAAATATTTAAAAAACTAATACTAATAGAAATGCACCAAAAAAATTAAAAGCTAACAAAACTTAACTGAAAATTGAAAATATAAATATACAAGCTTATACTAAAATAGCATATAAATACCGCTAAAATAACACTGATGCCACAGACTTTCCATGAGCCATGATTCACTCGACACAGATTTCGTTCAACTCCAAATCCCGACAGATTTCCCACCGGTAATTGTGACGCTGACGTTATTCGAGTGCACACCTCATAAATATGATAATTCGCACTTGAATGCAGCGTGATTCGTGATTCACCACAATGCATTCTGGAACAGTGTTTTCTGTGAAGGATACAATGTGATTCGCCCAAAACGAGTTATCTTACAAGACAGCAGGAGCTGCCGCATATCTCCTGGAACAGTCTCCGCATCGGAGCGCCAACAAGGCCTGAACATACAGTCTAGGTAGACAGCAGCTCAGCGGCTGACGCGAGACAACACGCTAAAATAAGAAGTGGTGCATATGAATATGAAAGCGGAGGAGGGAGGGGAACGCGTGAGAGAATGTGTGCTGGCCGCCAAGAACAAAGAGAGTGAGAGGGAAGACAAGAGAGGAAGTAATCAGTCTGATAAAGTCATTTCTCTGCACCTCCTTCTCTCTCTCACTCTTCTCCTCCTCTGGTTTAATTATTCAAAGTGGATTAGATCTGTACTTCAGCTGCCCAATGCATCCCAGCGATGAATATTACATAGACACAGAGAGAGAGAGAGAGAGCGGGGGGGATAAAACAGGGTGGCGGATATGAACCGAGAAAAAATGGGCGAGCAAAGATGAAAACGGCAGGACTGGAGCAGAGAATTGTGGGTAATGGGGTCAGGGGTGACATCAAAGGCCATGTGACCTGTTTTCAAGGTCTCTCTGGAATGTAATTAGTGCTGTAGTCATGACGACTGCCGTGTTTCACTGCATGTATGTGATAAACTCCTGAATGTTCACTTCTATCCTCTCGAGTTAAACCAGCTGTCACTTGTCGTCTAGTTGTTCGCTCGCTCCCAAGAAAAGAGGTTCGGAAGATAGGAAAGAATCCCACACGAGGAATACCAGCGCGACATGACAGGAAAAGTGAAGGAACAGACACCGTAAAAGCAAATCATGTGTTAAAAATGAAGCGCACACTGATTCAAATCCTTTCCGACTCAAAGCCTCCGCTGAAATATTCTTGCTTTCACTTTTACTCAAATGATGAACAAACGTTCTGCTCAAAACAATGAGTATCAAACTACAACAAAGTGCAGGAGACACAAATGCGTGTGCAAAGTTCAGTGCAAAATGTGTGAGGAGTAAAACTTGGCTTTGGAAGGTGAATAAAATCACTTAATTAGTCTATTATAATGGAAGTATCATGTGACACAGACAATGTGTTGTGATTGGTCGAGCGCTTCGAGTGTGTTTGGGAAATGTCCCGCTCTTCCCATAACCACCAGTTTAACACACTACTAACTAACTCAACCAGGCCCCACCCCTTTATTCTGCATATTAATTATTATAATGAGGAAAATTGTGACGTGTTCGTTCCCGGAAGAAAACTATTTCTCCAGCCGACCAATCAGAGCACAGTGTGCTTTTCAGAGGGAGGGGCTTCATAGAGACAGGAACTAAACAGAGCGTTACTGACAGACTGGGAAGAGAGGAGCTGCAACAATGGAGAATATGAGGAGAATAATCAACATTCAAGCAGGAAAACCTGTTCTAGTAGAGCCTGAAAACATCAAGACTTTGTAAAAGGGTATAATATGGCCTCTTTAATGGCTGGAATCTGTCATCTGGGTTCTGAGAGACTGTAGAACCTTCTAGAACCTCATTAGACGTGTGTGTGTGTGTGTGTGTGTGCTACGAGAGAAAGTACAATAACACTAAAAAAGAAAAAGAAAACTACACACTAGAGCAGCGCGACTGCCGTCCAGCTGGCAGACACAGAGACGGTTACACACGCCAACGCCTTTCCTTCCCGAGCCCTCGCTTTATTCTCCACCTCTCCTCATTACGGCTCTTCCCTGCTCCTGAAAGCTGGCTCACTCTCCGCTACAGCGTTTGTGAAGTACATGGCGTCACATCTATAATGTAATCTCCCACGTTAGTGCCAGAACTTTCTCCCTCCCCTCGCTTCACTCACACTTTCTCCCTCGCACACATCTGGAGTCTATTAGAGGAAACCAGTGCATGCAGGCTTTTAAAACACTGAATCATGGGAGATTCCCAACGGACTCGCATCAGCCAATGAGGGAGCGGCTCCGTCGACACGATGACCGGACTCTCTCGTCTTATCTCGCTCGGTTCAGTAACAGATCGAGTTTCTCATGAGTGAAAATCTGAGGATGGACACGCAGGAGGAGGAGATAAACACGCCGAATAGTGTCCTAACCAGCCGGGATTCATCAGGTTTCCAGTGTCAACTCCGTGAAAGCGAGAACAAATCAATGACATCTCAGTCAATCAGGACATATTTGATGTTTAAACTCAATGTGAAATGCAGTTTGCAACCCATTATACTTGCACTGTGCAACACTTGTAGTGTGATGCATTTACAACTGAAACTGGATATTTAATGAGGGGAAATGGGCGGGGCTTGAATTTATGCATCAGATTTGATCGGATGCATCGTGAGCGGAAGAGACTTCTTTAAAAACTCTTACACAAACTTTTGAACAGTAATGAGTAGTGATTGAATGAGTGAGATTGTGATTCCTCTTATCAATTCCTTTGTGAGCATTTCAATATATGACTTTAAGACTCAAGCGCTGTTGTCAGAGCTGCAGGCGTGTGTATCAGTATATTGGATCCATGCAGCTCTTAAAGTGACAGTAGCCTAATATTCCAGCTGCCGTCTCTATAATAACACTAATCAAACAACAAAAGATAGAGAAAAATCACTCGTTCTTGACTGAATAACTTTTGTAACTATATTTGTAATGTATATTTTATTTATAAAGTAGTGTTATTTTACATTTGATTCCAGTTTCTGTACCTGAATACCTGAAAATCTTAAAGCACTGTTTATTTCAATCGTATCTTTGTTCAGTTGCGTCTATTTGTTGCGATTGATAAGTGTTTACTTGTCTTTAATAATGCTTGAAATGTTCATTAGTTAGGCTAATTGCTTTTCTATGGTAATTTTAAACCACAGGCAAATGTTCCTTATGTAAATGTTCTTTAGCCTGTTGATTTGTGTTCATGATATTCAGCTACAATTAAATGTTTTGCAATAAGACTAAATGTGAATGATATGCAAGTTTTTGTTTTTTTTAACCTTATTGGAATCGATAAGCAGAATCAAATCGGAATCGCTAAAATTCAAACGCTACCCGACCCCAGTGAAGATCAGTAAAATTAGGAAGTGATGCGCTTCTCACCTCTGACATGTTCACCCGTCCCTCCTGGAAGGAGCAGTCGTTGGCGTTCTGCGTGCACAGATGTCTGTATTTACACCAGTGACACGGGAACGAGCCGTTCACACAGGACAAGCACCTGCAAGAGAACAGACACACACAGAATTAAAACACACTCACAGCGCTCCGTGTGTGTCCTTGCGCTTTGACCTCGCATGCTCTCATTCTGCCCATGAAACTGTGTGAAATAATCTCTCATTCCCTCACAAAGATCCACTTTATTAGGTGTCTCCGGTTTAAGAAAGAAAGTGATGACATAAAAAGAGAGAGAGCGCGATCAAAGAGACGAGGATTTCCCATTAAAACTTGACAAGAGTAGATAAGAAAAGAGAGAGAGAAAGACGAAAAAAATAGTGCACTGCCTTCATAAACTAAATATGTGAATCACTACATGTAGATGGCAACTTAAAATACACACACACACTCACGTTAGTGATAACGGCTCATTTTTAATCAGATTGAAGCGTCTCTCAGCTGACTCTCTCAGACACTCAAACCATCTGAGGCTTCTGACTGCAATTCTGCAAGTCATTTGTTTCAATTATTCAGTATTAAGTCCAGCAATTTGTTCACTCTGTGACATTAATTGATGCTTCAGGACAAAGAGCTCTGACCTCAGAATGGTTTCAAGCACTGGGTCTAATTGACCAATCAGCTGCAGCGTTGAGAGCAGCTGTCCAATCACAGTTGAGAAATGATTGCTTAATGAAATCTGGTATCTTAAAGAGAGCAGCATTCACAGTTATTTTAACCTGAGTGTGTTATCAGATAAATCAGAAAACACACACACATATATATACATTATATATATATATATATATATATATATAGAGAGAGAGAGAGAGAGAGAGAGAGAGAGAGAGAGAGAGAGAGAGAGAGAGAGAGAGAGAGAGAGAGAGAGAGAGAGAGAGAGAGAGAGAGAGAGAGAGAGTGTGTATCGGTTAACAAAAAAATAATTTCTTTAAGAATCTGAATAATTCAGCAATAGCATGCTGTACATTGTGAATGTTTTAAGCAAAAGCGCTAAAGGATTGTGGTGTATAATTGTTGTGTCTCCGAGTCCCGTGGGGAAACACAAGCACATGTGGCTGAGTGTGTGTGTTTGTGTAGGTAATGATCCCCCATCGAGACGCCATTTGTCAGTTTGTTAATGCTGCATCTCCAGAGACACATAATCTGCTAATCAGCGTGAATAAATCGAGAGGGTGGCCGTGATGGAGAACAAACGGATGCAGGTGAAAACACAACATGTCTGAGATATGCAAGAACACACAGACATAAAGACTGTAAAGACTGAATATCTTTAAATGTCACAGTGCAGTATTCTTCAGTCAGGACAGACGAATAAAATAGTCCTTAAGGGACAGATGTGCATGATCAACATACTGTACTGTAGTGTGGGTTAGATTACAGTGTAACGAGTAATGAGGATCTATTATGCTTTTGTTCATCTGTCTTTAGTGTGTAATGTTGATGTTTGAGCTTGAAAAAGCTCCAGTTATCCTCTATATCAGTGTCAGTGTTTCTGAACTCCTGAAACGCCTCCATTGTAGTCTTGAGTTTCTTCCGGGAACGAACACGTCACAATATTCCTCATTTAAATAATTCATACGCAGAATAAAGGGGCGGGGCCTGGTTGAGTTAGTTAGTAGTGTGTTAAACTGGCAGTTATAGTAAGAGGCGGGACATTTCCCAAACACACTCGAAGTGCTCGACCAATCACAACACACTGCTCCAGTCGACCAATCAGAGCACAGTGTGCTTTTCAGAGGGAGGGGCTTCATAGAGACAGGAAGTAAACAGAGCGTTACTGACAGACTGGGAAGAGAGGAGCCGCAACAATGGAGAATATGAGGAAAATAATCAACATTCAAGCAGGAAAACCTGTTCTAGAACAAAATCAAGAATTTGAAAAGGGCATAATGTGGCCTCTTTTAAACTGAAGTCTTCAAATATTAAGTATACCCCAACATGTGGGTAATAATGATTGCAGTCACATTGATTGTTCAACCACAGGAACACTAAAATGATGCCTTTCCAAAACATTTCCAGTGGATAATTTTATAAAAGCTCCAGAACTAATAGGTTGTGAAAATTAGACATGACTCAGAGCCTCAGAACAGTTCAACATGTGTACGTCCATCCATCAGTTTCATTTTCATTCAACTCATTTCATTAAATTTGCCATCTATCCTGACCATTCGCTTCCAATCTGTAATTCTTTTACATCAATGTTTCAACCAATCCATTATCACCACGTGTTAAATTTAAACTGGTTCACTTAAAGCAGAGATTTCTTAAAATAAGTGGTAAGAAGATAATAAATGTGCCCTTATTTTTCCTCCTGACCCCTGCACCAATCCCGAGGGAGGGTTTAATCCGCGTGCCGTCTGGAGTGGGGGGGTTTCAGGGTGTCTCCGGGTTTAAGCCCCTCACGCTGAGCTCTCTTCCCCCACCGACGGGTCGCTGATCAACATAAACCCCTGCGCACACACACACACACACACCGAACACTCATTTCCTCCTCTCACAGTAAGATGCAGGGCTGTTCTGAAGCCGAACGCCTCAGAGCCTCATCACACACACACACACACACACTGCATCTGGGTGAATCTCACAGAAACGTCCAGATCATATTTCTCCTCAAAAACATGATGAGAAACTGTATTTTGCATAAAGAACATTATTTTTGAAACCATTTACATGTTTTGCAATTAGATTATTTTCATGACAATTAAGCACATCAAAATTTTCATTATCATAATACAACATTTAACTTTTGAGTTTTGTATAATTATTTTATTTATTGTCTAATTATTTTTATTGGCAAGAAAGAATGTATGTAATTATATATATATATATATATATATATATATATATATATATATATATATATATATATATATATATATATATATATAATGACTTTTAAATGATTGTCATAGTAATACAATGATTTTTGCTTAACATAAAATATAAATCATATTTTCAATAATAATAATAATAATAATAATAATAATAATAGTAATAATAAAAATAAACCATATAAAAATGTTTATATATTTTAATAATATAATATTATTATATAATATCTATAATTCTAAATATCTCTTTCTATAAAAAAGGCAGTATGGTTTTTTTTTAGATACTAAATTATAATATTTGAGAAGGCAAAATTAATTGTTTTAACTGCTATGGAATAAATAGGCTGCATTTTCTTTTGGCAAAATAAATTCCTTCTTTCTTTCTTCTGATTTGGAGGTGAAATTTGACCTGGAAATGATCTCGACAGGTTTTGTGAAATTTACACACTTCCCATTTTATTTTTTTTATTTTATTTATCCCAGCTTTATTTTTCATCACCTACACAAACCCTCTACAATGTCCATAAAAACACTATTATCGAAAATAAAACCTTCTAATGGCTGTTGTGCTTTTCGAGATGTGGACGTATTGAATAAAGAAGCATGTGATTATCCAATTATGATAATACTCATATGTAGTGTGTACTTTTCAAGAGCACAGGCTGGTCTTATCAGGGAAGAGCCGTGTGACCTAGTTTTAAAGCTCACTGCTGATAGTGTGTGTGTGTGTGTGTGTGTGTGTGTGCGCGTGTGTGTGTGTGTGTAAGGGAAGGTATTGTGTATCTGAGATGCTGTTACTCTGAGAGGTGTGTGTGTGTGTGTGTGTGTGTGTGTGTGTGTGTGTGTGTGTGTGTGTGTGTGTGTGTGCGCGCTATATCTCTGGAGACAGCTTTGGCTCATCTGTCCTGCAATAAGACACTACACAGACCTCCCAAAAGAGTCTGAACCCATCTGGAGCATCTTAGAAGCGCACCCACACACACACACACACACAGTCAGTGCATTGAGATGTTCAGCTGGGGGTCCCACTATCTGTAGGATTGTAACCACAGTCTGTTTTCAAGAGAATAACTGTCAATCAACACGCCACCGGTTGCCACGGCAACAGAAATATGACCCCCCCACCCCCACCCCACCCCCGAGTGGGTAAAACGAGAAGAGCAGAGATAAAGAGCGAGAGGAAGAATGGACTCACGATCTGTGGATGCTGCAGTTGTAGAAGGTGAAATCCACACTGGCAAATTTCTGCCCCGTTTCCCTGGATTTCAAGTAGAGCTTCACCACATGAGTGTCTCCTTCAGAACGACAGAGAGAGAGAGAGACTCATCATGAAGGATCATATACGTTCAATATTGTGCCACTGAATCAGCTGCTATCAAAACACTGGTGTGTATGGAGTGTTTCCACTGAAACCTTGAGTGGCTTGTTGCTTATATAGTTCCACAATAATGAAGTGCATTGGGTATTAATATAGCATACAGGTTTATGTGCATCTGCACTCATCTGCATGCTGTACAATGGCTTGAAACGCAGCAAGATTTAGAGCCAGAACTATCTGGTAGTTAAATCAAGTCTACATCCTTCTCTGCAAGTTAGTGCTTCACTGATGATTAAGAAACTGCGCCAGCTTTGGACATTCAGCTGTGATGTCATTGTGTCTCTGATGAGCAATGTTTGTGTTAGCATGTAATCATCACCATCTAACAAGATTCATTAGCTTAAAATACAATGTTTTTAGATTCATACTGTTAAAAACTGCTATGGCAGAATCAGCCTGACAACTGAAGTAAATGAATGCAATATTAGCTGTAATGCAGTGTTATTTTAGTATCATTAAGAAACTATTTCACTTAATTATTCTTTATTTTTGTTGTGATTTCACTTTAAAGGTTTAGTCATTTAGTGTGTTTGTTGTCATTTTTGTATTTTTGTATTTTTTTTTAAATATATGTCTATATAGATTTTTAGTTTTAGTAATTTTAGTACATAAAGCTAAACTAAATGAAAATGAGAAGAGCTGCTTTGGCAACTACAGTTGAAATAAAAAGTAATAAGTAAATAAGTTTAAGATTTTTTTATATATTATTTCATTTCAGTTTTTTACATTTATTTTATTTCAAGCAACAAATATGTTTATGGTCCAATTCTCACTATTAAGTAACTATTAAATGCAACTTTTGCCTCAATAAACTCTTATTAATAGTTAGTAAGGCAGTCGTTAAGTTTAGGTATTGTAGGATTAAGGGATGTATAATATGATAATGCAGAATAAGGCATTCATTTGTGCTTTATAAATACTAAAAAACAGCCAATATTCTAGTAATATGCACGATAATAAGCATCTAGTTAATAGTGAGAATTGAACCCAAAACGAAAGCGTAAACAAATGGTTCTTTTATGGTTTTAGTTTTAGTTAACAGTAATAACCTTGCTCTAAAAACGACCCATGCACATCTTTTTGTATTAACATTCTATGATTTGGGACTAGAAATAGTAAATAACTGAAATTTTCAACTTTGATTCAACTTATTTTTTTCAAATTCTGATAATTTTTTTTCTTTTCCAAAAACATTCACTTTTGTGTTGATTCTCAGGTCAAAATCTTAATTTTCATCAACAAAATGCCTACTTTCCAGAACCATTAATGCAAGCAGACATTACAAAATATCCATCAGTTTCAGTATTTTTCTTTAATGGAAACAGATCTGCTTCTCAATCCCCACAATAAGCCCTCAAACTATAAAGGACAGATATAATGTGAATTGAAATGTAAGCCTATGATCTGAAAACAAAAGCACTGAGTGAATCTCTGGAAGATATGATATAATACCCATCATAAACATCAATCTAAAGCTTGGATTGATGTTACTCTTAATCTTCAGGACTTTTAGATCCAACACAGTTAGTGTTGGTTGACTGGAAGTGTATATCTAGCCCAGATTGAATGTGTGTGTGTGTGTGTGTGTTTGTGTGTGTGTGTGTACTGACTGTGTTGGCGTGTGATGGGGACGAGCTCTTTGGCTGTGGGAGAGAGGCAGTAGATCCGTGATCCGTGTATTGTTGCTTCGGTCTCCGTGTAATCCTCGAAGGAGCAATCCACTCCTGCGGAAAGATCCGGAACGTTTCGGGCCTCAAGGACCAGCTGGCAGATCAATGGAGAAAACAGACAAAGTGAAAAAGCTTGGCTCGCATTCCCATATTTCATCTGAAGGAGAGTTGTTTTTAGACTGCACTCTACACGACATCTGCTGCTCCATATCACTGCGTATCTGCTAACCCTCCTAATGAACATCTATGGAAAAGTGTCGGATATAACCAGTGTTGAGGATAACATTACAAGTAACTTGAGGTACGTACTCAGATTACTTTTTCAAGTAACTAGTAAGGTAACGTATTACTTTTTCAATTTACAACAAAATATCGAAGTTACTTTTTCAAATAAGTAGCGCTAATTACTGTTTCACATTTATTGACTGACAGCTCTCCATGTTGAGAGAAATAAAGTGAGGTGTTGTGTGTGTGTGTGTGTGTGTGTGTGTGTGTGTGTGCGTGTGTGTGTGTGTGTGTGCGTGCGTGTGTGTGTGTGTGTGTTGATGTTAAATAACATGATGGTTATTTTAGTTCTAGACTAAATGTGAACATGCATTTACTCATCTCACTGCCACGAAAACATTCAGTATTCATCAAAATTAATAAAAACAGTAAAAGGCAATCTCAGACTTTTACACAAAACTTTAATAATTAACTACTATATTAAATTACACTAATATACTTTATGTATTTAATCTCACTTTATTAACCAATGTCTTTGCTGCTGGCCCTCAATGATCTAATTCAACCATACTAATAAGCAAAAATTACTTTAGATTAGATTTAGAAATAAGAGTGTTGAACTTCCTTCTCCTGTTTCCTATTGTTCTTTAATCCAGAATAACAGCAGCTGAAAGGTTTGAGCTTCGCCCTCTACTGTACAGGAGTAAACATGCATTTCCTTCAGTCTGAGGCTTATTCACTTCACTTTTGGTGTGAAAGGGCCTTAACATTTGCCAAAAATAGTACTTTTTTTTTTTGTTATAAAAAAACAAAAAAAAAACAATCAAGCCCAGCCCAGGTGAGAAAATGTAACGCAAAAGTAATGTAACACATTACTTTTCATAAAAAGTCACTAAGTAACGCAATTAGTTACTTTTTTAGGGCGTAACGCAATATTGTAATGCATTACTTTTAAAAGTAACTTTCCCCAACACTGGATCTAAGTGTCTGCATGTAGCATCTACTCTAACACACACACACACCTGGACTTCGGCCATGGTGACAGAGATGTTGTTGGGCTGGACTGTCAGCTCCACACACTGATCCGCTCGAGAAGCGAATCTCTGGGGTTCGTCTGCTCTCTCACAGCGATCACGGCGAGAACAACTGAGGACAGAGAGAGAATAAATTCACATTAACACAACAGTTCCAGCCTTGAGCGGTTCAGAGTATCAACAAACTCTAATATAATCAACACTGAGAAGGTTTGAGCTCCACTGAAGGACTTCATATCATCATTAAAGCTGCTTATGGGCTAAACATTCATTTTCTTCACAGGGATTTCAGAAACATTCTTCAATAAAGAGTTTTAAGCCTATAAAAATGTAATTTTAAGCATATGAACTTGAGATACCGTGTACTTCCCAGAAAGTAAAATATTCAATTTCTGACATCTTAATTATGAAGTATATCACGATTAATCGCATCTAACATAAACGTTTGGTTTATATAATATATGAGTGTACACACACACATTATATAAACACACAGGTGTGGCATATCAAGATGCTGATTAGACAGCATGATTATTGCACAGGTGTGCCTTAGGCTGGCCACAATAAAAGGCCACTCTAAAATGTGCAGTTTTACTGTATTTGGGGGGGGTTGGGTGTGACCACCATTTGCCTCACGCAGTGCAACACATCTCCTTCGCATAGAGTTGATCAGGTTGTTGATTGTGGCCTGTGGAATGTTGGTCCACTCCTCTTCAATGGCTGTGCGAAGCTGCTGGATATTGGCAGGACCTGGAACACGCTGTCGTATACGCTGATCCAGAGCATCTCAAACATGCTCAATGCGTGACGTGTCCGGTGAGTCTGCTGGCCATGCAAGAACTGGGATGTTTTCAGCTTCCAGGAATTGTGTACAGATCCTTGCAACATGGGGCCGTGCATTATCATGCTGCAACATGAGGTGCTGGTCGTGGATGAATGGCACAACAATGGGACTCAGGATCTCATCACGGTATGTCTATGCATTCAAAATGCCATCAATATGCCATGAAGATGCTGGATGTGGAGGTCCTGGGCAGGTGTGGTTACACGTGGTCTGCGGTTGTGAGGCCGGTTGGATGTACTGCCAAATTCTCTGAAACGCCTTTGGAGATGGCTTATGGTAGAGAAATGAACATTCAATTCACGGGCAACAGCTCTGGTGGACATTCCTGCAGTCAGCATGCCGACTGCACGATCCCTCAAAACTTGCGACATCTGTGGCGTTGTGCTGTGTGATAAAACTGCACATTTTAGAGTGGCCTTTTATTGTGGACAGCCTAAGGCACACCTGTGCAATAATCATGCTGTCTAATTAGCATCTTGATATGCCACACCTGTTAGGTGGATGGATTATCTCGGCAAAGGAGAAGTGCTCACTAACACAGATTTAGACAGATTTGTGAACAATATTTGAGAAAAATAGGCCTTTTGTGTACATAGAAAAAGTCTTAGATCATGAAAAAGTTCAACTCATAAAAAACCGGGGCAAAAACAAAAGTGTTGCGTTTATAATTTTGTTCAGTGTATATACAGTGAGGAAAATAAGTATTTGAACACCCTGCTATTTTGCAAGTTCTCCCACTTAGAAATCATGGAGGGGTCTGAAATTGTCATCGTAGGTGCATGTCCACTGTGAGAGACATAATCTATAAAAAAAAAATCCAGAAATCACAATGTATGATTTTTTAACTATTTATTTGTATGATACAGCTGCAAATAAGTATTTGAACACCTGAGAAAATCAATGTTAATATTTGGTACAGTAGCCTTTGTTTGCAATTACAGAGGTCAAACGTTTCCTGTAGTTTTTCACCAGGTTTGCACACACTGCAGGAGGGATTTTGGCCAGGTTTCTGGGTTTCTGGGCTGTCGCTGAGAAACACAGAGTTTGAGCTCCCTCCAAAGATTCTCTATTGGGTTTAGGTCTGGAGACTGGCTAGGCCACGCCAGAACCTTGATATGCTTGTATCCTTGGTTATCCTGGCTGTGTGCTTCGGGTCATTGTCATGTTGGAAGACCCAGCCTCGACCCATCTTCAATGCTCTAACTGAGGGAAGGAGGTTGTTCCCCAAAATCTCGCAATACATGGCCCCGGTCATCCTCTCCTTAATACAGTGCAATCGCCCTGTCCCATGTGCAGAAAAACACCCACAAAGCATGATGCTACCACCCCCATGCTTCACAGTAGGGATGGTGTTCTTGGGATGGTACTCATCATTCTTCTTCCTCCAAACACGTTTAGTGGAATTATGACCAAAAAGTTCTATTTTGGTCTCATCTGACCACATGACTTTCTCCCATGACTCCTCTGGATCATCCAAATGGTCATTGGCAAACTTAAGACGGGCCTTGACATGTGCTGGTTTAAGCAGGGGAACCTTCCGTGCCATGCATGATTTCAAACCATGACGTCTTAGTGTATTACCAACAGTAACCTTGGAAACGGTGGTGCCAGCTCTTTTCGGGTCATTGACCAGCTCCTCCCGTGTAGTTCTGGGCTGATTTCTCACCTTTCTTAGGATCATTGAGACCCCACGAGGTGAGATCTTGCATGGAGCCCCAGTCCGAGGGAGATTGACAGTCATGTTTAGCTTCTTCCATTTTCTAATGATTGCTCCAACAGTGGACCTTTTTTCACCAAGCTGCTTGGCAATTTCCCCGTAGCCATTTCCAGCCTTGTGGAGGTGTACAATTTTGTCTCTAGTGTCTTTGGACAGCTCTTTGGTCTTGGCCATGTTAGTAGTTGGATTCTTACTGATTGTATGGGGTGGACAGGTGTCTTTATGCAGCTAACGACCTCAAACAAGTGCATCTAATTTAGGATAATAAATGGAGTGGAGGTGGACATTTTAAAGGCAGACTAACAGGTCTTTGAGGGTCAGAATTCTAGCTGATAGACAGGTGTTCAAATACTTATATATATATATATATATATATATATATATATATATATATATATACACATACATACACCAGTGCCAACTAAATCTCTCTTCAATGGGAATTTGAAAATAAAACAAAATGTATTAAAGTTGTTGAAATCACATATATCATCGCAAATATCATCACTCTGACCTTCAGTGTTCGGCCATAAAGTTTGTTATTGTTAGAAAAACAATAGTCTCACTATGAAGAAAATAAATGTGATTTTTTACATCTGGAAGCTGACTTCTGCACTCCTTTGGCATTTAATGTGGATGTTACATAGGAAAACTATTTAAATTGCTTCTTTGTGGCTAAAATGGTGGTAAAAGGACTGTTTGCTGATAATGTTTGCCAGAAGGTTTGGCAGAGCATCATATTTTTACACAGACAGACTGAGGCTCATGTGTGTGTTCATACGCAGCGCTGAAATCATCTGCGCTGGAGCGAGACCCGAGTGCTCAGACATGAACACACACACACACTTCATGAATCCCTGAAGGGCAAATTCAGACATCTGAAGATAAAGCTGACATCTGAATCTTCAGGGATAATCACTGAATGTGACGGTTATTGTGGAAGAGAGAATGACGGAAGTTTGTTTTGGCTTTTAATTATTTTTTAACCACAGTTTGAGTTCATGGCTGAAAACCAGCTAATGTTTCTCTCGTGACTGAGATCAGAGGAGCGTCAAGGACCCGTTTATGTGAATCATAATGAATATTTCCACTTCAGCCTGAGGAAGAGTTTGATGGACTGTTTGAAAGACACGCTAGATGGTGGTAAACCACACACGCACACACACCAAGAAAACAGGTTCAGGACGACAAGTTAAATCCTTCAACCCTGTAAAGCCTGGAACATCAAATAATAGTCAGAAAAAATACGTAAAATGAAATTCTGATGCTTGTAATGTAAATAACTGAGATTTATAACAGTATAGCAGATACTGACATCAAACGCATATAAATATCAGTCGTCACTCTATATCTGCCAATAATATGATTTATAAATTATCAATTTTATGATCAAAGCTCTGTAGTTTTTAAACATAATGCAATGCAATACAATGATGATTGAGAGACGAACAAATAAACCTTCCTCAAAAGACCGATGATCATATTTTAAACTCATGTTTTTTCTAATAAACAATGTTTGGATAATCAATAAACTTCAGTTGCTTCAGTCCAGTAAGTGTTTATCTGTAAATATTCAAAGTTATTACATTTATCAGTACAGATTTCACAGCAAAAAGACACGTGAATCACGAGCTGAAGGTGAACATTTGTACAATTATACTAGAAAACCTTTTACTTATGAACTATAAATCAGGAGAAAGAAGACATGTTGTAGATTGAGCAACAGGATTTTCAGAAAGTTTTGATCATGTTTATCATGTATTAAATATGATACAGTAGGCTTTCTAGGGTTAAACAGTTCATTAATAGGGTTAAATGTTCAACTTATTTATGCCTGTCAAATGAGATGTAATGTGAAGTCGAGGAAAGGTGTTGATATGAAGGTGTTTGTATGTTTGCTTACATGTTGTGAAGGACACACCAGCCGCAGTGAGGATCTCTGGAGCTCAGACACTCGAAGCAGCTCGTGTACTGAGAACAGCTCTCCACCGGCACACGCGTCACCTGCACAACACACACACACGTTAATCATATCTCACACAGACACACGTTAATCATATCACACACACAGAGCAAATCAGAGCATAACTGCTGTAAAGCAGCACATCTGTGGTCAGAGCATGAGTCGCTTCAGGCTAGAGATGGGCACTGGAGGGTGACAAATGTTTGCTGCTTTCTGCATGCGTGTGTGTGTGTGTGTGTGTGTGTGTGTGTGTGTGTGTGCATATGGAAGGCACAGAATCAGCTTCTCACACGCTGCGCCATCTGACAGTTACCACAGAGATCAGCATTTGATTGACAGGAACCCTGAATCCCTCCTGCCAAAAACAGAATAACATCAGTGTGTGTGTGTGTGTGTGTGTGTGTGTGTGTGTGTGTGTGTGTGTGTGTGTGTAAGAGAAGGCAAATTAGTAATGGAGGGAAGGAAGGAAGGAAGGAAGGAAGGAAGGAAGGAAGGAAGGAAGGAAGGAAGGAAGGAAGGAAGGAAGGAAGGAAGGAAGGAAGGAAGGAAGGAAGGAAGTTGTGAATGCAAAACCAGGGAAGTCAAAGTTGTGTTTTTCTGGTCCATCAGTTC
This sequence comes from Abramis brama, assembly GCF_963993115.1. NCBI lineage: Eukaryota > Metazoa > Chordata > Actinopteri > Cypriniformes > Leuciscidae > Abramis > Abramis brama. The sequence goes on along the minus strand of NC_139973.1, from coordinate 39,877,477 downwards.
ATGCGTGTAGAATGATAATAACGTTTTTTAATAAAAGTTATTATATAAAAGATATCACAAGATAACACTTAGATAACAGATTTTAACCTGGAAGTAGCACATGCTATATGTAGTTAATAACACTAAATGATGTATAATTACAAGAAACTAACCCTAAACCAAACTAAAAAAATAACCTATATATAGATAATTAATATTAATCAGCAATTACTTGTGTAATGACAGTGTAACAACATGTACCCAATTATTATGATATTAATAATAAATAACTGAACTTATTAATCTAAAGGCAAATATGAACCCAGCAGAGTGCATGATGGAAAGCACCAGCCTATGAATCCACTTTAATCGCACACTCTCTCTCTCACACACACACACACACACAGGTATGAGTATCAGTTTACAAGGTGAGAAACAGTGATGGAGGGATGAAGACAAGCAGAGATGAAGAACAGATGGTGAGATACTGAGGATGGCGAGGTCAGGTCTGTGTGTGTGTGTGTGTGTGTGTGTAAACGTTTAGGGTTCAGGGCACATCCGTTTCTCTGTAAAACCAGTTCACCATATGCAGCCTGTCAGCGTGTGTGTGTGTGTGTGTGTGTAAATATACAGTGTAAAATAAAGAAAACGAATATGCATTAAAGACAACACTGTTTAACGCAAGCTTAACATTAATTTGTCATTTTAATACATGGTGAAAGTCATCATGTAACACACACACACACACACACACAGGCGAGCAGCCGTGAGCGGAGTTCATCTGATATTCAGCGTGTTAAACTGCAGCCTGCAGCAAAAACACACGCAAATGAATTCAAGATAAATGACACACACACATTACACCGGATGATAGTGTGTCAAAACACACACATTCAATCTCAGAGATGAGGAAAACTCAGCGCCTCAGGCTTCAAACGTCAATCAAATATGTGTGACACGATGATGACGCATGTGTGTGACACACACACACACACACACACACACACACACACACACACACACACACACACACACACCTCTATATCAACCTCTATATCTCAGACACAACAGAAACTCAAAGCTATCAGCTGTTGTGGGAGATGGTTGTGTGTTTACAAATGTTGATAGTCAGTGTTGGACAACATTCCCAACATCTCAAACATAATATATATTTTGCAACAAACATGAACAATTACATGAAGGAATGAAGGAAGGAATCAGAATCAGTAAAATCAGAATGACAGAAAAATAAAGTTAAATGTAAAAAAAGACCGAAATAAGAGAATTACCCAATGAAAGCACAAACATGAGTTTAAGAAGGTTAAAGAAGAACAAAAGGAAAGAAGAACATACATACATACATACATACACACACTACTGTTCAAAAGCTGAAGTCAGTAAGATTTTTTTTAAAGAAATTTAGTTTTATTCAGCAAGTCTGCATTGATCAAAAGTGACAGTAAAGGCATTTATAATGCTCAATGTTATAGTATTAAAAAGTAGTATAGTATTTCTATTTCAAATAAATGTTGTAAAATTTCTATTCGTCATAGAATCACGATTTTAAAATATACATTTTCAACACTGATAATAATCAAAAATGTTTCTTGAGCATCAAATCATCATATCAGAATGATTTCTGAAGGATCATGTGACACTGAAGACTGGAGTAATGATGCTAAAAGCTTTGATCACAGGAATAAATTACATTTAATGTATATTACAATAAAAAACAGCTTTAAATTGCAATTTCCTGTTTTTACTGTATTTTTAATCAAATAAATGCAGCATTAGTGGAGCAGAAGAGACTTTAAAAATAAAAAAATCTTACCGACCCTAAATTTTGAACAGTACATTATATTTCACAATAAACATATTTTGCTTGTATAAAAAATGACTATTATATTCTATTATATTATATTATATGAATATTATATAAAATATATTGTATTATATCATCACTTTTGATTCAGCAATGTGATTTGCAATGCTTCATGGGAGTAGTTTATTATCTAGCTGGTCTATTGTTTTAAACTAACATTGATCCAATGTGAAAGCTTTCTTTTTTCTTTTTAACTTGACACAGCATGTCCATCCGGCACGTGATCACACTAGAGGAGAGAAACTTCCTCTCTTCCATTCCTGTCAGAGCGTTTCAGTAAAAACACCTCAACCAATCAAGAGGCTTTTAATACAGACCCTACACACACACACACAATCAATACTGAACCACACACACTACTGAAGTTCTTAATTGCAGTAAGACTGGATGATTCACTCTGTGCTGATATGAGGGATTATGGGATTAACTTTGCTCCAGATGATCAATGATTTGATTAGACGGAACAAAAAGGTTAAGACTCTAAAACGCATCGGCTTAAACACACACTCCTGTGTGTCCATGATAACCTCCATCACACATTCACACCATCACACTCCTCTTTATTAAACCAGTTCTTTCATTCAACTTAAATCATCCATTATTCTACACTTGTCTACACTTATTTTATTCCCTGCAGTCCATTTATCATCTTTTCTTACTGTGAATTACCTCTGATCTACGATTCATTAACCTCCACATTCCTGCAGATTTCACACTGCTGGTAGAATAGATTCTGATAATACAAAAATGATTTTCTTGCTTAGAATTTTTGTAATTTTTCCAGTACGAATATCTAAGTTCTAAAATCAAGACTCGTTTACTTGAGATGCAAAATGATTTAAGATGTTAAGTCTTGTTTTCTAAAATAAATTATCAAAATGAAGTTGTTTAAATTGAGTTAAGTTTAAAACAAGAAAGAATATCTGCCAGTGGGGTCAGAAAAATAAACTTAATCCAACAGGAAAATAAGAATATTTGACCAAATTAGCAGAAATTACTTTTGCAGAGTATGTAAATGAGCTGTGATGGATGTGACATCATTCTGACTCCAGTTTGCAGGTTCGTTAAAATCCACTTTGATGAGATTGATACGGTAAAACCCACGCCATCGTTACTGTTCGCATCACTGTGATCAAGAGCTGAGATTCAGATATGATAATGAGCGTTTGGTTTCTGACCAATCAGAGCAGAGCAGCTCTCAGAGAGGCGGAGCTTAGAGAGACTGAATCTTCAAACGAAGCGTTTCAGACACTGAGAGAAAAGAGCTGATGCTGCAGTGGAGATTATTAGAAAATTTAAGTGTTTTTGACCTTTGAATGCATGTAAACCTGTTGTAGGAGACTCCAAAACACAATCAGGAACCTTTAAAATAGCATAATTGGGCTGCTTTAAATTGCTGTCTGACTGAGGAGGGAGTTTTGACTTTGATTCCCGTTAGAGTGTCATCCAGATGTGTGTAATCTGGAGCTGTAAGAGCTGATGCTGGTTCGCCCCGGGCCGAGCGAAGCGGACGGCGAGAGGAGACAGGCTATCAAACACTTTTTAATTAAGTGCTGGAGAACAAGGGGCCAATGCTAAATTACTCTGTCAGGGCTTTAAATGGAGCGTGTGCTTTTTCTGAGCAGCGCCTCAGACTCTCTGCCAGCCGTTTTCATTATCCTGAGAAGAAAAGTCAAGGAACAGGAAAAATAGAAACTGACAGAACACAAAGAGACGGAGGACTTCTTGCATTTTATGGGCGTATTCTACAGGAGACACCATTATTTCATCGCAAACGTTAAAAAATGTCACTGTATAGTCTCAAACACTCACATTCATATCAAAATCATTAGAAAAAGTGAATTCTTCTTTTAAAAAGGAGGTTTTAAACAGTTTTTTCCAGCTCAAACACTCTCTCCATCTGTCATTGGTCAGTCAAACAGAAAACCCCGCCCCAAACTCACGTGATTGGTTGAGTCAGAAGTCGACGTGCAAATGCTTGTGTTTATCTACATTTTACGATGACATTAAACATGGTAGTGTGATAATCATTCACAGAACGGGAAACAAACACTGGAAATTAAGAGCATGGCAACACATGAGTGTGTATTACATCGAAGCAGATTCAGTTTAAACATCACACTTTACATATCATGAGTTTGTGATGATTAGTATTGATGATGTGTCAGGCAGTGATGTTTTATCTGGATTCAGAAGTGAAAGGAAGATCAATGGAGTCTCATGTGACATATAGAGCAGATACACACACAGCTGCATTACAGGTGTGTGTGTGTGTGTGTGTTTGTGTGTGTGTGTGTGTGTGTGTGTGTGTGTACACTAAAACATCAATAATCAGATCAGATGACACTGTAATGTACATCATCTCATTGATCACTCACTGTATGTTCTACATGTGTGTAAGAGACTAAAATAACTCTACACACCATAACACACACATGCATGACCGACAGATCAATGGCGAAGTCTGAAGCAAACTCCCACTCAGTGCAAAAAAAAAAAATCATAAATAAGAAAAAGTATGTCCATTTTGTATGTTATTGTGTCTGTTTCACATGTCAAATAAGATAAAGACCAAAAATCAATGAAACTCTTAATGGAAATAACATCAGAACATTTATTTCCATCACAAGGTGCATCAATTCTTGGTCGAGATCTTGTATTGTCAATGCAAGAGTCCAGCGCTCTGTAAAGTCTCCTCCAGCACATCCAGAAGACTGACAGTGAGTTTAAGCTCTGGAAAATGATTCTTCATGCTCCTCACAACCATTCCTTCACAATCTGAGCCTGATGAATGTTTATAATGTCAAACTGGAATATGGCCATGATGAGTCTTTCTACATGGTTGTTTAAGAAATGAAAAGCTACACACTCCATTAATTAGGGTTAGAGGAACTGTAGCCAAACATATAACATGCTAAACATAATAATCACTGCAATAATGATCCAGTCATTGACTCTGAAGTATTTGTGTATTTAGGCCGTGGAGTGTACATGTCTGTCAGTGTGCAATGACATGAAGATGAAACTATTGGTTGCATGATGAGCATCACGTTTGTAAAAGCTTTGTGCAGAACTGTCTTGTTGAGTTGGAATGAATGGATTATGCAGAACGAACACACAGCCTACTTGTGGGACTATTAAGATCTCATGCATTTTGACATTTTAATGGCAATTAAGCACATTTTGACATCAAATTCTCATTGCAACACCATATTGAAAAGGATCCTGTCCAGGTGTTTTTTCACTGAAATCATCATTATGAAGTGAAGTGTGTAAAAGCGCGTGCTCACCTGTTTGTCGGTGAGTGTGTAGATGAACTGGAGGTCGGGGCTGAACAGCATGTCCCGTAACACCGGACTGCCATCGCTCACCGGGACGCTCTCGTACACCAGCGCCGGTCGGGACGGGCTCACAGAATTAATCAGAATCTGACAAAACAAGAGCATCAACATCTCATTAATATCTCATAACACCAGCGCAATCCTCTCACACAGAGAAGCACGACACCAGGCCAAACGCTTTCATCATGTGAAAACACAAACATCATTACAATAATGACATCAGACCGTCAGGACGAGCTAATCGCCGCGAATATAATCATCTCTGCGTCTCTCAAGAGAGAATCGGCGAGAGGATGAGAGCCGGGATCAAATCCCTCATTCAGCATCAATCTCTCCCTACCACTACAAGAGGATTACATACATTAGCCGCTAATTGAATCATACAATGAAGACAGACACAACTGTTACACCGACAGCAACGGCACATTTACACAGGCTTATACTGCACCGATCACACACACACTGCACGCACAACACACACCACTGCTAACTTCAGCAAAGTCTTCGCTGTTCACAAAGGCCATCTGAAATCAATGCATTAAGTAATTAACCATTATGATTTATTCAAACTCCATGCAAACGAATCAAATAGTAATGAGAATGAAAGAACATTTAGCAAAAACAAGACATTGAAAGTGACAGGGTTCCTTTTAAAGGGATTTCTTTATGTAGAATAAATCTGAAGATATTTAACAGAACGTCTCTTTTCCATACTATGAAAAATATCAGTGATTTATGCAATCAAGCTCCAAAAATAACTGCATTAAAGCAGCTCATTCAACACATACATACATAAACAGTTCAACACACTACCATTCAAAATTTTGGAGTCATTAAAAAAATAAAAAATTCATACTTTTATTCATTAAGGATGCATTAAATTGATCAAAAGTGACATTTATAATGTTACAAAAGATTATATTTCAAATAAACGCTCTTCTTTTAGAACTTTCTATTTATCAAAGAATTCTGAAAGATAAAATGTATCAGTTCTCACAAAAATATGAATAATGAACTGTTTTCAACACTGATAAATAATAATCAAAAATGTTTCTTGAGCATCAAATCATCATATTAGAATGATTTCTGAAGGATCATGTGACACTGAAGACTGGAGTAATGATGCTGAAATTCAGCTTTGATCACAGGAATAAATTACACTTTACTATATATTCACAAAGAAAACAGTCATTTTAGATTGCAATAATATTTCAATATTTTTGCATTGGTGATCATAAAGGACTAAAAACTCTTCCCAACCCCAAGCTTTTGAACAGGAGTGTATATATGAAGAACAGAAGCAAATTTAAGTCATTATTCACTACGAATCTCCGTTTGGGACGACAGTCATCCAGGTTTGGAAAGACACGAGGCTGAATGATGACAGACGTTTCACTCAGATACAGTGAGCATATATGAGTGCATCACTGTAACGAGACCCAGTGGAAGTATATATTACTTATGTAAATATGATGAGGCGAGGGGAAGCGCGCTGTTCTTGCATGTTGAACACATTCATCACTTCTATTGCATCCGTGATTCCGCTTCAGAGGATCACACACACAGTTCATCTCAAACCACATCAAATCACTTACACACACACACTCAGCACACATCAATGAGCATTAACACATATCAAACTGAGTTTTAGTGCTATTACAGACTCAATGCAAGGAAAATATTAAAATAAAGCCACCTGGGATCAAGCTGCGAGAGATCATGCTGGGATCAACCTTAGAGAAAACAACTATTAATCCACAATAAATACAACAGAATCGAGCAAATTCAAAAGGACTGATTCGCGTAATATATCAAGGTTTTAATATTAGCAAAAAATAGTCCAGTAAGTTGAGATGTAATCAGTATTTGAGTTTGGATACCCTTTATTTTAAGTGTAATTATTACAAAAATTAGTCATGAGGAATATATATATATATGTTACTATAGAGTTATAGTTTGGTTTAAGGTTAGTTGCTTGTAAATATGCATAATTTACTGTTATTACTATAGTAAGTTAAGAAACTACGTCACCTTAAAATAAAGTCTTAGCAGTTCAAGATTTCTTTAAAAACTAAACTGGAGGCCTGTTAGTTGAGCTGCTGAGATGTCCAATCAATATTTGCACTTTGAGTGTTTATGCATCTGCAATATGTCCCAAAAATGCCCCTGGTGCACGTAAACGTTGAACTAAACATGAACTATGATTAATAAATGCTGTAGATGTATTGCTCATTGTTAGTTTATGTTAACAAATACAACCTTATGCTTCAATTAAAACATGCACTATTTTGATAGTCCACTTTAGATATTCTACTGACTATAAGTAACTTTGCAACTCCATGTGAACTAATTAGAGTGTTAGTAAACTGTTAGGGTTCGGGTTAGTAGAATAAGTGGAGATGCACTTGTAAAGTTACTTATAGTCAGTAGAATGACAGTTGGGGAGCATACAAATAAAGTGTTAGTCGATATTAAGCAGACCGTCTACTAATACTGTAATGAGAGTTAGTTGACATGTGACCCTGGATAACCAGTCTCGAGTCGCACAGGTATATCTGTGGCAATAGCCAACAATACATTGCATGGGTCAAAATTATCGATTTTTCTTTTATGCCAAAAATCATTAGGATATTAAGTAAAGATCATGTTCTATGAAGATATTTTGTAAATTTCCTACTGTAAATATATAAAACATTTATTTCTGTGAGTGAATGCAGCACAATCGCCAACATAAATGCACAACTTTAAAGGAGATTTTCTCAATGTTTCGATTTTTTGCACCCTCAGATTCCAGATTTTCAATAGTTGTATCTCGACCAAATATTGTCCTATCCTAACAAACCATACATCAATGGAAAGCTTTCATATGATGTATAAATCTCAATTTCATAAAATGGACCCATGTGACTGGTTTTGTGGTCCAGGATCACATATAGTTGCAGATTTACTTATGTTTAGAAGAATGTCTAAAGTAGACCATCGAAATCAAGTTTTGCAGAGAATGATTGCTGATGTGACTGGTATTATTTATTAGTTTTTCCCACAACAGTTCCATCAGCCTGTCTTGACAAAGTAGTGGATATTTACATATATGAATAATCATTTGAAGCGTTTTATACACCGTGAAAACAGCAAGTGTTCGACCGGAATTTGAAATCTAGAGAGCGTAGTGAATGTTTATGTGGTTGTCAGTGAATGTGATGCAACATTTTCAATATAGCATCCCGTTTGTTGACAATGAGACTCAATACATTTAGGCAAGAGTAAACAGGTTTTCCTCCATGATTCCCATTCTATCCGAGAACGAAGCACGTGAACGCGGCGAGCTCATAATTGACCGTTGGCAAAGACCCGCCCCCTTTAGTTACTGTTGCTATGTCCGACAAGCCACACCTCTCTCACACACACACCATGTTCTCACACAGTGAAACACACATCGCGGAGCAGAGAGGACACTGACAACACACTGACACACAGGACAGACCAGTGTACTTTTGATATGAAACATTTTTTAAAGAAATTTAAACAATAAATACGGTTTTGTGGCTCTTTAATGTGTCTGACAGATCGTTGTAGAGCCTCAGTTAAAGGATTAGTTCACTTTCAAAAAAACTTTTGCTGATAATTTACTCACCCCGATGTCATCCAAGATATCCATGTCTTTCTTTCTTCAGTCGAAAATAAATTAAGGTTTTTGAGGAAAACATTCCAGGATTTTTCTACACAGGATGGACTTCAATGGCAACCAACAATACCAATGTTCACAGAAGGTTCAAATGTCCGTCTCAATGCAGCTTCAAAGTCTCGACACGATCCCAGTCGAGAAATAAGAGTCTTATGAAGGACAGTGAAGGACACATCTATGATGCCTTCAAAGATCCATCAGATGAAGGAGCCTCAGGAGACCAGAGGAACTGATGTGTTCGGACGCGTCGAGTGCGTTCTCTGAGGACGGACGCAGACTGAGAGTCAGAGCCGTGAACTAACTCACGAGGTCTGGTGTCGGTGCGGTGATCTCTGCAGGTTTATGAGATGGCATATTGAAGTCATGCTGAACATCGTGTGTGTGTGTGTGTGTGTGTGTGTGTGTGTGTGTGTGTGACATCACTTTGATGAAGCTGTGTGATGTTTCAGACATCAGGTGTTCATCTTTAAACATGTGCTGACTACATTTAACACACACACACACACACACGCGCGCTCTCTCTCTCTCTCTCTCTCTCTCACACACACTCTCACACACACACTCTCACACACACACACTCTCACACACACACACACTCACACACACTCACACACACACTCTCACACACACTCTCACACACACACTCTCACACACACACTCTCACACACACACTCTCACACACACACTCTCACACACACACTCTCACACACACACTCTCACACACACACTCTCACACACACACTCTCACACACTCTCTCACACTCTCTCACACTCTCACACTCTCACACACTCACTCTCACACACACACTCTCTCTCACACACACACACTCTCTCTCACACACACACTCTCTCTCACACACACTCTCTCTCTCACACACACTCTCTCTCTCACACACACTCTCACACACACTCTCCCTGTGTTTGTTTTGTTTGTGTCTCTGGTGTGTGTGTGTGTGGTGAGTGGTGTGTGATTTTTTACTTCCTTTCCCACAGTATATTTACATTGTTTATACTCTGTGTGTGTGTGTGTGTGTGTGTGTGTGTGTACAGATCTTTGTGTTTTTGTGAAGTATACTGTGAAGTAAATATTTTTCACTGGTGTGTTTATCATGCAGCAGTCAGATAGTTTGGCTTTGTGTAATTTTGTTCCTGTTTTAGTCTGATTAATATTTCATGAAAGTTTATGTATGTATGTGTGTGTGTGTGTGTGTGTGTGTGTGTGTGTGTGTGTGTGTGTGTGTGTGTACTTGTACAACTATCTTTGTGAGGACCAGTTTGAGTTTTAGTCCATTGGCGTGAAGACAAAGAGAGTAAAGTGAGGACATGTTGGCCGGTCTTCACTCTCTGAGAGCCTTTAAAGGCCTGTTTGAGGGTCAAGACTTTTAGGGATAAGGTTATAATGAGGTTAAGGGTCGGGGGTCGGGTTAGGCACATCACGTTGTAAGGTTAGGGAAAGCGGCTAGAGATTTGCATTGCGTCAATGAATGTCCTCATAAAGATAGATGTACAAGTAAGTGTGTGTGTGTGTGTGTGTGTGTGTGTGTGTGTGTGTGTGTGTGTGTGTGTGAATCTGTAGTCACTAGAGGACTGGTCTTCCTCAGAGAGAAGCAGGCGATTACTAAAGCACTGATGCCTAAAATGAGTGTTTAAGGAAGCCAGACGTAATTAAACAATGACATATTCCACTTCCTGTCTCCCTGATGCAGCGTCCACACACACACACACACACACACACACACGCCTACTCAACATCTTACAACATTGGAGACGCTGTAGGAGTCAAAAACAATGCTGGAGCCGAAACCTGCCATCAAACACACACACACACGGTCTGCCAAGAGTTATAAATATGTCCAGCCTGTTCCTCTTCAGAGGAAGAGTGAGAGAATAGTGTAATTGTATGTTTAAAAATATTAAACTTATTCATTGTTAATAAGAACTTTAAACGTGTAGCAAAGTACAACATCAAACAGATTTGTGTTTAAATCTAAAGAAATGATTCAGTCAAACCTTGTAGAGCAAACACAAACCATCTCAGTGACATGCAGAGTGACAGGATACACACACTCATAAAACACTCTCTCACACACACACACACACAAATACACACACTCTCTCTCTCTCTCTCTCTCTCTCTCTCTCTCTCTCTCTCTCTCTCAAACACACACTCTCTCACTCAAATACACACACCCCCTCTCTCTCTCTCACACACACGCTCTCTCAGCGGTGGCATGTGGTGTTGTGTTGACAGCTGGGTGGTCTCCAGGTAAGCAGGTGGGAAACAGATGCTGCAGCTGCAGTCTGGCCTGTTGCCACGGTAACACCGGTGGCATCGACCCCTGGACGAGGTGTGTGTGTGTGTGTGTGTGTGTGTGTGTGTGTTGAAACAGAATCCGGTGCCCAGCGACTGAACTCACAGCGAGACTGTTTAAAGGTTCATCAGAGCGACCGCAAGCCAACGCCAGCGCCGACAATTAAGAGTGAAGTGTGTATCGATCGGGGTGTGTGTGTGTGTGAGCGTGTGTGTGTAATTAACGGCGCTCTGGGGCATCTGGAAGGAAGTTCTTGGGCTCAGACAGGAAGTGAACAACATCTCACTGAAGGCAGAGAGGTTCAGTCGGCGTCTCATCGCTGCATTTATCAACCGAGGCATTACTGACAGAATAATTACATGATATATATATATATATTCTGCTGCTTTGCTCGGAGTTTAAATCCCAAGTCAAGTAAACAAACTTGGTTAGTACCATCATTTTGACCATTTTCAAATCTTTACAATGTCAAAATCACATCTACAATTAATATGGTACCGCGGTAATACCATGGTATTATTTGGAGAGCCTTTTGGCACAATGTAAGAAAAATGAAGGCATTCAAGCCACTGATTATTAGTTGGATTCATGGATTCATGGATTTTGTGAAATGCTTTTCTTCAAAAACTGCAAACTGGTAAACAAAAGCTTTAATACGCAATTAAATAAGAGAACAGACGCAACAAAATATTGATGAAATTCATTTCAACTATTTTTATAATTGATTTTATGGATTGCAAAGCACCATATTACCATGTGATACATTCACCACAGCACATTTCTGTCAGAGGCGTCGTGAGTAAACAGATCCGATCGAAACAATGGAACTGAATCATGGGAACGTTGTTCTGGGAAAAGAGTGTGTCAGAGAAAACCACTGGCACATAAAGAGTCTTAAGTCGTGGCAGAGATCGATCAAAGGTTTCAGAGGCCAGGACAGCCACACACACACACACACGCGCACACACACACACACAGGATGAGAGGAAGGAGACGGCGCTGGCTCATTACACACAGGAAGATGTTCGTTCACTTCCACAGGTGGTCGACACATTTCCTCTCTCAGCATTCCTCAAATCTCCACCGTCACACTAACACAAATACAGCACAACACTCACACTCAGGATCCTCATCAGAAACATACAGGAAAAATAATTATATATATATATATATATATATATATATATATATATAAAGTAATCAAAATATAAAATAAAATTGAAATATTACATATAAAAATATAAAATAAATAAATATTACAAAATATAAAATAAATAAAATTATAAAAATATAAAAAATTATAATAAAACAAAACAAAACTAAAAAGTGCTGTTATAAGCATCAGAGATGTCAATAGTGACATCAACAGAGTGAATTATCTTGTGTGCTTCACGTGTGTGTGTCTCATTTATACTGTTCTATCTCATATCTCACTCCACTAACTGCACATGATCAAGTAATGTGTGTGTTTGGGGACAGGGGTGTGTGTGTGTGTGTGTGTGTGTGTGTGTGTGTGTGTGTCTGTCTAATGCAACAGGTTGCTATGGTAACCCCTCCTGAAGCGTTAAGCGCTGATCGCTGCAGAACACGGCCAATGAACAGATCAATCAAAATGATTAGCTTGAGTACGGCGGGAAGATCACAGCTAATACACACTGAGATCGATCCGCAACCATTACACAGCAGAACACACAGATGAGTGACGGAGCAATTACTGATGAATACAGGAACACCTCACACACACACACACACACACACAGACACACACACACAGACACACACACACAGACACACACACACAGACACACACACACAGACACACACACACACACAGACAGACACACACACTCTCTAATCAGACGATACATGGACATTTTGTGATTACTGCACTGGTGAAATGCAGGTATATAATATGATAGAGACACAGTGTTATTGTGTGTCCTCCGGGGATTCATAGCGCTTTCCTAATAAGACATCCGTCTCCTGGCAACAGTTTCTATTAGCTAATTAACAGCAGAAATGAGGACATGCTTATTTTTGGCATCAGCACACACACACAAAAGATTAAAAGGATAGTTCATTTAAAAATTAAATCCTGTCATCATCTCTTCACCCTCATGTCTTTCCAAACCGGTTTGATTTTCTTCTACAGAACACACGAGAGATGCTCTTTTCACATTTACTGAAGGATTCGGAGATGATCCAAATAAACATCAGCAGAATAAAAGCCTTCTGAGTCACATGAGTGAATATTGACAGTGAAACGGTGTCTGGTTCCTCACATGAAGCATCACATGACCCCAGGAGAACAGCCTCATGATTCCTGGGCAGCATTTCACTGTTTCATTTGATAGAAAATATCGTCATATCATAAACAGAGAAACTTTAAGGTCATCATGGCAACCCATCAAAATTAAAGTCTGGCTTAACTTGAAGAAATTGTGACAGAAATATATATTACTATTGTACAGTAGAATGCAAGTCTTAATGTAGGAGCAGTAATACAATTATAAAAAAAAAATTATAATCACAATTTTTCTTGCATGTTTTCATTTTTACAGTAAACCTCTGCAGCGCTTTGCCAAAAAAATATTTGATTAAAATTTGTTATTAAAATACTATAAACATTAAAAAACATTTCATAGGGCCCTATCATTGTTAAAAAAAAAAATAATAATTAAGATTTTTTTTTCTAAACTCAATTACTTAGACATGCTTTTATTTATTAAAATTTAATTAAACCATTTAAATGGAATCCAGAATTTTTTTTTTATGGATAGCAAAAAAAAAAAAAAAAATTTTTTTTAATTTGAGTAAAAATAAAATGTATTTCATAGGGCCCAACATTTTTGAATTTGTAATATATTGTATAAGTTTCATGATTTTAAATAATTAGACTTGATTTTGGGTAAAAAAAAATAAATAATTTAACCATTAAAACACAGTCCAGAATTTTAAATGGAAAAAAAAGAAATGCAGAAAAATTCAAGCGAAAGGAAACTTGGAAAAATATAAAAACTATATAAAAAATAAACTGATTTCATAACGCCCTAAATTGGAATATAATTGGGGTTTCGTTAGATGATGAAAAGCTAGTATTTAAAGTATCAGAATAAATCACTTACTAAACAAAAAAGTATTATTAGTTTAGCTGCATGTCATGTGACCATTAAACATCATCAGAGAACTGTGAACATGTGAATGTGTTGATAAATTATTGAAATATTAATATCTCAGGGGGGCTTCAAGTAAATATTTGAGCTCAAAGGGCTTCAAAAAAGGGAATCCCTGCCTTTATTTACAACATGAAAAGAGGGATGAATCCCACACGTCCCCTATCGTGAAGAGCAGATGGTTGCATGTGTAACACAGATGACCTGTCTCACCTCATTATACAGACACAATACAGACACACACTCACAGACATCTTCATTTACTCGCTGTGACATGTGTGTTAGCATGTTTTATCCATCTATATCTCATGCCATTCCCCAAAGCTCCACACACTGACACTGTCTCTCTCTCTCTCTCTCTCTCTCCTCAGGCTGTTTACAGGCCCTCTGAACTCAGCTTCCTTATGAACACAACACACAACCTTCTCTCAGTAGTTCAGCTATGATGATCGATGTTTCTTCCTCTCAGGAAAGCATTGTTCCCCATGGACAAGAGTAAAAGAAGAAGGGAAAAACCTCCGCCGGAAGACAAATTATTGATGTTTGGGACACAATTAAAGTCTCTAAACTCAGCGTGAACCCAAACAAACCAAACACACCATGATTCATAGAAATAAACTTTCAATATGGCCATATTAGTGCCATCATCAAATCACAATAAATATATGCTAAATATGTCAGAGTGTTTCAGAGTAAAGCTGTGTTCATTTACACACAAACAGTTCATGAGCCACTGCTTTTAGTGTCGGGCTTGTTCACAGTTGTACGGTATTTATTTATTTATTTATTTTTAATAGTCATATTGATATATAAATCACAATAAAAAATTTGCAGCCCTACAAACAAACACAGCATTAAAAAATTCACTTTTTAATTAAGAATTTTAAAAGAATATTTATACATTTATAATTGCTATAAATATATAGCAATTGTATTTTTCCCCAAATCATGCAGTTCAATAAATTGGTTAAACAGATTCACTATTTAACACTGTGGTTCAGCACGCGCTCAGGTCACATGACACACCAGAACCAATGGCGTTCGTCAAACCACGAGCTGACTTCATTCAGCTTCGTTTGCGTAGTCGTGCGTCTCTTCGTGTGGCCACGTCTCTTGACTTATCCATCAGGAATGGATGGGAAGGGGAAAAGGTCTCTGCACATTGTTCTTTGGTATTAATGTGCATTATGAATCGAGCAGAAATGGGTTTTAAAAAGCAAACAGGGTCAATGTTAAGTTCATATTGATTTTATACATTCAGAGCGATTTGACATGATTATCATTACATTCATTGTGTTCCAGTGTACTTCATGTTTCACAGAGGCGGTCAGAACACACGTCTCGTACGCCGGCGGCAGCGCCAGTGATTGTAATAATCACACACACACACACACACACACACACACGGCTCGCCGCCACTGAGGGGTTTGACCTCGCCTGATGGAGGGCCACAAACTATTACAAGCCTTTTCTGCTAAGAGCAGAGCAATTGAAAATCCATTCATCCGACACACACACACACACACCGCCTCCATCTGCAGTTATCGGCCCACTAAACAGCACAATACACACACGCTATCATGAGAGCAACACACACACATACACAGGGTAAGTCAAGAGTGTGTTTGAGAGACACTTCTTACCCACAGATATTCACACACACATTCATACACTAGTGCTGCACGATATTGGAGAAAAATGCGATGACTTGTTAAATAATGTGATATTCAATACAATAATGCTTCAAGTGTGAAAAAAATATTTTAATTATATTTAAAAACTGAAAATGATATAACCAACATACACGTTTCACACTCTTTCACTGTAGCAAGTGTAATTTTAACCAGGGTTTGGGGTTTTAGGTACAGGCCAGCCTTAGGTTTATTTAACAACAGAATTTGAATAATCAAATGTACAAATAAAACACTGCTTAGTCTTCACTGTATGAATTAAATATATATTGATTCATCCAGTCTACTCTCTGTTGTCTGCATCGACCTAAAACGTGGACTTCTGTAAACATATGAAATATTAAAATCATGTAGTTTTAGCAAGTCGTTGTGATATGCACATCGCAATATTTCGATATATCGTGCAGCCGACTGCGTCTGAAAGTGTAGGCAGCGTAACAATATGAATATTTAATTAAGCATTGGTTTTAGTTAACAATAACAACACTGGACTTAAAGATTCAGAAAGCACTAGTTTTCTCGGAGGTGCTCGGGTACATTTGTGTTTTTCAAACACGATTTCAAATCACATCCAAACTGACTGTGTTTTTCCTCAGACAACTGATGTAGAAATGATCCTTTTTTGCATTTTCCTCATCAACACTGCATTCATTTACACCTCTAAATACTGTAACTACAGCTACATTTCCAGCGGTGCACCTGCAAACTATCTGGGTAAAACAGCAGCTGGTGGATCAAGTGATGCTGGATACACCAATCATAAAAACAGAATTAAATCATAAAATCAATAAAGATTTGTGCAGAACGGACACCAAGTATAACATTATCGTCTTATCACATGTGCAAGTCGTGTTTATTTCAGAAGGTTTCATCCCCTTCTGCAAAGATAGACATCTTAGTAAATCTACAATGATCTCAATCTCAATCAGTATATACTTAAAATCAGACATTCAGAGCTGAACACTGTCCTTCAAATGTCATTTATTCCGTTTGAATGGCAGCAAATGACATTTTTGGGTGAAATGATTCCTTTAATCATTTAGTTTTCACACTCCTCTTTTTCTATCTTTCCCTCTTCAAACACAGCAAGATGAAGAATCACCCCCCAACAACACACACACACACTTAATCTAAATGGGGACATTCCATATAAGTAATGGATTTTATACTGTACAAACTGTGTATTTTATCCCCTTACACTAACCCGACCCCTAAACCTACCCATCACACACACACACACTAACCCGACCCCTACACCTACCCATCACACACACACACACACACACACACACACACACACACACACACACACACTAACCCGACCCCTAAACCTACCCATCACACACACACACTAACCCGACCCCTAAACCTACCCATCACACACACACACACACACACTAACCCGACCCCTAAACCTACCCATCACACAAACACACACACTAACCCTACCCCAAAACTACCCATCACAAACACACACACACTAACCCTACCCATCACACACACACACTAACCCTACCCATCACACACACACACACACACACACACTAACCCTACCCCTAAACCTACCCATCACACACACACACACACTAACCCTACCCCTAAACCTACCCATCACACACACACACTAACCCTACCCCTAAACCTACCCATCACACACACACACACACACACTAACCCGACCCCTACACCTACCCATCACACACACACACACACACACACACTAACCCGACCCCTAAACCTACCCATCACACACACACACTAACCCGACCCCTAAACCTACCCATCACACACACACACTAACCCGACCCCTAAACCTACCCATCACACAAACACACACACACACACACACACACTAACCCTACCCCAAAACTACCCATCACAAACACACACTAACCCTACCCATCACACACACACACACACACTAACCCTACCCCTAAACCTACCCATCACACACACACACACACACACACTAACCCTACCCCTAAACCTACCCATCACACACACACACACACACACACTAACCCTACCCCTAAACCTACCCATCACACACACACACACACACTAACCCTACTCCTAAATACAAAACTTTCTGCATTTTTACATTAAAAAAAAAAAATTACTTTATTTTTATACCAGGTTTACAAATGAGGACGTCCCTAAAGGGAGGTTTTGGTCACTTATAGTTAAATATAGTTAAGTAGGCACACACACACACACACACACACAGTAAATCCTCTTTTCTCCCTCACTGAACTCATTCTGGGCTGGTCCGACGCTCCTCTTGGCCTGATGTACGGGTCCGATGGTCTGCCAGCGCAGAAACTCCAGATTTAACATGGGTTCGGCTGCTCCTGAACACTGAAGCTCATCCATCGCCGGCAGACCCTCCATAATCACGCCAGAGAAATGAGCCGTCGCTCAGTGTTTGAACAAGCTGAGCGTGCTTATACAGTCCTTCACGTGATGTACTGCGCTCTCCAACAGAGAGAGTCACTCGTCAGTGGACTTCATGAGAGCGCTTCATCTGAAAGAGGAGCTTCAGATGAACACACACACACACACACACACCATCAACGCATCTGAAAGAGGAGCTTCAGATGAACACACACACACACACACACACCCACACCCCATCAACGCATCTGAAAGAGGAGCTTCACATCCTCAACCCTTCAGAGTTCTGCCGCTAAAATATTCTTGGATGAGCTGAATTCCACAGTCAAAGCAAAAAATTATTCAGACACCCGATATGATTTTTGATATTTTGTCACTAGTGTGTGCAGGACTCTATAGTTCATTTAAGTGAGGAGAGCTAAATAAAGTAAACTGTGACATATTATACCCAACATTTCTTCATACAGTTGAATAACAGTAAAATTTATAAATAATTTGGGACCAAAAATGATTCAGACACTTTCAGCTGATCATGTTTTGCTGAAGTGTGTTTTCTTTAATTGCTAATGCTCTTTTTACACACAGACTGAACAAAATGAAGCATTGCTTGGTGATTGGTTGAGCTAAACTGGTATTATCTAATTGTGTAGTTAAATTTAACAGCTGACAGATATTCAACATAATTCATGTGTGAGACAGTCTAACAGAAGGACGGACAAAACCAGTCAAATATCAAACCAGTTCTTGTCATATTTTATTACCATTTTCTAAACTATAGTGAATAAACTGATAATGTGAGAAATGTTGAAGGTGTCTGAATACATTTAGGTTTGACTGTATATTAAAGCACAGTAGCAACACACACTAAAACTGCATAGCTACAAAATAACCACTCACAATGCTCTAACATCATGGGAGTGAATCTGCAGTTGATAGGGGTGTAACAATATATCGCAATACAAGTTTGTGAGTTTCAGTGTCAGTACTACATTAAACTACAGTATATAATGTTGAATATAGTGTATAATAATGCACCGGGGGAATATTTATGGGTTCTGATAATCAAATGTCTGATGTTACCAGTAAAAGTGTCCTACATTATTTTAAATATATCTAGTCAGTGAAAGAGTGCAAGCATATTTTTCTAAAATAATTCTGTTTTCAGCTTCAGAATCATGAATATTGTTATTCTGGTGTCTCTATTGTCCTGTGCTTTGGGTTTCAGCACCAAGTCCAAGACTATTCATTTACACACACAATGAAATACCATATTTAGCATTTTAAATCAACAGTACATTTATTGTTAACCTTTTACCATATGTCTTGGAGTAACACTCCTATCAGTCACTGAACATCTAGGAATGGCATTGTGTGTTATTGTTCGTCTGAAATCTTCATCCATCTTTAACAGCTGTGAATCACAACCTCTGTATTCCTGCCTACACACACATCATTCAGAAATAAAAATGCTGCGCGATAATTCGCCTGCGGTTCCGGTTTCAGATCCAGATATCGATTGAGGTGAAGCTCAGTAACACACACACTTATGCATTAATATTTAATTAAGGTTAATCCTGAAATATAAACCTCTCGCTGGGCAAGACACATTCATTATGATTAAAGTCAGTCCAGTGACCCGTGTATGGAGCGCTGAGACTGCAGGGAAAGGAGTGTGTGTGTGTCTTTACTGTGCTTGTCATCTATGGATGTTTATGGGATGGGATTAGAAAGCTTGAATTCACATGCACTTGTAAAAGCCCTCGTGTATCTGTAGATCTAGAGTTTGACTCAGTCTAATAAGCGCTTGTGTTCAGAATCCAGTGCGACTGCAGCACTATCAGCCCCAGGAGACACACACACACACACACACACACACACACACAGTAAAAATCAAAGCCGATGAGGGTCTAATAAAGCAGGACATGCTTTGCTGCTGCAGCATTTTCTCTCTAAACCCTAATTTACACACACACACACACAGCTAATTACCAGGCTGGCGAAGCTGAAGTCGCTACACTTCTGTATAGCTCACACACTTCACTATGACACTATTACATTAACACACACCTCAGAGAAACACCTGGACACATTCACACACTGATTAAAATGTCAAAACAGCTGGGGAAATCTTTACATGCAGTGTGTGTTATTAAACCCAAGGCG
>NC_139973.1:39801857-39854357 GCF_963993115.1 Abramis brama | reverse complement strand
CAATATTCACTGGTTCACACACACACGTCAGCGACAAAAGTCTGTTTGCAATGGGATTTCCTTTGGGCTCGCCAAGAATAATGTTTTAATGCTTTGAAAGAAGCTCACCAACGCTGAAAAATAAAGTGAAAATGGTAATATTGTAAAAATATTTTTTAGAATTTGAAAAAAAAAAAATGTTTTCTATGTGAATATATAGTAAAATGTAATTTATTCCTGTGATCAAACCATCATTACTCCAGTCTTCAGTGTCACATGATCCTTCAGAAATCATTCTAATATGATGATTTGATGCTCAAGAAACATTTATGATTATTATCAATGTTGAAAACAGTTGCGCTGCTTCATATTTTTGTCAGGATTATTTGAGACATTATGAATGTCTTTACTGTCGCTTTTGATCAATTTAATGCATCCTTGCATAATCAGTGATAACTTCATTTAAAAATAAATAATCTCACTGACCCCAAGCGTTTGAACAGTAGTGTATAACGGCCAACACACACACACACACACACACACACACACACACACACACACACACACACACACACACACACACACACACACACACAAAAGCACACACTTCACAAAAACACTGCAAAACAACAGATGAAAAGACGCTGATTGTCACAAGTGCCGTCTGTAATAATCAGTCAACGACTAATCTACACTCATAAATCTGAGTTACAAAAATCAATAATAATCATTCAAAGGGAAACGTGTCAGAGTGAATCGGCACATTCATGATGTAGTGTGTGTGTGTGTGTGTGTGTGTGTGTGTGTGTGTGTGTGTGTGTGTGTGTGTGTGTGTGTGTGTGTGTGTTCTGAGCCAGATCTCATGCTGAGACACTAATTACAGACATGTAGAGCTCAGCATAACACACGCAACAACCAGCAGAGCTGCGATGCGCACGTGTGTGTGTGTGTGTGTGTGTGTGTGTGTGTGTGTGTGTGTGTGTACTTTGATCCAAACCTCCGAGTACAACCCTGTGCATTCCCATATATTCCCACAACACATCATTTATCCATCTGTTATTATTATAGTTGCCAATTTTTTATTGTTTTACTAAGTAAAAGTTACTTCACCAAGTATCACCTTTACTAGCACCCAGTCATTTCATTCTGATGCATTTCACAGTTACTGATTTGGCAGATGCTTTTATCCAAAGAGACTTACATTGCATTCAAGGTGAAAATGACAGAAATACAGGAATACAGCTGAACTGTGGAAAAAGGTGGAAAACCTTGGATTTAATATATACAGTCTCTCAATAATCTCTCCTCAACATGACACATGAGGATCATTAATGTTAAGGGCACAGACTGAACCTCAATATGAGGAATAGAAATCATAACTGGCACTAATAACAGTGATTTAAATTTTGCAAGTATTCAACCACATTATCATAAAGAGTGAGCAAGTGTCGCAGCCAATCACAGACAGTCAAAGCAAACATTATTCAGACACCCAATATGATTTTTGATATTTTTTTTACTAGTGTGTGCAGGACTCTACAGTTCATTTATGTAAGTGAGGAGGGCTAAATAAAGTAAACTGTGACATATTATACCCAAAAGGTCTTCATACAGTGACTACCAGTAAAATTATACAAATTTGGGACCAAAAATGCTTCAGACACTTTGAGCTGATCATGTTTTGCTGAAGCGTTTTTTCTTTAATTGCTAATGCTCTTTTTACACACAGACTGAACAAAATGAAGCATTGCTTGGTCACTGGTTGAGCTAAACTGGTATTATCTAATTGTGTAGTTAAATTTAACAGCTGACAGATATTCAACATAATTCATGTGTGAGACAGTCTAACAGAAGGACGGACAAAACCAGTCAAATTGTCATATTTTATTACCATTTTCTAAACTATAGCGAATAAACTGTGATGATGTGAGAAACGTTGAAGGCGTGTGAATACATTAAGGTTTGACTGTGTGTTGAGTGCATGAACACAACGGCCAATCAGAGGCGTTTACGGATCCGTTCAACAGCGCTCAAAATGCTAGAGGAAGTGCTGGTGTCGTCACATTTTAAAATGTATATCACTAAACCCAGACAGATAGAGAGAGAGAGATCAAGTGTCTCAATAAACTGTCATCTGTTGAGGTCAAGAGGTCAAGAGGTCAGTGGGTCAATCCAGAGCTTACAGCAACTTTAACTTCTAAAAACAGCTCAAATCAACTCTGTGTCATCAGATGCTAATCCTCAATGTGCATCAGTTGTGTCAAAATCATTTAGAATAGTTTTGCTTTATATTTGACACTGAGTTCAGGGTCTGTCGTAAAAACGAGGAAAAACACACACACACGCACACACACACGCACACACACACACACACACACACACACACACACACACACACACACACACACACACACACACACACACACACACACACACACACACACACACACACACACACACACACACACACACACACACACTATTGACACTCAAGGCCAGAATAAGCTCAATGGAGGAGCCATAATTAACAACATTATCACTCAGAGAGAGAGAGGGCTTTACTGTGAGTTCAGACCGCAGTGTGTGTGTGTGTGTGTGGCCCAGTTGGCTCGTCCATCTGTTGTTGATTTGACCAGACTGAATGGTCTAGCGAGGCAAACCCAGACGGGAAGAGCTCAAGACGGGTTACTGGTGCCCAGACGCTTTAGATCAGGATTAATCCAGGTTTAACACACACACACACACACACACACACACACCAACATCTAAAATAGCACTAACCAGGTGCAGCAACATCGCATTGATGTTTAATATCCAGTTATGTGGAGCTAAAGAAAGCGGTCTCGCCGTAATGACGATCTCTCAAGAATTAAAACGGAAGGAATTGCATAGAATTGCTTGATGTTCAAGTACTTCTGTATTTTTAGTTGAAAAATCTGTCTTTATAACTTTCACTTGTAACTGAGTAACCACTTCTGTCCTGATTTCTTCGAGGGGAAGGTCTGTGGGCGGTTAAATGTTTTTGTTTTTTCACGTCTTTAGATATAATGCTCAAAATAAGCTCATGACGGAAAAACACACGGTGAGCATCAGTTTTAGTTTCTGCTCTGAAGCCGCAAGATCAGCCGAACGCTGTGAGTGTGTGTTAGAAATCAGGAATGGAGAGAGAGAACATTGTGCTTGGTACAAATTTCATCTTCAAATCAAACTTGGGTCTTCAGCCGACAAAGTTTAAATCCCGTCTGGCTAGAGCTCTTCCCAATAATGTTCACGCATTAGATCAGTAGATGGAGAGAAGATGGTCTTTAGTGACTGTTTGAACACGTTTGACCACGAGCATTTACACTACGAAATCAATTCGGTCAAATGTGTTTTCTACTACCTCCGGAAGTGGTCAAAAGTGGACGAGCTCAAAACGTTTTACACCTGTATTTAGCGCCTACTTGTGATCCGATCGACCAAAATGCTTCTTAATACCAGAGCCTTAGTTTTTAGTTTTTATATTTTCCATTCCATTTAAATGTGAAATGGGTCTAAACGCTACAAACAGAAGAACCTGAAAGTAACAAAAATGAAAGACGTTGTGTTATAAGAGCACTTCAGTGCCTGACTGTCACACACACATCACATAAAGCTACTGGATATTTCATTCACATCTTCAGTCCGTCTCTCAGGGATGGACAGAGTCTGTCCTCCATTTCACATCTCAGTGAGTCCATCATGTGATGCTCCAGCGAGTCCTTACACTCCTGCGAGCCTCTAACACACTCATACACACACTCACTCACTCACTCATACACTCACTCACACACTCATACACACACTCACTCACTCACTCATACACACTCACTGAATTCTGAGCTCATCATACACACACACACCCACCTGATGCATACTACACATTCACACCACAAAACAGCAAAAATAAGTCATGTTACAAAACTCCCATTTACTTTTGAACAGTTCAGCTAATTCGCACAGTTCCTCAAGCATCTAAAACACCAACAAAAGACCTAAAAAATGAGAATAACACAAACATAAGTGATTAATCTAGTGGAGAACGCATTACAAATAGTGCTCGATTGAAATAGTCCTCCATTGGCCGGTGCCGATAATTCAAATATCGGCCGATAAAACCACTTTCCACAGCGCATCAATGCCTAAATCAGAACAATAGAAACTATCAACTATAAACAATGCATGAAAACCACAGCGCAACAATCCTCTCCAAATCTCTGCTGAACACATCTAGACTGTTTAAAACACTCACTATCTGTAGTTAATGAACAGTTACAAACATTCCCAAGCACAACACCTGAATCTAATCAGCATTAAACACTGAATAATAACGTGAAAATTAAGCAATTTTCTTTTTCTTTGGAATAATTTGCACCAATAAATCATTCCCAATATGACCAGGAACATACATTATGAAACTAAACAGGGCCAGTTTTGATTTGGTTAATGGTTTCCATTTCTTATAACCCAAATTTTTTTCCTCATCATAGCAACTTTACAACACAAAACACCAAGAGTTGCATCATAAACGACTTCAAACTCCCTTCTTCCGTTCCACACTGTGTTAGGAGAACAAAGAGATCAAATCTAAAGCTGTCTGTCTCTTACCTTCTTCAATCGGCCGTTGCGTGTTCCAGCGAAGACCACCGTGTTCCCGCGATAATCGTACGCAGCGACTGAAGTCATTCCGTCATCTTTGTCGATGAAGAGGGGAATGCCCTCGATGGTGCTGGTGCCCCCTAGAGGCTGGTTAAAATCCTGCCCGCAGAAATTATCATCGATCTGGAGAGGCTGAAACAGAGGAACAGAGAGAGAGTTAGAGAAAGAGACTCCGCCAAAAGGGTCAATGACTGTGTATGGGTGGGTTTTCCTAAAAACAGTTTCTGCAGAAGTCACACACACGCTCTCACACACTCACTCTCACACACTCACTCTCACACACACAGCAGTAAGGTAATTTATTACATGGGTGCCAAAACGGGAAAGCAAGGTCACTGTATTGCAGGAAACCCTGGAAAGGTGACGTAAGGACACGAAAGTTAGTGAGTGGGAAAAGGCTAATACATACAATACTTATAAAACCAATGTACTCCTCCTGTTACTTTTGAGAGAGAAAGAGAGAAAGAGGGAGAACTCTGTCTCTGCGCCCACAGAACTCCAATGAAAGCACTGATAGTTCCACAGAATGTGAATGTCATCCATTCACAAAATTCCACACATTTTCCACCCCGTATTTCGAAAAAAGCTTGAATAAAAGGTTAAATATATTTGGCTAACTTGCCATACTTTACAGCTGTAGACTTTAAGAATTATATATCTACCTAGAGTTTAGGTTAGACTTTGCTTTATATAAACAATAGTCTGTGGTATGTGCTCGTGTGTGTGTGCTCGTGTGTGTGTGTGTGTGTGTGTGTGTGTCCGTGTCCTCTAAAGCCGCCCAGGCACACATCAATAACCTTTCTTTCTTTCTCTGTCTTTTCTCTCTTCACCTCCCCTTTTCTCTTTGTTTTTCTTTCTGTCTTAATCCATCCAGAAGAGTCTCTACCTCACAGCAGGAAGAAAGGAAACTGAAGAAAAGAAGAGGATGACGGGCATCAATTCACTTAGCAAACTCACTTTTTCTCCTCTGAGCTAAAAACCTGATGTCAAGCAGTCACACTTCAGACACACACACACACACACACACACACAGCCTGGCTGGAGGATTTATGGCTTTGAAAACATCAAAAGTAATTTAATTCACCATATTTATGCCATCATGAGCTGAGCTTATTTAAATATCAGTCTTGTGTAGTCACTTTTAACTATTAGCATAAAGGCAAATCCCTGTGAAAACCCCAGAACACAAAAAATAAATGGAAATTGGTATTGGACAGATTTTTACCAAGTTTGATGCAATGCATTATGGGACTGTCTTCTGTAAAGAGATGCTCTACCATTCCAAATGTTTGAAGTTTGTAGGATTTATTTTATGTTTTTAAAAATAAGTGTCTTCTGCTCAACAAGGTTTATTTATTTGATCAAAAATACAGTAAAGGCAGTAATAGTATGAAATATTATTACAATTTAAAATTAGCCGTTTTCTATGTAAATATATGATAAACTGTGATCCTATGATCTACCATGTGATCAAAGCTGAATTTCCAGCATCATTACTCCAGTCTTCAGTGTCACATGATCCTTCAGAAATCATTCTAATATGATGATTTGATGCTCAAGAAACATTTATGATTATTATCAATGTTGGAAACGGTTGTGCTGCTTCATATTTCAGTGAAAACCATGATTCTATTTGTCAAAGAATCCTGTTTTTTTTTTAAATAGCAATATTTTATAGCATTATAAATGCCTTTACTGTCATTCATTTAATGTTGAATTATGCTGAATTTTTTTGTTTTTGTTGTTATGACCGCATTTCCGTGCGTGCTTTATGGACGTGTATAGGAAGAGACTCCTCCTCTAACCTCAAGGGGCTAAAGAAAGTTTGAAAAGGATATTAGCCTTCACAATTTCTTCAACAACACATCTTACTGACTCCAAACTTTTGAATGGTAATGTATGTGATGCATCTCAGGTGTTCATGACACAAAGACCTTATTCTGCCTGAAACAGAGCCCGAGTCCCACTGCTATTTCACACTCGAGTGATGCTGATGTGATGCAGTATTCTCTCAATCCTCATGGGTCACGCAGAGAAGATGAGCATTACATTCACTCAAAAGTGTGTGTGCTGAAGTAATTACATTCTCTCACACACACAAACACACATTCACACTTTACTAGTGAGGTGAAAACTAATGCAGGACTAAACAGGTTGCAGAAAGACAAACCAAAAAAACACACACAAACATAACTCACTGTGTGTGTGTGTGTGTGTGTGTGTGTGTGTGTGTGTGTGTGTGTGTGTGTGTGTGTGTGTGGTTTTCAGACTGCTGATTATGTGTCTGCCCAGGGCAGAGGCGAAACCAAACACAACACACCACATTCCAGACAGAGACACACATGTGACTATGTAAACTACGTTCTAACAATTTAATGCGTTAAACGAGTTATTAAACGCACTGCCCTGATCGGATCAGTGTGAATCATTCAAGCAGCACCAGATTTTCAACATTCTGTTCTGATGAGGTTTAAACGGCTGATTTCTGTGTTTCTGTGAGTAAGAGCACACAGGTGTTTCTGTCAGACGGACGGCAGTTAATAGGTTAATTAGCAGTGTACTCAATCTCTGACAGGCATAGGGCTGGGGCGGTTACTGCATTACCGCAATACTGGTCTGAGCTCGGTCTGAGCTCGTCACCGTCATCACAAAAAAAAAAAAAAAAAAAAAAGCATTGGCCTGCACATGTGTGCACGTTGTCTAATTACATTGATTCTAATGACATGGATTGTGTCTAATGACATTGTGTCTTACATAAGTTTTGTTTAGAAAACCTTGAATCCATCAAAAGATGGAGCACATCCGACCTTTCGCGAGTTGGGGAGCGCAATGTTCCATGACACATAATAACATTCCATTCGTATTGACTATTAGGCCTATATGCGAGAGTACCTACAGACATCCCAAGTCTCCCAGAAGTTCCGGGAGTCTCCCGCATATTAATAGCGGCTCCATGATGCCCGCAAATTAGTTAAAATCTCCCGGAATCTAGAGCGAGCGAGCAAGAGTGCGCATGCGAGACAGAGACTGTGTTCCAAACCGTGTAGCGCGCACGGCAGAGAGGGAGAGGGAGAGGGAGCGAGAGAGAGCATCCTGATTGGCCCGTTTCGGTAAGTCAACCAATCAGTTGTCAGTGTGGGTGGGCTTTGATCTCTTCTTCTCTGACTGCGCGCGCGCCTCCCCAAGTGGACGAGGCATTTTATGCTTGACGCGCTCGCCGTATACTATTCTTTGAAACGAAAGCGGGCGACTCGTCCTCTAAACCAGGGGTGGGCAAACTTTTTGGCTCAAGGGCCACACTGGGTTTTAAAATTTGACAGAGGGCCGGCCCAGTAGCAGATTATGAAACACGATCTCATGAAAGTGTGTATCTATACCACGAATTTTATTTCTCGTGCCATTTATACACCAAAAATGTTTGAGGTTAATTTTTAATTAGTCATATGTTAGATAATTATAGCCTATACTTTTTAAATATTGTTTATCCTTATTATTATTTAATGGTCCTAACAGTAAATTAGAAAGTGCACACTTAGAAGAGTAAAAATGACAGAAGGTTACGTTAATTCAACTTTATTAAAACTGCATATGGCAATCAATTTGCACTTCAAAAAGTCATACATTTGTGGAAAAAAACGGAATAAACGAATATACAAATTTATTTTAAGAATAATAAAATAAAACATAAAAAGCAAAGTCAGATCAGAACATTTAATGAAAAAAAAACGGGTTGACTGTACATGGCACACAGGGGAGTGTAGCCGAAAACCGGGCGATAAAGGTCAGTAAACGGAATCACTCAGTCAGGATACATCCACAAGCAAAGAAACTAAATAGCAGACAAATCAAAGGAAAAACTAAACAGGTGTGCAAGAGGTTACCAAACATTTTTTTTTTCTCTGTGAGTTTCCAAAAAAGGAAAAAACATTAACGTGCAACAAGTCGCTGTCTGTTTGGTTTCCATGGTGACGCGTCATTGCTTGTTACGTGACACACCGCAGCCACAACAGCGCTGAATGAATTATGATCTGCTTTTATGTCATATTTTCCTTTTTTACAGCTATGGCATGCAATATCTGATATTCCGATTGTCAAATATATGCAACGCAATATATATATTACGCAAAGTATTGCAAGAAAAAGGCTAAATGAATGCAATCTTAAGACAATTTTTTAAATACTCGACGGGCCGGATTAAACAGCCTAACGGGCCGTATGTGGCCCACCCCTGCTCTAAACCATCAGGAATCAGCAGTGAGAAGAAGTAATAAGGTACACTCGTGAATGTTTATTTTAGAACAACACTTTAGTACACCAAACTACAAAAGAATCGTGTAAGCAGTAAACCTTGAGATTATTAGGCTACCTGTGACATTAGAAACGTAACCTACACCTTAATTAACGTTATCTTACATACAACATTTGATTTAATTAATTAAATTTAATTAATTGATTGATTTAAAGCGGTTTACCGCTATACCGCGGGAATTTCTTGCTTTTCAACCGCGGTAAAAAAAAATCCATACCGTCCCAGCCCTAGACAGGCAGGATGCCAACAACAACAATAAAGAATTAATGTCACATTGTCGAATTTTTTTGTGTTGTGGTTTCAAAAACCATAATACATTTTTAATCTGATAGATTATATAAAATTAAAAGAACATAAGAACACAATATTTTTAAGCATTATTTAAATTTTTTCACTATGGACTGCACCAAAGATAAGCAGAAACTTTGATTTCCATTTATATGGCAAAAAATATTTATTTTCTTAGTTATTCTAAACTAGCATAACCCCTGATTTTAAATTGAATATGTTAGAGTCATAAGAAAGGCTAAAAAAAACACCCTATAGGCCTACACATTTTGGATGCAGGTTTAAGTGCTTCAAATTAAACTTTTGGACTCACTGGGAAATAATTATTTGTCATATGAGCCTCCATTTAAAACAAATGTAACTCACTGATCAACATCACCAATTTCCTAGTTAGTTGTTGGATGACTAGTCAACCATCTTGGATGTTCCCTAATTGTTTCACACTGAAATTTGGGGTCAGTTGTGTAAAGGCCAGGTTTATCCATAATTAAAAATAAGAAAAGATAAAAAGACATTAAGTCAGTGGTAAGCACAGTGTGAAGAGCCTATTGTAATTTATTTTGACTCTATAAATCCTGAAAGTGTAAAAACATTTTAAAAAAATTACTTGAGTTTTGAGAGTTTCAAGAGTCTTGAACGGTTTCTAGTGTTTAAGTATTTAGACGTCACACGTTCAGCCACTCTGTATCGGTTTTGCTTCCCAAAAACATCTTTCATTCTCTATTAATCCACCCGCTTAGAGCTACAGATAGACTTTAAATATAAAGAAAGGGAAAGAGATCAAACCGATTTGGAATGAGTCAGAAAAATAAAAATGGGGATCTT
The DNA here is from genome assembly GCF_963993115.1 of Abramis brama. Taxonomy (NCBI): domain Eukaryota; kingdom Metazoa; phylum Chordata; class Actinopteri; order Cypriniformes; family Leuciscidae; genus Abramis; species Abramis brama. The sequence continues at coordinate 39,844,279 of NC_139973.1, read as the reverse complement.
TATCTCTGAGTGCTTGGTTAAATGAAAGCCATTCTTTGCCATTGAAAGCCCCAAGAAAGACAGAGCGAGTGAGACGAACAGAGACGAATGAGGAGAGAGAGATTAAGAGTGAGCGAACGAGAGGACGAAAAGCAAGCCCTGGTCCCAGAGGACCGTGATGGCAGAGAAGATGGGATCAAGCCTTGCTAAATGAATTAGAAAGCATGAGCGAGAGAGCAACTCATGAAATTTACTCAACTCCCCTAATGATGTTCCTGTCTGACTGAATAATGGAAGCACTTGGGAGAAAGACAGCAAGAGAGAATGGACGCAAAAGGAAACAGGAGGTGGGTGACAGGAAGAGTGCTTGTGATATTTATATTCTACAACATTTTAATGAAGTTAGACACAAGCTAATAGTGTAGTGGAGGTACTTGACAATAGTTGCACTGTATTCTTATCCAGTGTCATCCTTAAATTTGCATCCCAGCCCAATAAATAGACTCTACTAAAGAGCAATGTTTCTCAACTCCAGTCCCACCAACCTCACAGAATGTTTTAGATGCCTCCATATTCAATACACTAGTGGTTAAAAATGTACTGTCAGGATTTACTAAAGACATGCAGTGAAAAGTTAACGCTGAAAAGGCGTGGAGAGTTATTTTTGCGGCTTACCTTAATGCATATGCATTTGTAGGAGTTTCCCTTTCAGGCACAAAATGTATGGGAGGAGAGTATTTAAATGAATCACGCAAGGTGATTTACTAAGGTTTGTGCTCGTCAATGTACTGGTGATTACGCCATTATTTACCGCCCAAAAAAAGCATGTCTTAAACCGGACGCTACCTGGTATATTGCGTTGGTCATTATAGAAATTATCTGACTGCATCTGTGTTCTTTAATTTGCGCGTTGTCAGTAGATCACGTGCAGAACCCATCGGCGCTGTTTTGGAATTGCGCTCTCACACTAATTTGCCGTTTAGTAAATCTGCCCCTAGGCATATGATGAGTTAAATCAGGTAGTAAGACATCGAATTGAGAAACACAGCTATAGAGGACTTTACTAGGCCACTCCTCAAAGTTCCCAGTTGTCCTACCCGGACGATCCTAGTCTGAATTTCTCCACTCATATCTAATCACAATCACCCTTTGCACCAAGATAATGGAAGCTGAACTCTAGCAGAGGACATTACTGAAGCACACCCATTCATCCAACCCAACAAATCAATCGTCATAGCCATGCAGTGTGTCTTAATGGCCGGCCATCAGAGACTTACCGAGTTGATGCATGGTAGCTCCTTGTTGAGTAGCCAGGGCAAAGACAGCCTGCCCTCTCCTCTATAGCACGATTGAATCCTTTCCTTGATCTTCTCCTTTATTTTGGTTAGCGTGAACAGACAGAGTGCTGACTCTTTTGGGGGTTTGGCTCGGTTCTTCTGGCCTTGGGAGAAGACTGTAAACAATATGTCCTCTTGCTCAGACACTCCCAAAGAGTTTGCAAGTTGCCTTCCGGGTTTGCTCAAGTAGGCGTCCTGGATCAGTCGATACTCTACGCCATCTTTGGTGCATCCGATTGGGAACTCCACGTAGGAATAGAACCTGGGATCATCGATACAGAGTCGGACGATCTTAGAGGTGAAGAACTGTTCCCCGCTGGCATCAGGAGAAGTTAGTTGGGTATCCAGCTGCAAGGTCAAGTAGTAGACAAACTGCTCACTGCTAAAGCTGTATATGTAGTAGATGTCAAACGCTGGGAATTTGGAAAGCGTATCCGACGGGATCTTCAGCTGCGACGAGACAAACTCGTCCTGGTGGACAAAGCTGAACATGTCAGCATCTTCCTCATTGGCCATCAACTTACGGCTGGAAAGTGTTGGGAAGTACTCCGATTTCCCATCGATGGGCGTCCCGATAAAAAGCTTGCTGATATGACCCTCAGAGATGATGACGCCAGACATGGTTCCCGACTCAGCGACGCTGGAGAGGTAGTGTTCCTTGCGGTGTTGTGGCTCGCCAAGCTTGAAAAGGTTATCCAGGCGCAGAAACTGACAGATGCCTTGCGAGGTGCTTCCACAAGCAATGAGTCTGTTTTGGGGATAGTCTATTAGCAGCAGTTTGTTCACATTACTATTTGGGGAGAGGTCATGGGGGCATAACTGTACACTCGGAGGTGGATAGCATTTCTCGTTGTCCACTACCGGACCCGTCTCATGACTCCTCAACTTGGTCAAGTTGCTAGAGAGCTTGTAGATCCAGTTTACAGCGCCAACGTAAACATCTCCTGTCTTGTTATGGATGGCTAAATGTGTCAGACCCCATTCAGGGGGCAAGAAGGTCTTAAATGGCTCCGGTGCTCCTCCAGAAAGGTGGGGGGAAATGCAGATTGTCAGCAGCCCAAGGAGCATTACAGTCCTTGGGCTAATAATGCATTGCGGCCCCTGCTGAGGCCACATATTTGCGCTAGTCCTCACAAGTGAAAGATGTGGTGGTCCACGCTATTAGTCTTCAATCTGGGACTTTTAAACAAACTCAACAAATAAGAAAGGAAGGCAGGACAAGCCTTATTGATTCAATGCTTCCTTGCCTTCTCACACAACCGTGATCCACTCCAACATCCACCTCAGTTCCTCGTCCGGGGCTCCTGCAGGGCAAAAAAAAACACACATTATGAGTGCAAATATAACATTTCTAATTCATCATGCATCATTTCTCAAAGTCAAACAGTGGGGAAAGAGAGTCAAGACAATATCTTTCAGTTTGCAACCAATCATTTAGAACCGTGGTCGAATGAGGCGAACCGTGTCAACTTTTAATTACTAAGACTGATAGCTCTTAGGGTGAAGATGGATTAGAGATGTACTGTAAATAATCTCAACACCACAGCTGCAGAGTTGGACCCGCTTCAGCACTGGCACAAGACATCCATCATCACAAACTGTCTGACAGCAGCTTTGTGTAGATCAAGTATGCAAATAACGGTGTACCTCTAAAAGGGCCCTGAACAACAAACAAGTCTAAAGTCTTTGAGGTCTGAAATGCTTGAAGTTGTTCTGAACTTTACAAGGGCAAGAAAATTACATTGTCCTGTTTCAACTCAACATGAAATGATTTATACAGCTTTTTCTATTCTAATTCACAGCCCTGAGAACACACATTTCAGTATAAAACCAATAAGAGTTCCACAATGCGTTATGATGGTTCATATATGCATTTTAACGATTATATCTGTTCACCATGATTATATGACCCACAATTCTTTCAGAATGGTGTCAGACCATTGAGTAAACTGTAGTAAACTGCACTAAAATATGCTATACAATTATTTGTAGTAACTAGGCCCTGTTTAGATCAGAGCTCCTCAAATCCAGCTCTGGAGAGTCACTGCCCAGCGTTCAGATAGAAGACACATGAACAAGCTAATTAAGGTCTTCGGAGTTACTAGAAAATTACAGGAAGGTGTGTTTGATCAGGGTTTGAGCTAAACTCTGCAGGGCAGTGGCTTCAAATCCAGCCCTGGTTTAGATGTTGCCATTTAGTCAACAGATCAAACAACTCAGGACTGATATCACAGTGAATAAAGATCTGGACTGGTAACTCAAAAGGGTGACCAACCATGAAACCACGGGTTACTCCAGAGAAGCTACACCTGTAGTTGTTTTGGATAAAAGCATTTGATTAAAATTACTACCCAATTAATTGTTAGGAAAACAAACTGCAATTGTGCTGATGACAGAAAATAAATCCAAAAAAACAAATCTGAGTTCACCACCATTTCCACTGGAAAAAAATGAGATGACAGAACTACAAAAACAGGAAAATCTCAGCAACAGGAGAAAGCCGGAGGCAAGCGCAAACTGTGAAAGATAAAGGAAATAAAAGAGGAGATAGTGCAGAGGGAAAATAGGAGGAATGGTTTCCTTTCTCTATCCTTTTCTTTGCCCATTTCTTATCTCCATTGCTTTTTTCCTGTTTGCGGTGAACTGATGGTCTTCTTATCTGTCCATCATTCCCCAAGGACGAGATGATGGGAAGTGGCGTCATTCCACAGATCTCCAGAAACATGCGCAAAAATGGACCAGAGAAAGGAAAATATTCCTCTGTCTATCAGCAGAGGACCAACCAACCAAAACTCTAACTCAAATTCAATTTCAGAGATGAGCTACAATCATATTTTTTACAGGAAATTTCAAATACTTTGTTATTTTTCCATACAATTAGTAACCATAGCATTAACCAGTGTAACCCAAAATGGTTCATACAATCATTGTTACTACTGTAAAACCATAGTAAATGAATATAGCTCTACTTCAAACAGCATAAAGAAGCTTTCAGAATCTGTTATTTTTTATTTCTATGATAGTAGTGGCTAATAGCTAGTGGTTATTTTATTACTGTATTCATACATTTTATAGGAAGCCATAAAACGTAGAGCCAGTTGGCTCTTTAAAACTATCAAAAACGTATCCTACTACCATGTTTTTGGACATGTGCCAATAGTAGCATAGTAGCATTGTGTATTATTTTAAGTACCACAATATGGTAAACATTCAGTACTTTGCAATTTCCATTACTTTACTATGGTACCACCACTGTACTGTAAGGGAAGTCATAAGATCTCTCTGAGTTACTGTGTGTGCACTTGCGTGCAAACCAGAGCAAAAGAAAAATAGAAAGAGGCAGAAACCTGTACTAGATTCCCAAACCTCATTTCTCTTCATTTGAGCGGATCGGTCGTGACAGAGTCAACCGTAAATATCAAACCAAATTGCATCTGTATCCCCTCATATTGCTATCTGGCAATGGAAGTATTTGTAGTGATTTTAGAGATAAAGTCTAAGAATGAAAGGGAATGAACATGAAACTATAGGCTAAATGATAAAAAAATGTAAGCCAGAATGCCTCAGAAAGGACTGACATCTTAAGAGAATTATCAATCTCATCAAGAGATAAAAGAAATTCTTGCCTAACATCCCTGAATGCTTTCTTTCATCTTGTGTTCTCATCTTCCACTTTTAGATTCGCCAATTTCCCACGAGTGCCTGCACTTCAGACATCAGTAAGCGCTTAAATGATGCCAATCAATGAATCTGCAAGTGCCTGAATCAGCTGCTGAATATTTATCTGTCTGTGCATAGTGCGGTTATCATAGATGTCCTTGTTTATATCACAGATCTCAGCCTAGCTCAGTATTATCAGTGGCATCAGTTTCTACTTGTGTCAGTCAAATGAGCCGTTCGCACACATCTTACCAGAAAACCACAGGCTACTGAGCAAACATTACAATCCTAGAACCTGTATGTACTGGCACATCTACCACAAGATTTATTTATGAACATGCATCCAAATATATGTAGAAACTTTATAAATGTTTTATTTAATTAACATAACAAAAATTAAATGAACACCACCACGGAAATGCAATGCAATGCACAAATGTCTTTGCAGTGCAATGCAAAAAGAAGTGGTTCATTCTTATTTTTACTGTAAGCAACATATAAAATGTCTTTTTTTGTTTTTTTGCTTTGGGCAAAAAGACGTTCGTGGTGAGATTCACCCGCCACACACAGACGCTGGAGCACATTTCAGCATGAGGAACATGAGACAGAGTTAATATGGAAGTCAATTCATCCTCCATTTTTCCCACAGCTGCCCGAGGACACGTTATTCAGCGAGTCGTCTCACAACCCTTCTGCTTTAGAAAACAGAGCATAAATTCACGTACACACACTGCGGACAGACCTCTAAACCCGTCTCCTCAGATAATGGCGAGCGCTTGCAGGCGGACGGCTGATTTATTACTTGTGGCATATCAATTACAGAACTCGCCTCTCAGATCTGGAGCGAGAATACACACAGAATACACTCCGAAAAAGACGAGATGCGGCTCACGTGTTGAAAACACACACAGAAGCAATATACTCGCATAAACAAGTGGTCTCGGGTGGGGAAAAAGCAGACACAAACTATAAGAAACTTGTAAAATAGAAGAAGAAAGTACTATACAATTTCATTCTGGGCACAATGTGCATATCTGAATTATGTTCTGTATTTGCCAGAACAGAGCAAACCGTGGATCCTGAATCCCATAATGCAATGTGCTTAACATGACTTTCCATTTGCAGTGTGACGAACTAACTGGACAGCACTTACGGCTTTAAACAACAAAGTTTAAAGTTTAAAAACTACAGTTAAAAAGGCTTATCACTGCATACAATACACTATTTAGGATTACATGTTTTCGTACATAATATTTGGGTGATTCTTCCCTTTGACATTTGTGGTGTTTTAAACTCTGAGCGATGGAGGATGGGAAGGCGAACACGAGTTCACAGGAAGTGGCGAGTCAGCAATGACACGGTCATTTCACAGCTCATTATCCCATTAATTAAACATGCTAAATAAGCCTCAGAGAAACGATCTGCATGCAAAACTCAAAAATCCAGCAGAACACAGATGATACAGCGTTGACCTGTGCATGGAGGGGTATGGAAGTCAAATAATGCCAAATATGTTTTTGAAACAAAAACGCTTGTTAAATTTCCACTAACTAAAAAAAAAAATGCATTGCATTTTGAATTTGCAGAAGTGAATTTGTCAAGCAAAAAATAATGGACTGACAATTGCCTGTTGAATATTAGGCTATATTATATTTTTTTAAACAGAATGTATATTTTGGAAGTGAAATCTGAAAGGTGAATATGGATTATTAACGTTTTAATGTTTTGAATTGAATTATTCACAGCTTAAATATACAACCATGTTGAATTTCAGCCCATAAAAATGCAAGCCCTAAAAATACAACGCATTAAAACGCAAGCATGGTTAATGCAAGTAGTGCAATTCAACAAGATTTTTTGTTTCAAAAACATTTGGCATTATTTTACTTCCATGAATATATCAATGCACACCATAATCCAACAATTATGAACTGTATGCCCCATCATTTACCCCAAAATACCACAGTAAAATCATAAAAATGTAAATGATCATCTTCAAACATTATAAGTAGATTTATAATCTAAAACTATGTACGCATTTACAGTAGTAATACCTGAAATAAGGCAGGGAAATAAACAGATGTTGTTTACACTCGTCCCTTTAATGCCTGACCCGTCGGGCCCTCGACCCCCCATAGAGGAGAAAATCCCCTCACACACACACACACACACACACACACACACACACACACACACACACACACACACACACACACACACACACACACACACACACACACACTCATCTCCAGATTTAAGCTTTCAGAAACAGGTTTTTGACCCGCTTGCATGTCAAGATCTCTGCACTCATGAGGCAAACAGACATGCAGAGAGACATCTACCACTAATCTAGACCTATAAAAAAATGATCTAAACATTTTTGAATAAGAAAGAAACCACCCAGCAACCAACAAAACTCTGCCGCAACAAAATAGCAACATTCTGAATTAAAATTAAAATAAAAGTTGAAAGACGAGTTTGGCAGAGAATATATTCTGAAGTCTCAGTTTATCAGATCATCTTACTGATCTTATCACTGATTTTAGTCATGAAAGAATGTTTTTTATCTACAGTTTTTTTCTCAGTGGGTTTGGTTCTGGAAGTCCCATTAGGATATGAAAAACGTCTTTGTTTAAAGTTATAAGCCATGAACCAAACAAATGAGCTACGAGGAGGATCATATTCACATTACAAACTTTGCTTTGAAGCAAAAAAGTATTTAAAAATCAGACAAAAAGACAAAGATAGAAGACTGTAAACTTAAAAGTCCCCCTGTGGTGAAAATCAAGCTTTTAAATGTTGTTTATGTGTCTATGTGGTGTTTTTAATGTGCTTTAAGACAAACCCTGTGTAAATTCATAAGTCGACACTAGGGATGTAAACGGTTAATCGATTATCGATTAATTGTCGACAAGAATGTACTCGATTAAGTTAAATTAATTGTCGGCTAATTGAACATTACAAACGTGACACGAGATTCTCGCGTGCGGCGAGAGACCCGACACAAACCTGAGGCGGCAAAAAAGAAACCAAACATGAGGCGGTCAAAACGGAGTGGAGTGTGCGGGAGCATTTCAAATTTGAGGCGAAGGAGGACGAAAAGTGCCACCATTGCGCATATGCTTCAGTTATTGTGTGTGAGAGAGATCTCAGGACTGGTGGGAGCATACTGGCTTTAAATATTGGCTTTAACGAGGAGCAGTGGGTTCGAAATTTTGTTGTGTACAACAATATGTTGTGTCAACGTTTGTCCACATTCCTCTCCTACGACGACACAACGTTTCGTCGGGTCATCCGTCCCTTTGCAGATGCACGTCGGGGTTTCTCTTGTCATTAAACCGCGGAGACGTTGCCTAATGCCTCAGAAAATCCGACCTGCCTGTTTACATGACAGTCACATTGGCACATATCCGATTTATTTCCACATATGAACGAGGCCTGAAACCGATCTCGATATATTTTCCTGTTTACACTGACATAGAACACATCGGATCTGTGTCACATGTGCGCAAAAAATCGGAATTTGGTCACATTTCACTGACAGTGTAAACGAGGGACGCCCTCTAATTTTACTGTCACCTTCCTCAGGGATGATTTAAGTTGTGTTCAGTTCTATATTTGAAGTTTCCAGGTCTAGTAATCTTACTGTTACCTTTCTCAGACCAAGGGGGATTATAAGTGCTGCTGCTGCTAATGTTTCAAGTTTTTCATTCAAGTAGTTTACCAGATAGATTATTATATGTAGGCTTAATATTGTAGGCTAAGCCTACCCATGTAGATTTTTATTTAAAATTTATTTTATGTTGCTTAATGTTTCACATGCAACAGGTGAGCCAGTGCACAATTATTTTTTATGTATTTTAATTTTCTGTAGATCATTTATTTTGTTAAACTACATAAATGCCATTATCTGTACCGTATCCCAACTGTTACAATAAAACATCAATTGAGCAATATAACATGCATTTTTATTCAGTAGCCTATAAGCAATATTTAGCTTTTAATGTTAAAGACACTATTGATACCGTGAGAAATTTACATTCTCAGGAAAATAGCCGCTTATCAGTTAATCGTTAATCGATCGATAAGGTCAATCAATTAATGATTAATGAATTAATCGATAATTTGCATCCCTAGTCGACACCATTGCTGAGTATTTCCTCCTTAAAACTGCAGTGAACCAAAGACAGACTTTGAAATCGCTGGTGTTTCTGACGTCACAAACTACCTTGTAACCAATCAGATCAACGTGTGATCGCCAACCAGTGGATCTCTGAGCTGAGTGAGTGAGTGGAGGCGGGGCTCATTTGCATATTCATAGAACCGCGCATACTAAAGAATTCTAAAGAAAAGTGACACACACACATGATATTTTATCAATATTTTTCTAAATGTGTAAGCTTTTGGACTTAAATCCTCGTTCCTGTTCACAAATAAATGGAAGCAGGTGCAACTGAATAAGTGTGTGACCTTCAAACTTTGACTGTTTTGGTAAACACACATGACACTATGAAAGTGTGAGTGTTTGTTGAACATCCCTCAGCCTTTATTTAATATTGGACTTCATGCAAGTCCTTCACAGGAGAATGGTTCAGTGAAGCAAAAGCATTTGGGAAAACCAGGTGTCTCAGATTACTGCAAAACAGACCAAGATGACAAAAAACCCAAAAGAAACTAGCCACCGGGTTTACGAGCCTGTTACCCAGAATCCCCTGCTCTGAAGACTCGTGAGGGTTCAGTCTGTTAACACTGTCTGTCCTTCTCTCTTTCCTGCAGTCTTTCCCGTGTTCTGCTTTTCACACGGTCAGTGAAGCATAAGATACAGTACGGCTCGCACAGATGCGTGCGTTTGAGAGATAAAACACAAGATAGCTTGCAGAAAAACTGCTCAAGTTCTTTAAATCTAACAGGTTCGGCAGAGAGGAATGCAAGAGGCATGCGATCTGAGAGAATGAAAACACATCTGAGCAGTCAAACGCTGAATCACATGATGATGCGCATATTTGCATACATGCATATGCATGACACTCCGAGAGAATGAATGATAAACTAGTAAAACAGGAGGAATGTTGCCTTGACTCATCCGTCTCTCTCAGTCTCTGCCGACATTATTACATCATATACATTGCGCTTTTTGGCAATGACTGATTATGGTGCACTTTAAATTCCAGTCACATGCTGTTATGCAAATAAGTAAATTAAGTGAATTCAGAAACACAAGAATTGTTTTCAGTGCGGTGCATTATCGTGAGTGCTTCAAATGAACCCGGACGCATGAAGAACGAGTGAACAGCTCAAACAAGCTCTGACTGACTATACCAGAAAAACTACAGACAAAGAACTATAGTTTACACTTTACTGTCTGAAATATTAGCTTACAAATCATTGTGTGGTAGTTATACTATAGTCAGACTATGTTTGATCTTAAGTTCTTCGATATAAGCTCATAGACAGCGGATGGTCGTGTTCTGTCCGCTGTCCGTCTCTCGGCTCTACAGAACAGTTTTAGAACAGTGACATTTTCCATTCGATTTTTCAACTCTCATTTTGTGACCTTTACAGACAGATAATTCTATTCTGTCTTGCGTCTCATTTGCTGTGGAGTGTGTGTGTGTGAGTGTGTGTGTGTGTTGACACGATTACTGTGAGCTAATGAATGACTGTGTGAGCGCTCTGGACTCCCTCCTCTCTGTTTAGCATTCTCATTATCAGAAAGGCTACATTTGCATCTTAAACACAAATTAAACTGTTGCAAATTGAATTGCAGATTTGTGCCACTGCACAGAGAGAGAGAGAGAGAGAGAGAGAGAGAGAGACTTGTATATAAAACAGGTGCTGATTGCGACATCAGGAAAAGGTGATGTCGTCACACAATTAGATGCTTACAAACTTTAAAAGTGGAAAATTATGATAATGTCTAAAAGACATTAAATTGGTGTTATTATGAACACCTGAACTCACACGAATGCAGTTCTTATAGAACAAAAAAATACGAAAAGTAGGTTTTTGCAATGACGCCATAATAGAACCATCCTTTCAGTTCTCAAAAAGAACGTTCTTAGTGTGAAGAACATTAAAAAAAAAATATAAAGAACCTTTTGTGCAATAAAAAGGTTCCATCATGGATGTTAAAGGGATACTTCGCCGATTAGCATTAAGCTCTGTATCAGACAAAGCTTATATGACTGTGCTTCCCTTCCTCATGTCCCCCTGAGACCAGAGATTTCTGCATTGTGTGTCTGGGAAAAAAACTCAAGATGACGCAAAAATCTTCATTTTGCGTCATCGGAGGCTCTTTTGTCCAGAGGCGAGAGACTACAGCCAGTAGGAGGAGCTCGTCCCGCATGTGTTCAACCTTTCACGATAAAACGCCGTCTTTTCAGTTTCGAGTCGACTAGTAGCCTAGCTGTATCATTTCTCCCGATACTGCCCTCCGTAACCGGTAGGCGTGGCTTGGGCGTGTCCTCGTAGGGCAGCGAAGCAAGTGCATTCTGGGAGTTGTCTTTCATCCACGAGCCAAAAATACATTTTCTGGCTTTTCTCAGTCTAGAAGGCACCAGTGTGTGTGTGTGTGTGTGTGTGTGTGTGTGTATCCTGCAGATCTGTGTGTGTGTATGTGTGTGTGTGTGTGTGTGTGTGTGCATGCTGCAGATCTGTGTGTGTGTGTGTGTGCTGCAGATCTGTGTGTGTGTGTGTGTGTGTGTGTGTGTGTGTGTGTGCATGCAGCAGATCTGTGTGTGTGTGTGTGTGTGTGTGTGTGTGTGCGCGTGCGTGCGTGCGTGCATGCTGCAGATCTGTGTGTGCGTGTGTGTGTGCGCTGCAGATCTGTGTGTGTGTGTGTGCTGCAGATCTGTGTGTGTGTGTGTGTGTGTGTTGCAGATCTGTGTGTGTGTGTGTGTGTGTGTGTTGCAGATCTGTGTGTGTGTGTGTGTGTGTGTGTGTGTTGCAGATCTGTGTGTGTGTGTGTGTGTGTTGCAGATCTGTGTGTGTGTGTGTGTGTGTGTGTTGCAGATCTGTGTGTGTGTGTGTGTGTGTGTTGCAGATCTGTGTGTGTGTGTGTGTGTGTGTGTGTGTTGCAGATCTGTGTGTGTGTGTTGCAGATCTGTGTGTGTGTGTGTGTGTGCTGCAGATCTGTGTGTGCGTGTGTGCATGTGTGTGCGTGTGTGTCCTGCAGATCTGTGTGTGTGGATCATCAAACTTCAATATGCAGCTCAGCAAGAGACAAAACCACCAACCGGTTCATAAACCTCCAAACAGTGACTCAACAGGACAGACCAGCTCGACTTCTTTACCGCTAACACACACACACAGTTTTTAATTTACATCAATGACATCAGTGTGTGGTTTTCTCATCTCAAACTTCAACATTTACATGAGATACAGGTAGCATGTGTAAACATACAGGACTGGATAATATAATCATGTTTGTTTGCTACTGCTAATAAAAAAAGTTATCTATGCTAAAAACCCAAAGCAACTCAGGCAACAATATATTTTCAAATATGTATTCTTTGGCACAAGACAATGAATATCTCAAATTAGTGTGTCATTATTAAACTTGAACAGATTATACTGAATCTGAAGGATCATGTGACGCTGAAGACTGGAGTAATGATGCTGGAAATACAGCTTTGATCACAGGAATAAATTACACTATTATATATTCACATAGAAAACAGTATTTTAAATTGCCATAATATTTCACAATATTACTGTTTTTACTGTATGTCTGATCAAATAAATGCAGCTTTTGGTGAGCTTTCAGAAACATTAAAAATCTTACAGACCACAAACTCTGTGATAAAAAAGCCTATATTTAACCAAGATCTGTTTCTGGACTGATTTGATCATTAAGATACACAGGATTACATTAAAAATACTAAACAACATTTAAACTTCCAAGACAATAATAACTGGATGCTTTAATTCAATAAAAGTCTTAAATAGTCTCCATATAACACTGTATGTGTCCATCAGACACGTCAAACCTGATCTTATTAACGGACAATCAAACAAACGTTCAAGCACTTCGAAAACAAATCTGATAACACACAAACACAACACACACGCCATTCAAACGTAGAGTGAGACTTGATTTCATCCATCAGAATGTACTTTTGGCCGATTGTGTTCTTCAATAACTCTTCTTTCCTCTCTCGTCGTCTCCGTCTGCTGATATCATTCAATCAGACGCGTTCATGATCAGAGTTTGCAGTGTGTCTCGTTCTTCACGATGCTCTCGGCAATCAGGTTCCTGATCCCAGCACAATCAACACACTGATTTCTCATCAACACACTGATTCTCATCCTAACCTCCAGCGGTGAAATCAAGCCGGCTGCGATGTGATTGGCTGACACCTCGCGATCAGAAAAACTCATGCAACTAATACAAAGAAACCGCACACACACAACCTGGAGATGAAGAGAGATCCAGCTGAACCAGCGCTGCATAAACCGCTCACTTTATCATATTTAATAGGCCAAAAATGTGCTGAAGATCCTGTTGCACACAATCTCAGTCCTTAAATTAAGTACAATCAACTTGGATGTTTAAGTCATTTGAACTTAAATTACATTACATTAAACTGACTTTAAAAGTTACTTGTATAACATAAAAAAAAGTTCAGAACTTATTTTGACGAGTTAAAGCAATGTAAAAACATACTGTTATAACTTATTGATCATATTTTTTTTTACAGTGTAGTTTCAACTTTTTATCAAGTAAAAGCCTTTTAACTGTACAAACGTCCTCCTTCAGCTCGTGCTTCACGTCTCTTTACTGACAAAACCTACCGATTTTTATCAAGTAAACGTAAGAGTAACTTTAATATTGTTAGTAATATTTCAACTGGACTGAAGCAGCTGAGGTTTACTTCATTACCAGACATCATTTATCAGAAAAATCATATGATCATCAGGCTTTTGAGGAAGGTTTATTTGTTCATCTCTCAATCATCACTGTATTGCATTGCATTGCATTTTATGTTTTAAAACTACAGCTTTGATCATAAAACTAAGCATTTAAAAATAATCTTGCTTTTATTGGCAGATATAGAGTGATGACAGATATTTGTATGCATTTAATGTAAGCAGTCTGTTATAAAGATTTATATAATTCATATAAAGGCCATGTAAATATGCACCAATATTGTTGCTCATTTTGAGCCTCTGAATAAAATGTAGCTGTTTTTTCCTCAATATTCTCACAACATCATACTATATGAGCCATAAAAGCCTGATGTATCAAATATGATATGACAATGATATGACAAAAAAAAAAAACATGCAAACCTCAAACAATCAGCACGAAACGCTTTTCAGGATTCAGCGTACATAAATGGAAAACAAAGTTGTGTTTAAAATGTACTAGAAGTAGCAAAACTAGCTCAGCACATTCTCCCTCATCACCAGAGTCTTGCTCAGTTAAATTCCCTGCATTCTTTCCTTCGAGCCGATCACTGTTGCTCCGATACGAGCGGAGCCAAACTCTCAAATCACGAGCTGAAAAACCCAGAGATCCTGCCAGCGGCAGTCCACACGTCTGAGAGCTGGCGGCAGGTGTGAGCGCGCGCACACACACACACACACACAGGGAAGGGCTTTCAGGTTTACACTTTCAAAAGTTCAAATTGTTAGGACAATGTTTGACGTTAAAGGAACACGCCGACTCTTTGGGACTTTAGCTTCTTCACCGTATCCCCCAGAGTTAGATAAGTCCACACACACCCTTCTCATCTCCGTGCGTGCCGTAACTCTGTCTGACGCACACACCGCTAGCCTAGCTTAGCACAAAGACTGGAGGTAAACGGCTCCAGCTAGCATACTGCTCCCAATAAGTGACAACGCCAACATTTTCCTACTTACGTGTGATTTGTATAGTCTCAGCGTGTACAAATAACAAGGTCACATGAGACACAGCCATCTTCTAACCGTATACACACTGGGAACTATATTCTCAGAAGGAGAAGCACTGCTACTTCTGCGGAGTGATTTACTCCAGCTCTGAGGAACTCTCTGCTCCTCACCACTGGCTTCTCAGGCACTGCGAGCAAGTTGAAGTGAAACGCTTCTGAGAGAAGAACAAATGTGGGCGGGGCTTGATTTTGTCTGTGAGGAATTGATTGGATGGTTGTGGTTTGCTATTGGCTGATCTCATGTGAGTGACAGGTTGCCCCGCCCTCGTCATCAGAGAAGAGTTAGAGAAGTTATTCTGATAATGATGTGCACGTATTAATCATTTATAATGAATGCTGCAGTATTCCATTAAACAATGTAGATTTCATGTTGACTTTAACCACTGCAGCTTAACATTATTCTGTCTGGACTGAACAACACCGCAGACAAAGTCAGTTTATTCAGAATCAATAATAAGCTGATCTCACTGTATGCAAACACCCACAGGAGTGTTGACCGAGACTAGTTTCCCAGCTCTCCTCACGAACCGTGTTTCTGTGGGTGTGGGTGTGTGTGTGTGTGTGTGTGTTTGTGTGTTTGTAGAGCAGCCGCCAAAGACTGACAGATTTGGCCTGGTTCTTTGTTTCCGTCTGGCTCTGCCCGTTTCTCCGCTCTCCCGAGAGCGTCAGATGACGAGAGCCGAGGGAGCGACCGGGTCACGGCGAGAGAAACATGTTCCGTTGTAAACCGGGACGATCCCACATCAGATCATCCGACCAGATGTATGACATTCCCCGGCCGTGAGAAACAGAGCGAGAGAAAACAACAGGGTGGAAGATCTTCCTCTTAACATTCTTCATGTGTAATAAGCAGAATGAAATTTGATTACTCATCAATGACTTGGAATAAAAGATCTGGAGAGAGCAGAACACAACCCTGACCAATCAAACTCTATTATATTCCATGTCTTCATTATTTCCATGATAACAACTTTCTAAAGCAGAAAAAGTTTTAAAAGGGTTTTTAAAAAGTTTTCACATTTAAAGTGTAACAAAACTTAAAATTAAATGCAATAATTAAACTGAAAACAATTTACAATATTTAATAATTCTACAAACATTAAAATACGACAATTCAATTATTTTATACAAAAGAAATTAATTAAACATTAAATTATATTAAATTAAATACTACGTTTACTATCAAAATAAATAAAAATTGATTAGATTACATTTTTATTTTTATTTCATTTTATTTTTATTTATTTTACATATTTATTTCTATTTTTTTTACTATTTTACGTTATATTTTGTATTTTATTTTATATTTAATTTTTTTATTTTATATAATATTACATTTTATTTTTTATTATATTATATTTTATGTTATATATTTATTTTATTTTATATTATATCTTTATATTATATTATATTATATCTTTATTTTATTTTATGTGATATCTTTATTTTATTTTACATTATATCTTTATTTTAAAGATATAGAGAAAATCCTCTAACTTTTCTGTGGACATAACCAAGGCCATGTGGCTAGAAAATATATTAACCAATAATGATAATCACAGCCTTTTCATGATTCAATCAAATCAGAATACAAGTGTGATGTAAAACCTGACTGACATACAAATCCTAAATGAACACACACAACCTCCATGTCTATATATATCATCTGGGCATCCTAATTAAAACATTTAAAAAATAACTTTTCCCACTTGTTTTGCTCAAAACTGTGCATCTATAAAAGGATTTGCATCTGATAGGGCTGCACAATATTGAAGAAAAATGCGATATGCGATAACTCATTAAATAATGCGATATTAGATATGCGATACGATAATGCTTAAAGTGTGTAACAAACTTAAATTATCTTCAAAATATATTTGAAATTATATAACCTATATACATGTTTCACATTCTTTTTGTGACAAGACTAAACTCTAAACTTCTGAAAGTGAACATCAGTGTTTTACTGTAGCGTAAGAAGTGTTATGTTAACATCAGTGTAAACCTCGGGGTTCAGGTTATCCTACATTAGGGTTATTTAACAACAGAAACTGAATAAATCAAATGTAAAAATAAAACACAGTTTAGTCTTCACTGTATGAATTAAATATATCCTGATTCTTATTAAAGCTAAAAAAGTTATTCAGCCGAGAGGAGTGATTTTCTCTTCGTCTTTTGTTCATGACCCCAGTTATTGCAAGCCGTTGCGATATGCATATCGCGATATATACATTTGCGATATTTCGATAACTTCGATATATTGTGCAGCCCTAGCACCTGATGACGAGCAACTGTCCACCAACATCCCATTTCCCACAAAAAACACAATAACGAACAAATTTCCATGAACCTCTTTGACAAGATGAACAGCCTCTCATTCAGATGAACGGGTGAAGCCCAAATTAACACCGTTGTTGTAGCTCGACCCCTGCGTTCATTTGCATGAGTCGCTCACGTGGGATAAACATTTCCCTTCAGCGTATGTCACGGTCCGACCCGAGAGCACAACGCCACTACATTTCACTCGCAGCAAACAATGCGCCGCTGACTCTCTGACAAACACAAAAGCAGAGCAGACAAAGAGTGAGAGAGAGAGAATGAGAGGCAGATAGATGGATGAATGCGGGGCTTTTGAAGGGGTCGGGGGGAGGCGTGTGTGTGTGTGTGTGTGTGTGTATCGCCGCGTTCCTGACGGACACTGGACTGTTTCACGCATCACTGACCGGCACCATGGAAACACACCAGAGCTGGGCAGTGTGAAGAGACTCTGCAATAGTTTATACCACAATATGAACTTGGCAATAAAATAAAAAATCCAATAGGCCAACCTAGCAAAACAAACACTCTTAGAAGAAAAGCTTCTAGCTGTGGAGGCTCGTTTCCGCCACAGAATAAAAAAGATAAGGTAATTGCGACTTTTTATCTCACAATTCTGACTTTTTTTTCCTCACAATTTCGAGTTTACATATAAAGTTAATATTGATACTTTATATTGATATAAAGTCACAATTGCGAGTCATAAAGTCAGATTTGCGAGTTATAAAGTCAGATTTGCGAGTTATAAAGTCAGAATTGTGTGATATAAAGTGGCAACTGCGTGTTATAAAGTCACAATTGTGAGATACAAACTCGCAATTGCAAGAAATAAACTTGTAATTGTGACTTACGCAGAATTGCATGTTCATATCTCGCAATTCTGACTTTATAACATGCAAATCTGACTTTATAACTCGCAAATCTGACTTTATGACTCATTTGTGTTCTAAAGTCAGAATTGCGTGATATAAAGTTGCAATTGCGTGTTATAAAGTCAGAATTGCGTGATATAAAGTGGCAATTGTGTGTTATAGAATTGTGTGATATACTCACAATTGCGTGTTATAAAGTCAGAATTGTGAGATATAAACTTTTTCATTAGAATTGGACTTTATAACACGCAATTGCGAGTTCATATCTCGCAATTCTGAGAAAAGATGTCAGAATTGTGAGATATAAAGTCAGAATTGCAAGAAAAAGTGTCAAAATTACACGTTTATTTCTCGCAATTCTGACTTTATATTTCGCAATTGTGAGAAATAAAGTCACAATTATCTTTTAAAATGTTTTATTCTGTGGCGGAAACAAGCTTTCATATCTAGCTTATGTCTTGTGATATTTAAAAAAAAAAACATTATGTAGTTGAATTTCCAGACAAAAAGCTATATTATTACATATGCCGTAACCATGTTAAGAGTCCAGCACTCTGTAAAGTCTCCTCCAGCACATCCAGAAGACTGTCAATGAACTCAGAAGAGCATCAATTCATGTGTGAAAATGATTCTTCATGCTCCTCACAACCATTCTCTCACAGTGTATATTTATAGACATGGGAATATGACTTTGGTCGAACACACGCATGCCTGTCTCAGCATCACATGCTACTGGAATGATAGGAATGTGAAATCAGGATCCTTAAAAGGTGCAATGAAGTGTGAAATGACAACATTAACAGTCCAGAAATGACACTATCAACGCACACAACAGCCTCTCTGACATCTGATACACTCATTGAAGGATTAAAGAAAGCATGAACTGTAATGTAGTTTTGGCCATCACACACACACCCACACACACAAACAAACAAACGCTCTGTTCTGAAGCAGCATTACAAATCTTTACAGGTGTGTCATACGCCAAACGCTTAAGCATCCGTTCTTATCGACATCACATGCATCTTTCACAGAAACAACTGCCATTGTAGGCTGTAGACGGCTCACTAGAGCTAAGCAAATAAATAAGTGAAGAGAAAGGCGTTCAAACACACAGCCAACATGCAAACAACATTAATGCACACATTTGCATGCATTTATAATCCTCAGCTCTCCTTTCAAGCAGCAGAACACGTGTTACTTGCTCACAAGGCAGCAAAAGAATAGTGTTAAAGTTTTAGATAAGTTTAGATTTTAGCCACAAAAAAGACTTGGAATATTGCTGTCCAGACTAATTATGGTGTTTTTGTAATTTTTGGAGCTTGGCATTAACGTTCCTTGTATGGAAAACAGAAGCTTGTACATTCTAAAATCTCCTATTGGTGAAAAAATGATACGATGACAGAATTGAAATGTTTTGGGTGAATTATTGCAAAGCGTTTGGGGCCGAATTAACTGAAAAGGAATTTGTATACAGTGCTGGCTTGCAAGCCCTGTAATAAAGCACCACTAGATATACAACCACTTAGTGCAATCAAACAAGACAAACACAGTATGGAGAGCACAAACGCAGTGGCTCATGGGAAGAAAACTGTTTGAGCAATGCCATAACTCAGCAAAGGAAATAAATCTCATTAGTTCTCACTGGAGCACGTTATAATTAAAACTACGTGTTGCAGTGTGTGTACATATGTCATTTATAATTGAAACATTCGCATTAGAAATTTGTTTCATGCTTTTTAGCAATTATAAACACACTGAGTTGTATTAAATTAAAGCGAGTTTACTGCAGTGCAATACGTGTGCTCACATTATTTACAAGCTGAGCTTAAGATACTGAATTATTTAAACGTCTGTGCAGTTAAAACTGCAGGAGCGCAGCCACAATAAGAGGAAAGAGAAATGTGTGTTTGAGTGAATGCATGTGTGTGTGTGTGTGTGTGCAACATGCAGAGAAAGCAATGCCGCAGCGCTGTGTGAAGTCGCAGGGGAGAACAGTGCTGCGATTGGGATTCTCGACCGGTTCTGCTTCGGGACCCTGATTTTGCATTGAACATCAAAAGGTAAACATCTTTAAAGAAGTGAAATGCAACCGTTTTATCATGAACTGCGGAGGTCTGACAACACACACAACTTTTAAACATGAAATAGATTCATATTTCATGCTGTCCACAACCCATACACTCCTAAAAATAATTTTTTTTAGGCATGGATGGTTAGGAATGGAGAACCCCTGTGGTGAAAATCCAGCTTTTAATGTTGTTTATGTGTCTATGTGGTGTTTTTAATATGCTTTAAGACAAACCATGTGTAAATTCATAAGTCGACACCATTGCTGAGTGTTTCCTCCTTAAAACTGCAGTGAACCAAAGACAGTCTCAAAAACACGCTTTGAAATCGCTGGTGTTTCTGACGTCACAAACTACCTTGTAACCAATCAGATCAACGTGTGATCGTCAACGAGCGGATCTCTGAGCTGAGTGAGTGAGTGGAGGCGGGGCTCATTTGCATATTCATAGAGCCAAACATACTAAATGAGGCAAGGGTGTCGAGTTACATTCAAGATATTATAAGGCATAAAGAATTTTTTTTAAGTAAAAACATTTAAATATGTCATTTTGGTGATCAAAGATGAGTTTTAAGGGATAAAATGATTGACTACAGGGGGACTTTAACATATGTGGAACTTTTCCATTGCACAAAAGGTTCTTTAAAGTGGAAAAAGTTTCTTTAGAGTAGACAAGACAAAAATAAAATGGTTCTTTAGAGGAAGGGTTTTTGGCAACGCTGTGAAAAAAACATTTTTGGAAGCTTTATTTATAGGAGTGAATGGGTCACAACACACTAGTTGAGTTGAGAACCTCTGATCTTGTGATCAGTCGCAGATTGAAATTCACATCTCAATTCAGTCAACAATCTAAGAGCAAAAACAGGCAGAAAATACTGAGTAGAAAAGAAAACCATCTTGGAGAGGTCAGTCCTCCTGATTGCTGCTTTAGCTGCCGACTGCATTTAAAGGAGAAACATCTACCAGAAACACATCCAAAATCCAAAACACTGAGCGTGCGCGCGCACACACACACACACACAGGAGATAAGCAATGCAAGGAGTGCAGAAGAAAACAAGGGGGAGAAAAAGCAGAGCGAGTGGGAGGGATGAGAGAAGTCAAGTTGACCGACAGAGAGAGAGAGAGAGAGAGAGAGAGAGAGAGAGAGAGACAGAGAGAGACAGAGAGAGCGAGAGAGAGAGAGACACACAGTTTGTATGGATGTATGACAATTTCCATTATTTGTGTGACCCAAAAATGGCTCACACTGCAGTAAACTCCAGTGCAATCGTTTGATTTTTGTCGAAACAACACAAAAAGTATCGCCACGTCACATGCTGCAAAACACACAAACACAATCCCACACTGCAGGAAGATTCACTCAGTCCTCCAGCTTTTGCTCTCTTTTCATTCTGCATGCTGTTTAAACACACTCGAAAGCATAAAGGACTAGTTTAAGTCTCAACTCCATACGACAGAAAGAACACGTCGTTTTGTGTTTGAAAGCTGAAGTGTGTAACATTTTTCACTCAATTCCAGCTTAATAAACATAGACGACTTAAAGTAAACCGTTTGATTTGATTTCCCTGAGACGTGTAAACACGGCGCTCTGTGTGTTTGAGCCGCCCATCCACTCTGACGCCACAAGACCGACTCGACCAATGGCGTGAGGATACGTCTCAAAACACTCGTTATTTAGCGATTACGTTTAGTGGCGCATAAGTCACACACTTCAGCTTTAAAGGGATAGTTCACTTAAAAATTAAAAGTCTGTCATCATTTACTCGCCCTCAAGTTGTTTCAAACCAGTATGAGTTTCTTTCTTCTGCTGAACACAAAATTAGATATTTTGAAGAATGTCAGTAACCAGACAGTTTTTGGACCCCATTGACTTCCACAGTATTTCTTTTCCTGCAATGGAAGTCAATGGGGTCCAAAAACTGTCTGGTTACTGACATTCTTCAAAATATCTTCTTTTGTGTTCAGCAGAAGAAAGAAACTCATACAGGTCAGAAACAACTTGAGGGCGAGTAATTGATGACAGAATTTTCATTTTTAAGTGGACTATCCCTTTAAGTTTGCAACTACTCTAAACCCAAATAGCAGCCGACTCACCGCATGTGTCAGAGATCACAGATGCTGAGAAACAAACACACACTATCAACAACAAGAAATCCAGAAATGAGCGACTGCCAATGAAAGAGTGCAAAGCTGGAGCCAGAATACAAACAAACAAATGAACAAGCCAAAGTGGCAGTGATCCGCTTCCCACGTCCCTTCAGCCGCTGTCTCATCTGGAATTTTGTTGGCTCTTTTTCCATTCTGTGCGAAGCCGACAGTACGTCCTTCCTCTAAGTTGTTTGTTGACATGCAGTTATGAGTCAACTCTCGAATAGTTTAAGACTGGAATTACAGGAGGATAATCTCGTCACGGACGCACCTACTCTACGATTATCGGTGTAAACTTGTGCAAAAAAAGTCACCAGCGAAACAATACGAAACTGTGAGTCTTTCAATGTGCACAAGAGAACAAGATCCTGTCTGAAGAGAAGAGATGGACCTGTTCACATTTATATGCACTCAAGTATAATCAGGAGAGCGGTTTGCTTGCAGGGTGTGACCGCAGCAATCGTCGACCATTCCTGAAAAACAACTCATCCTAAATAACAGATGTCACACAGGAGACGTAGACAGAGAGAGAGAGACAGACAGAGAGACAGAGAGACAGAGAGAGAGACAGAGAGAGAGACAGAGAGAGAGACAGAGAGAGAGAGAGAGAGAGACAGAGAGAGAGAGAGAGAGACAGAGAGAGACAGAGAGACAGAGAGAGACAGAGAGAGACAGAGAGACAGAGAGAGAGACAGAGAGACAGAGAGAGACAGAGAGAGAGAGAGACAGACAGACAGAGAGAGAGAGAGAGAGAGAGAGAGAGAGAGACAGAGAGAGACAGAGAGAGACAGAGAGACAGAGAGAGAGAGACAGAGAGACAGAGAGAGAGCGGAGGCCCTTTGTAAAACAGTTAAAAGTGTTGCGGATGAAAATAAACTGGAAAAGCTGGATATTAATAATTTATAACTGTCAACTCAAAGTGTTCAATGCCATCCAAAGGAAAACCGCATCCTGCTGAAAGCTAGTTTCCGTTGCGGAGTTTTACTAAAGGTGATAACATTTTCAAACAAATGAAACTTTGGAAATGCTTGTTTTTCTTCATCTTCTGATTCAAAGCACTTTAAAACGTAACATTATGCATTTCAAAGCAACGACACATATCAACAGAACTCAAATGCTAGGAGTAATTTACAAAGATTACAAAGAATGCTCGACTGCAAAGGTCACAGTGAATGTTTGTTGTGTCTACCGTGAGTCTTGACTGGAGTTTGTGGAACATTTGTCTGCATTTTAAAGCATGATATCAGTGTCCTGAGAGTCTCCTGTATGGTGTGTTGACCATATGAGATGATAAATACAGAACAAGGCAGTCAATGTCAACAATTAAGATGGAAACATGCATGCAGAAATTTACTAATAATATTTGAGAACAGAAACTGCCCATTATCCATCAACAAGTCTAGTGGGTAAAGTTTTCAGCCAATGTCGGTGATCTCAAAATGGGCAAATATCATCCGATTTATCAGTCTATCACTAGTAAGGACACAAGTGAACGTGTCATTTCACGGCGATCAAACTGTGCGACGACGGCCTGAAGGTTGGACAGAGTTAGCAGTGTCTGTGTGTGAGGAAGACCTCTCACTGTTTGCTCTTTAACAAACACAGTAACAGCTAGACCTCTTAAATGCTTTTTAATTTCACCATTGGCCTGAGGACGAGGACAAGGAGAGAGAGAGAGAGAGCGAGAGAGAGCGAGAGAGAGCGAGAGAGAGCGAGAGAGAGAGCGAGAGAGAGAGCGAGAGAGAGCGAGAGAGAGAGAGCGAGAGAGAGAGCGAGAGAGAGAGCGAGAGAGCGCATGTATGCATACTTTTTCTTCTTTCTTTAAACTTAAGGAATCCCTATATTTTCCATTTTTCACATGGGATTTACCATGTAATCAGCTCAATCAGAACATGCTTATTTAAGAAATGCAGTTAAAAACTATATAACAGCTAAAGTTTACTTTGATTTGCTTGAGAGCCTTGATATGTCTCTGGAGTCACATTCTCTGATCAGATATCATACTTTACATCCCACTAACACAACATATACCTTTCCTATTATAGAGCATAAGAGACCAATAGATCTTCAGGAGACATAGATCGCATATACATTACATGGTTCAAGTTACCCAGTTCAGATTTTTTCCTCCCATGTGGCATAGATTGGAAATGACCCATGAACATATAAGCAGGAAAAAAGCACATGGATCCAGATATTCTCAGATCAGTTTCAGGCCTCATTCATATTTACATTCTGCATGATATACGTGCATTTGCGAATATACATATGGGATATTCTCCTGTCAATGCGAATCGCACGTCATTGAAAAAGCAACGTGGCGATTGAAGTCAACTCCGGTGGACACCAACCGCGATCACATGACAACAAGGGCTCTCCTCTTTTTTTCCTCCGCCTAAAGAGACCGATGTTTTCCTGACCTTTAAAGATGGTGCAGAAAGCAAAAGCTTGTATTATCATTTCATCTGCGTGCATTTCAAATCGCACCATATTTACTTCCTTTTTGGCCTTTCGCCCCTATGAAAATTAACCATGGTTTTATTATAGTAAAAGTGTAGTAACCATGTTTTTATGGTGGACTGATTACCATTTGTATAACCAGAGTTTTACTACAAAAAACATGGTTAAACTATGGTTAGTGTTGCAAAACCATGATTAATGTGGGATGCCATTTATAGTAACCATGTTTTTTTGGTTTTATTAGTAGTACATCCATGGTTAATTTTCGTAAGGGTTTGTCAGTATGTCTACATTGGGTTGTTTTGCCAAGTGTACAGTGTAAATGCAGATATCAAATATGGGTCACTTTTAAAAGATGTGAGCTGGTCATCAAAAAATGTGGATAGTGTCAACAAATTGGAATTTGGCATCAAGACCTGCAGTGTAAATGTGGCCATAGAGACTTCTTTCAGTCATATTTTGGGACTTTAAACCATTGCGTGATAGACTGGCAAGGCGGCACACAAACGTTTACCCAGCACCATTTGAGAGACTAGCAGAGAGAGAGAGATTATAAATAGAAGTCAAACAGAGGGTGAGCTATGGGCCACAGAATGCCACAATTATGAGCTCTCATGCTGGAGCCTGGGATGTTGACAACGCAAGAGGAGCACAAAATATACAAAGGGGAGTTTCTTGTAGTTGAATACCAGCAAATAATGCATGGTACTGCCATTGGTTTTGGGGCATCTGAGTGCATTATCCATGTAAACACCATGGATAATTGTCCAGTACCATATTAAATCCATTACCATTTGATACAATCAGTGCCATGGTGGTGTAAATTGTAAAGCAGCAATCTTGCCAAGATTGTATCTCTCTCACCCACACATTTGTTAATCTTCCATGTGGCCAAATTTATTTCACATTTCCACTCATCATAATCTATAACAAAAACAATAGCCTGTATCTCTCCCTTTGTGCCCAATTTACTGCAGTGCTTGTATCTTTCGCTCCATAATTATGTCCCCACTCATGCGATTTATTTCCAATCATTTCTGTCTTGCTGAGATAAATTATTTTGGTAAAGGAGCTAATCTTGGTCATTATTTTTGCTGTGGGCCTGAGCAAAACCAGTCATGCTAGTGGGGAGGGGAAGCCTGCTTGGCATATGTTCTACAGCAGCTCGAGGGGCAGTTAGCATTCCAAACTCCACACATTCGACCCTTTTCACATTTGTGAACATTTCCAGGTTTGTCAGAAGCAGAAGTCTTCATAGTTGGGTAAACTTCTACAGTGGTAAATAAGAAACTACATTAAATATATTTTTCGTGTTCCGATTTGCTCAAACAGCAAAAGAAAAACTCCACAGTAATGGTTACACAACTTTCAAAAGAGGACAAAATAGAGAGATTGATAACGGCAGTCAGATGAGAGAAAGATGTCAACTGTACCTTATTAGAAACACCTTCACAGTAGCCTATTAACCTTTTTTTTCCTTTTTTTTTTTTTTGAAGTAAAGGCAATATAATACAAAAGTGTTATAAATGTACATACATTTAAAAAATATATATAAAAAAACTTTGCAGGATTTACGATGCTGATGACCGTTAAAACGCGTCATCACAGTCTGTGAAAGGCGCGAATCTGTGTAACGGATTTTCACGGTAAAACAGATATGTTGCCGTGTTACAGGTCTTTTCTGAGGTAATGTTTGCTCGACACTACATCAGGTAAATATTATAGACTGTGTGTGGTCTAAGAAACCTCAAACTCTGGCTAATTTTATGGGAATTGCTTGATAACACGTTTCAAAAGTCCTTTGACGGTTTGAAATAATTTTACACGCAGGATCTGGGACTACAATCGTACATGACTACAATAGCATTCGATGTGAATTTTATTCATAATACACATCCTAAAAGGAGGATAATGGCTTTAACTCGCTGACCCACGGGGCCCGAAGTCGTTTTTTATAGGCAAACCGTGAGATTATTCCCGTTAGGGTTGTGTTGGGAGTCCTCTTTCTAAACAAACGATTCCCTCACGCCTGATGAAACATTCCCAATTTCCATCTGAATGTCCGTCACGCTCCTAACCGTCACGTCGTGATAACAATGGGAAAGACAAGGACCATGAATAGTCGTCTGATATGTCGAGACCAATCGTTTTTCTAAGGTCTATTTCTTAAACCCCAGAAGAACCATCAGTAACCAAAATCCCACCAGTCCACGATCATTAAAAAGCCTGCGCGAGCTCAATGGTCATGTAGGGGCAGATGACGTCTGCCAACTTCTTAGAATGGTTTATACATGGTTTTCATGCTGCACTGGATCACATACATACATGCATACATACATACTGAATGAATGAAGACCAAGAAAATGGACAGTATGTGTAGACGCGTTACACACCCACGGACAGCAGAAACCTTCAGATGCACCGCAGCAACAGCTTCCATAACCAGTTCTGCTGTTAACGCCCTTTTAACACAACACATCGAGACTAATCATTTATAAATCAATTAGCCTATCGATTTTTACCAAAAGCAACATGTGGTTCTGTGAGATGAGGGTGCCTCTTAAAGCTGGATGGAGAAACAGGAGGGGTAGTTTAAAAATAGCCCCTTTCACAACATAGGGTTCCGAGAGCGTTTTCAAATCGCGTTTTTAATTGTGTGCGAATTTCTCAAAAACGCCTTTGTAATGTCCGTTTCTTATCGGTCTCAGTAACTTTGACCTAACCCTACCAGCACAACCCGTCACCATGCCGCTTGCTGTTGTTCTTTGAGATCTAAATGCTTTGACACAAAGCAGTTAACCACCACGACCCGAGTTTGTTCAACTCCACAACGTGTTTGGGAAAGTATGCAAACCGGATCAAGTAGTCGAAACAAAACCGATACATTTGATACTGTAACATTTCCATTCAGCCGGAGCGTTCGAGGAAATGTAATCGGTAATAAATTCCCAAGCCTTACATTCCAGGATAAGCTTGTAAAAATGTACTTCAAACAGCCAGCAAACGACATCCAAATGTTTACAAAGCCTCTAAATGTGATCAATACTCAAAATCGAGAACAAGTCGACCGCTTGGTGCTTAAAGTTTTATACGTGGTCTTTGGATAGTGTAAAAGCCGAATGCTGGTTTCCACACTTAAACACCACAGCAATGCTTAAATTACACACTACACGAGTCTAGTCTCAACACAGCTTTCCAAAACTACTCGCATTTCTGACCATTTTACCGTTGACAGTTTTGATAATCCTTTTGTGGTACTTACACGTTCGAGTGATCCTTGGATGGCATGTCCTAGTCATAGTTAAATTCCCAAACTCGCTGAAATATCCCGTTCCGTGGCGCGACAGGAATGCGTTCAGAGCGCGAGCAGCTTCGATCTGACTGAGCAGCGCGAGCACGGACTGCACTGGAAACGATCAATCACGCGCGGAGTGCGCGCCCGGTTACTCTATAGCGCCACCGCGCGGCGTGTAAAGACACGACACTCTACGCTTTCCTGTGAAGTTGAAGTTTAGTGGTCAAATCAGTTTGATCCCAACATTAAACACAACACTGTATAGTGCATTATAATATGAAATACAGAAAAATGCAATCATATTTTATAAACAATGCATATGATATAAACAATGCAAAAGCACAATACAGCAAAACAAAATTATTGGAAAAAGTTAGAACCTCAGAAGTTTTTGTTTCAGGACAGCAATCATATTGATGCTTCTGTATTATCAGGCATAAAACCATTGTAAACTCGCTTATGCTGAAAGCATTAACATATATAACATTAATGTTATGGAGTTAAGTGTGTGTTTGTGAGAGCATGATTACTTGAATAGAGAACAAAAGCTCTCTCAGGCCACAGAGTCGATTGATCCGCTGGTGGTGACATCTCTTCACTCCACAGACTCACAAACATTGTGTGAATGCAAGCAAGCATGCAATTATAAGCATTTGTTCATACAAAACAAATACAGAATCATACAAATGCTACAAAAAGGCTGGAGCTGCAACAAAGCCAGATCTTGATCGATATCACCTTTCATATGATTTATGTCTTCCCGACAGTCTTTTATTCTTTCATGTTTTTTTTTTTTTTAAACCCTCGCCAAACCACATCAAAGCCTCTGTGTTCATATCGGCCAGAAAAAAAGGAAATCACTTTAATGACATGTCTAAGTATATAGGTCATATCTGGCCAGCATCTGGTTCTCAGTCCGTGCTGCTCATAATCACTTAATAAAACAACAATAATATGCATGAGTTCATTTAATCAGGTCACTTGATAAATGACAGCACAACAACAGGGTTTTTATATGTTGTAATATAATGTACCTCAGCACATGCACTAACCAACTGGTCATCCCTCAATAAAGTGTTCAGTCTCTGTTCTGAATCCTGTTAGAGGCGAAACCACATGGCAAGGATTGGCAACCCTGCTGGGATGAGATTAGACAAGCTATTAAAACACACACACACACACACACCAGACCATGTTAGTACAGCCATCCACCACATTCCACAATTTAAAGACTTCAGCCATAAGGAGATTAACAACTCTGTTTTCTGCACAGGTGTCATATGGACATCCAGAGGCACAGGAGTCATTTATTTACCATGGACGAGCTCAGGGATGAATCTCATACAGAAGAAGATCTTCAGTTCTTAGTGTGTTACAGTGAGTGGTTATTGCAGACAAGTAAGGTTAGATCTGGAGCGACTTACAAAGCACAATTTAAAAAGTACCAAAGTGGAATCCAGCAACACTTGTGGAAAGGGGGAACTTTAATAAATTCTAAAAAATTGTCAACGCGTTTCGGATTAAGAGTCTTCTTTAGGATATACAACAGACACAATGCACGCTATGAACGTTGTGTGACGTCTTGAGTGGAGCTTGTCAGCCGGAACTGGGAACACTTCCCATAACACCCAATGTACTCGTTACATCATAAGACGAATGGCATCTACACTATTAGTCTCTGTTTATCCTGAGGTTTACCGTAGTCTGCCGGATCTGGGCTGGATGTGCCTAAACACGACCACAACGCAGCCCTGAAGTGTCAGCAGAGACCGTGTCGACTAGACTATCCTCTTCCCTTTCCATCTGTACAGATAAAAACTATCACATGGATTCGCGGAAACGACTAAAGACACTCTATTATGCAGGCCAGACTGGGAATTTGGCAATATCACTTCGTAAAGACAGACTACGCTCATACGCATTCAAACGCACATGACACTAAACACGTAATACACATGTGCATGCAGTCACCGTTTCACAGATTCACGTTTTTGAAGTTTACACGGAGATGATAGCGGTATCGTTTTCAAAACTTGTTTTCAAAAACTTGCACTCTGAAACCTATATATACTTAAATTACACTTAAGTGTACTTGACTTATACTGAGAGAAAAGTCCAAGTATATTTCAAAGTTTGCGTTCTCAGGCCACCAAACCAGGCCGCTGTCGTGTAAATGAACGTCCAGAACGCATTAAAAGTTTTCTGTTTTCTGTTGAAAAATGATTAATAACTAATGATTTTTTTTACAATGGAAATTAATCGATCAAAAAATTATTTAAACTGGACAATGACTTTCTTCTAGAGCTGCTGAACAGCCAAACAAACTCTGATCCATTAATTTCCTATTATCACTGTAAAGCTGCTTTGAAGAAATCCTTAAAATGTTCATGCATTGTGTCTGTTTATTACCTGAAGATTTGGTAATTTATAGAATTTATTTAAGTTCTCCTTCGTCCTTCTTTGCAGACAACAATAGCATCATGTTTTCTCACAGCGTTCACTCGCGCA
Source organism: Abramis brama (assembly GCF_963993115.1). Taxonomy (NCBI): domain Eukaryota; kingdom Metazoa; phylum Chordata; class Actinopteri; order Cypriniformes; family Leuciscidae; genus Abramis; species Abramis brama. Next base: position 39,813,721 of record NC_139973.1, on the reverse strand, counting down.
ACAATATAGGCCTATAAGGCATTATTAATATCTGTTCTGTCTGTTATACATCCGCTGACATAGTGCTGCAATTTTGGTTTATTAAAATGATTAGGCTTATATTAAGCTTGACTGCAATCAGAAACCTCTTATATTTAAAGTAAAGAAAACATTCCCACTCGACCAACCAACCAGTCATACTGGATTTTTAACTGCAAAATCGACAAAATCCAGGGAACAGACAATGGCAGACGTTGGAAAGATGTTATCACGTTAAATAAGACACTTTGTTTACTACTTGACCAGAATGATTGTTTCCTAAAATTGCTTTGAGAATTTTAATGCCAATTCTTAATGTTTACGTTTCAGCTTTTTCTCTATTTTCTTTTTTTTTTAAATCAAAACAGTACAAGGTAATTTTAATTTATTTGTGCAAAACCTAATTCATATGTGCTATTTAATCTTTGCTATTTCAGTCTCCAGCATTTCTGACAGCACAGTGATGCTCATCTCACCTGTTTCTTGTGATTTCACCTGTTAAATACTTTGCATGTTTCTCTAATGCACCGTGAAGTCATGTATGGAAACACTGCGATGTGAAGCCTTCTTCTCTGGTTTGAGGGTCGTTGCGTTCTTTGGTTTCAGATTACATTCGGCCTCTTGTCTCTCTGGAATTTCAATTGACTATTTTGGCTCTGACCTCGTACCGTTCATGTTTACGGTCTTTGCATTATGACTGGAGCTGAGCTTGTTAAAGAGTCCAAGGCACTTGTTTAACCTTGTAATTGTCCATATACCTTATAAAAGACCTTATAAAAAAGTTTGCCACCTCCACACACACACACAGTTCCTGCGGAATCACGGTTATGTTGGCTGAGACATTTAAACCTCAGTCACTGATGGCTTCCTTTGAGACTCCATACAATCACATCTAATTTCATCAGCTCAGCTAAGAGACAACACACACTCGAGTCGAGTTACAGAGCTTTTGATCACAGCTTCAGATGCCCAGAATATGTTCATCATGAGTCTATCCTGGAGTCTCAAACAGTGTAAGGGTTTCACTGTAAAAAATTCTGTTAAATTAACGGTATAAAAACGGAAGCTGTGGTTGCCAGAAATTTACCGTAAAAAATACGGTAGCAACATTTTAGGTTTTACAGACTTAACTTACATTTACAGTAATAAACCGTATTTACTTATTATATGTACCGTAAGATCACAGTTATTTACCGTATATAGTACGGAAACTTTGTTAACCAATTAACGTTTTTTTTTTAGGTTAAAATCACAATAATTTTTTACAATGGTATACTTGAGTAACATATTTGAACCATATAGTTTGGTTATTATTTTGAAGAATGTTTTTTGCTCAACCTATGTTTATGTTCCTTTAAACAGCTGCTTTTCTGAGAATGACTTCTGTTGTGTCTCGTGACAGTTTGACGGGTTTTCCCAATGAGCGTTTGGTTTTTCTCACCACTAACCCGTGCAAGGCCTCGGACTGCTTGTTCATTAGATGTCTTTACTTACATAAACCCACAGTGAAACATTTACTATGAATTTATCTTAATTTAATAAATCTGTCCTTATTATCGAATGACAGCTGAACAGAAGACTGCTGATGCTTTGAAACTGATGAATATTTCTGAGCTTTTCTCCTCGGATGTCTTCTCATTTTCACTGATTAAAAGATCTCGGATATTAAACCCAATTAAAGCTAAAGACATGTCCAATGGTTCTGTGTGTGTGCGTGTGTGTGTTTGTGTGTGTGTGTGCAGGGCCGTAGCTAAGGATTCGGGGCCCCCTGAAAAAATATTGATGTGGGCCCCCTCCACCCTCCACCGATAACATATACTGTAAATAGATGAGTATGGAGGTCCACATATAACAGAAGATGGTGATGTTGTTGTAAAACCTTTATTTTAAAAGTTAAATGTATATAAAAATTACAACTAATAAAAATAAATTGTTAAATAATAATAAAACCAATTTTTAAAAAGTAGCAGCAAAATAATGTTTTTTCCCCCATCAGTCTGTTATACTTCATAAATCAAAAAGTAAACATTTATAAATTGACAAGAATGCAGTCAAATTAAAAAAATAAAGTCATTTATTGTATTATTTTTTAATAAAGATAATATTATTAAATAAAGCTAAAATTTATTCATTCAAGTGCAGTGTGTTGTATTCGTGTTTTCTTGATTTAATAAATACATCATCAGCCGGCAGGTCCGGTGCATAATGCAATGCGTCGTGACTCGTGTCAATTTTTTAACTATTACAATAGTGTAAAAAGATAGGAATTTTGACCACGTAATCATTCGGTCGATTGTGGTGCGCACCGATAGGCTAATGGAGAGTGACAGTACCGGCAGGCTGTAGACGGTAGTTTTCTTATTCCCAGCGAAATAACAATACAACCTGTCTTTGAAGAACGTCTTGATCGACTGTGATACAACAACTCTCCTGGCCTCCCTCTCCTTCTTTTCATAGAGTTTCTGGTACCCTGATTTATGTTTTCTTTTCCCCGACATTTTGTCAGTCAATCTCCTGCTCTTCCACCAAGTTCATCGTTAACTTCAGGACCTGCCGCCTCAACTCTGATTGGTTCTGTTCACGAGCTGGGGTGGGACTTACTATTTTATTGGGTCCATCTGATGTTTGTCACTGATTGAATAATTAATAAATACTTTAGATCGGACTAAACCATTTATAGGGAAGTAAGAGATATTTGGAAAAAATATTTAACCAAATTGCATGTTTTTGTGGTTTTCATTTAAATCTCAGGCATACAACTAATATAAATATTAGAATTTTTCATACAACAGGGGCCTATATAGTATAACTGCTGGATTTTGTGGGGCCCCCTGGGCAGTGGGGGCCCCTATAATTGTCACCACCTTTCACCCCACTAGCGACGGCCCTGTGTGTGTGTGTGGAGACATATTCAATGGTTCTTCTGATATTTAAACCACAACTGATGATTCACTGAGATGTTTTTGTGAAGTCTGATGCTTATTACAGATGCACTGATATGAACATTTTGGCCAATATCGATAATTATTTATATTTGAAAGCTAATAACCGATATATTGGCAGATAAATCTAAATCCAACTTTTTTATATGATTTTTGAGAGCCTGATTACAAAAACAAAATCTCACCATCCCAAGCACACAATTATAATGTTCTCATTATAATTTTAAGTAGCCGATATGACAGATTTGTGCTGCACATGTTGCACTTAACCGTATTTCCCTTTTAAAGGTCCCATTGCATGAAAATTTCACTTTGAGGTTTTTTAACCTTAATATGAGTTCCCCTAGCCTGCCTATGGTCCCCCAGTGGCTAGACGTTTTGATGGGTGTAAACCAAGCCCTGGGTATTTTTGTGAAAATGAAAGCTCAGACGGGCAAATCTAGAATCTTCCCCTTATGTCGTCATAAGGGGAAAGGTCACCCCCCCTTTCTCTGCTTTGCCTTGGCCCGCCCATGAGAAAATGAGCAGCAGGAGCGCGATATTGTTTTTTCCTCGAGAGACATCATGGCTTGCAAACGAGCAAAGCATGGCAGTTGCTCAGTGTTTGGATGTACAAATGAACACAAAGGTATTTTTTTAGTACCTTCAGTCGAGCCTCTGAAGAACCAGTGGGTAATGTGAATTTCTGATGTGTAATTGTTCAAGTTCAGACAGATAATCTTTCTTTCAAAGTCGTTCAATACTGTTTATGCAACAGTAAATCAAGCCAGTGACTAAACGATCAACTTGTTGTTTCTCTTAGTAGGATGAAAATAATCTTACTTAAACTGTGATTAATATACAGAAAGCGATCAAAGAACAATCCCTTTCCAATCGCCCAAGCTGTCAATCACACAGCGCGAGTTTATCTGGACACTTGCCAAAACTCGTTATGAAATCAATGATGCTGTTACGCTGCACAACGAAGCTCTTACTGTACTTACCTCATGTTTGCATTGGTGAAATCATTAGTGAGAGTGCAGAAACTGCGTTGCAATGATAAGATCTTCATTCACGCGATCAACAGGCTGTCATCTGCTCAGTGCTCATCACTGCAACCTTTTATGTGATGGGAATAGATCTAAATACGTAAAATAACTTCTCACGATTCATTAATCCCGATAGCTGTAATAGTAAAAACGTATAATAGCTGTAATAAAAAAGTTTTTGAGAGAGTTCCACATGTAATGCTAAATAATTAATATGTCAGCCAATCACAGCAGGGGGCGTTTACACTGAAGTCTCACAGCAGCCAATCACAGCAGTGGGCGTATACACTGAAGTCTCACACAGACACGCCCCTTCAAACAGAGCATTCAAATCAGAGGCTAAAATCAGGATAGGAAATATGCCTTTTATTTCTAAATTATAACAACTTTTGATCTAAAAAACATACTAACATTATAAGGGCACCCCAGGAAACATTCTAAAATAATAAAATAATCCATGCAATGGGACCTTTAAGAAGTGATTTCAATCATATTTCAAGCAGTTCAAAACGATCATGGTAAATCTGGAGTGTCTCAGTTGAAGGAAATAATCCAATATTTATCAGCTTTAATATATCTGCCAAATTTTCTTATAGGCCCAATAACAATAACATTAAAAATTAACATATATCGGCTGATACTGATATGATGGCCTATATATCGTGCATCCCTAGTGCTTATTCTACTAAAATTTGATGTGGAATCAATCCTGTTTAGACCATTAACAATTGATGGGAATGAAAAGCTCATACTGAAAGCTGAAAGAAAAACATGTTGTTTTTACACCTTCATTTGTTAAAGCAGATCTGAAAGCAGGAACGCTGATCACAGCAATGAAAATAACCGCTCCTTAACCTCTCATAAGGCTCATAAAAAGCCTATGTGCATAATCGAAGCAAAGTGGAAGTTTGTGGCTTTGGTGAAGACCAAAAGTTTAAAACGTGATCTATGAATTACTCAATGTGCAAATGTGAAAGCTGTGCATATACAGAGACTGAGCTCAGAGATCACACTGAGGTTGTACTCCTTCAGATGAAGATATAACAGAGCTAGCATGACCTCTCTCTCTTCTGTGAGGATGAGTCTAACACGACCCTTATTTTACTGAAATACCATATAACATTTTGCTCTCATATCAGCAGTATTTTTGGTAAAACCCATGAGGCCAGAAAAGTTTTTAGTTTAGGATATAATCTGATGGTGATTCTCTGAAACATCTGAACTTTAGGGCCAGACTGTGACTCTTGACTGATGTGTGTTTCGGATCAGATCTCTGAGGAGCCGCACTCAGGGAATGTGAATATTGAACATAAGCCAAAGATATCCAGATGCATTTGCTCTGGGATCTGTCAGAGATGCTGAATATTGATAAGAAACTTCAGCTCACATGTTGCTAAGTGCGCAAAGTATTTGTGTGTGTGCGTGTGTGTGTGTGTGTGTGTATGAGTGAGAGAGTAAGTGTGGGTGTGTGTGTGTGTGTGTGTGTGTGTGTGTGTGTGTGTGTGTGTGTGTGTGTGTGTGATGTTTCTCTGTGCTCCTCTCTAAATTGTATTTCTGTCACTGTTATATGACAGAGATGAATGGATCTGATGGTTTGTTTGTGGAGGAGTGTGTGTGTGTGTGTGTGTGTGTGTGTGTGTGTGTGTGTGTGTGTGTGGCAAGGTTAATTTCGTAAACGAAAACTGAAACTAAGACTTAAACTATTGGTTAAAAAACATTTAATGAAAAAACTAACCGAAATGAAATAAGAATTATATAATAATAATAATAATAATAATAATAATAAGTATTTCCATCATTTCTAGACCTTATGCAAACACTGTACTTTAATAGACAGGATACACTGAGCAGAAAACAGAAACCCAAATATGAGCATAACAATGAGTATATGATATTAAAAGATGCAATAGACTAAAATCATAAATGGATCAATACAAGAATAATGTGTGAAAGGATTAATCATAGAAATAACCATAAAAGAATAATCATAATAATCATACGCATATTTTGTTCTTTTTCTTATACACCAAGATTAACAAGATTTCATTATTAATATGAATGAGTATGAATGAATAATTTGAACTTTTAAGTTGCATTTGTTTGGTTCTTTGTTCAATCTCAAACCATTCTTTTATTTTTATTAGGTTTGCACAAGAGTTAACTGTAAACTGCAAACATTAAACTTTGCTGAAATTAAATGTCTTTTACTGGAAGTGTTCGGTTAACTCTGCTAAACTATAATTACTAAAACTGGAACTAAATATATAAAAAACTAAATAGAAATGTGTTCACAAGATAAAATCTAAACTAAAACTAACAAAACCATTAATGAAACTAAACTGAAATTTATAGGAATTTGAAAATGATATTAAAATATAAACTCATTTAAAAATGCTAAACCATAATAACTTTGGTGTGTGTGTGTGGTTGTGTGCGCGTGTGTGTGTGTGTGTGTGTGTGTGTGGTTGTGTGTGGTTGTGTGCGCGTGTGTGTGTGTGTGTGTGTGTGTGTGTGTGTAGAGAAGATTGAAGTGATCTTGTGTGATATGGCACACTGTGCGGAAGTTTTAATGAGGAACCAAAGCATGTCATTCAGAACTGAAAGTACAACAAATGTTTGAAATGCATTTGTGCTTAAATAACATCTATTATTATATTTGATAAGTAGGCTTAATTTTAGTGATCATACATGGTAGACAAACACTTCATTCTCAGAATGATCTACTGTTGTTTTGCATCAGGAGCCAACTGAAATGTATTTACTGTTTTTGAGGAAGAGGACATGATGTGACCTGCCCATGTTGGCATTGTTTTTATGTGTCATTTATGGCTCAGTAAATCTGAAAATGAAAACACAATAACAGACGGATGTGGAAAATAGTCTGCATTGAATAACAGCTCAAGATGTACAGAAACAATCTTTACCACATCAGTGATTAGAAGCCGACTAGTGTCCTCAGACTGATGATGTTCCCTCAGCTGTTCTCAAGCCTCAGCAGTGTGTTCATTCTCGTGCTGCTAAACATCTGCGGATTTGTGTGCTGACGTGACATCGAGTTCACACAAACAAACAAACAAACAAACAAACAAACAAACAACTACAGCACAGCAGATTTTACAGAGCTGTAACCGAGGCAAACTTTGAAAGAAATCTATGGTAAGAAGAGATCTGGTTTTGTTGCATATTTTACATACTGTTTAATCCATGTATTGAGTTTAGGTGAAGGTGTGTGCAAATGTTTGAATGCTACTGTACATTTAGACTCTTTAGTGTTCTTGAGAAGCAACAAATAATAAGTCCAGGGTCCAGGGCTGGACTGGGACAGAAAATCGGCCCTGGCATTTTGGCCCAGACTGGCCCACTACATATGATCATAAACACCACCCATCTTTGCACGCCCCTGAATATGTTTTTGTTCAACTCCTATTCATTAAAACCACTAATGCCATGTAATGAGCGAGTATAAACGAGTGAGAGTTAACAGATGAAATCAGTACAAAATTGTATTTTATTAATACAATTGAACTATACTCCACAGTGATGCATCCCAAAAAAAACAAGATATAAGCTGCATTGGCATAGCAATACCAGTGTTTCTCACAGGAATTTTGGTAAAACTGTGGTGGGTGGACCTCAGTCTTTCTAGGGGGGTTTGTGGGCATGCTCCCCCTTAGAAAATTTTGTGCATTTTAATGTTAAATTCATCAATCTGGTGCAGTTTGAGGGTTCAAAATTAAAAGCTCCAACCCATATTCAGTGTGCAAATATAACAAAGAAAAAATCAAACCGCTTTTAGTAACAGTGTCTGTCTATATTACACTACTACATTATAATATTAATCTCATGACAGTAGCCTAATAGCCATATTGTAAAACAAATGCACTGAAAAATAAAGAAAACTTTCATACTTAGTTTTGTACTAATTTCTATACTTGAAAGAGATCAGCACATGATCTTTTATTTTGACGGAAACTGCATCAAGCTTTTATTTTGGCGGAAAACATGGATAAAAACGCGTCTCATTAAACTTCTAGTAAATTTCTGTAATCGTCAACTATGCAGATGTGGAAATAATGCGTAACTGGGTAATGGGTTCCTACACTCATAGCCAAAGTGTTTTGAAAGTAGTTCTGCGTACCGCGCGCGGACTCTACACTTTCTCATCTCTCTCCTGATCCTCCTCACTATCCTCCTCATCAGCCACTGGAGCTGATGAAGGTCCTGCTGCTGCAGAAAACATATATATTTTGACACATTTTACAGCGTCTGCTATTTCTCTGCACATTCCTTGCGTTTCTTCTCCATCTCTCAGACTTTTTTTTTTGACAGATACACGCTTGACACTGCACGCTCACTCAAAGCCCAAAGGGGGAGGTTTTTAAAGCTGTGATTGGGCCAGCCCAGTGTCAATCAAGAAAACAACCAATGGGCCGCTGATCTACGCGTTTCATGGGCCGGTCTGTCAGTGAAAAAAAAACTAACGCTTACTTTTTTTTTTGACCAATGCATTACACCGGCACTAACAGCGCCGTCAATTAAACAAAACAAAACGAATGGGCCGCCGATGTACGAGTTTTATGGGCCGTTTAAAAAAAAAAAAAAGTATGAGATGTATCGGCCCAAAAAGCACGTCGGCCCACCGGGCATTTGCCCGGTATGCCAGATTACCAGTCCAGCCCTGCCAGGGTCACAAACACACACGTTCGTAAGGACATTCATTGATATAATGCAAATGATATAAAGCGCCTTTCCTTAACCTTAAACTAATTCTAATCTTATCCCTAAAACTAAGTCTTAACCTTCAAACAGTCCTTTAAGCTCTACAGTCAGGTACACACACACACACACACTCACACACACACACACACACACACACACACACAGACACACACACACTCACACACTCAAACACTCACACACACACACACACACACACACACACACACACTCTCTCTCTCTCTCTCTCTCTCTCTCTCTCTGTCACACACACACACACACACTCTCATACACTATCACTCACACACACACACACACACTCTCTGTCTCTCTCTCACACACACACACACACACAGACACAGACACACACTCTCTGTCTCTCTCTCACACACACACACACACACACACAGACACAGACACACACTCACACACACACACACACACACACACACACACACACACACACACACACACACACACACACACACACACACACGTATACACTTAACACCAATCAGTCACTGTCCATGTGCTTTTAATGAGGATCTATTATGCTTTTTTCCATGTTCATCTTTCTTTAGTGTGTAATCCAGTTTAGTGTGTAATCCAGCTCCAGTTCTTCTCTATATCAGTTTCAGTGTTTCTGAACTCCTGAAACACCTCCATTGTAGTCTTGAGTTTCTTCCGGGAACCTACACGTCACAATATTCCTCATGATCATGCGGGGCCTGGTTGAGTTAGTTAGTAGTGTGTTAAACTGGCGGTTATGGTAAGAGCGGGACATTTCCCAAACACACTCGAAGCGCTCGACCAATCACAACACACTGATCCAGCCGACCAATCAGAGCACTGTGTGCTTTTCAGGAGGAGGGGCTAAACAGAGCGTTAATGACAGACTGGGAAGAGAGGAGATGAAACAAAGTTGCGAATTTAACTTGTGCACAATATTGGAATATCACAGAAAACACGAATAAAGCCGTTTCCATCCACTGAGCCAAAGTGAACAAAATCGTAACTTCCTGAGAAACTGGCGCTAAATATCACTAAGAAAGATTTGGTGCAGTAAGAGAAGCCACTATTTATAATAATTGGGTTTATAATAAATTGCTTGCACCTCGTGCAGACGAAGCACAATAAAGTTTTGCTTTCGGAGGCGGATGCGTGTTTGGGAACGCAGTCGTCGGTGTACGACAGTTCTGGAGGGAATTATACCGAACAACTTTGATGACAGACTTTTGCTCAGGCGTTTCAGATTCTGTGCCACGAGATCGTCCCGCTGGTTAGTCCAGTTATGGCTTCCTGTCTCAGTCACGTGACTTTTTTGATGCGCATCGAGGAATTTATTCAGTAAATGCGTTTCCATCGTAGTTTATGTGCATGTTTTCTTTTTATTTCAAATAAGTTTATCTGACTCAATTGAGCACATAGAATTTATGCACATTTTGGTGTTTCCATCCAGTGATTTTTTATGTGACATCCCAAAATGTGCAGTGTTTCCCCTACCATTATATAAGGGGGGCGCCCCGCCCTCCTAACGGCTCCCCCCGCCCCCCTTGAAGGTCAAGTAAATTTGATTTGATTTTCTTTATAGCGCCAGATTAATTTTTTTTATTTTATTACAAAAACTAAATAGCCCTTAAGTAATATGTTATTTATCTTATTTCCACGATGGCATGTCTTTTCTGTCTGTGTTTGCGCGTTTACGATTATCCAAATGAGTGCGCAAGCGCGCACACTCACACACAAACAAACACTTGCGTCAAATACAGAGCACTAGCGGACAGAGAGCGCGCGGCGGGAAATATGTCGCTGAACTGAAGATGGCAACACTCACTCTACTGCGAGTAGCAGCCGGAGTAGCTCTCCTAACGCCCGTTTCACAAATATTTCGTTTGCAGTGTGTATGCGGTGAGTATTGTTTTCCGTACCCATGTTTACAGAGCTTTCACACTGCACGTGGATGCAGTCCGTGTCGATGATCGATCCGTTCCAGTTGCGGTGCGTATACAGCAGTGCAGCGATCGTTTCCGCACCGAGTCTATTTTTGCCGTTTATATACTGTCTATGATTTTTGCTGTTCTGCAAACGCTGAATTAAAGTGACAGCGCATGTTTCGTGGTCAAAATGAACACAGATTGACCTGAAAATGTAGTCATTTCACCATAAGTGCGATTAATTAAATAAAATGTATGTATTTATACCATAAATGTATTTAATTAAATGCTACTTTTTTCATTTTAAGACCGGGGTAAAGCAAGGAAAACTACAATTTACCTCAACAAGGCGACATAATGACATTCGTGGAGGTGGAAAAACAAGTTCTTTGTGACATGCAAGATTTATTGTATTAAAATTGAAATGCAAAAGATTTTAATATAAATACATGGTTAAATATTTTACCACTTGCTTGAGCAACTTAATATATAATTATATAGAAGTAATGCATTGAATAATACATTGTTTAAAGTGTGTTTAAACGTGAACGCGCGTTCACAGCAGTGCTGCGCCTGACAGGATTATTCTCTCCAATGCATCATAGAAATAAAAACTTCTCCCATTTAAAATTTGTTTGTCATATAAATGTATTAACTAACATTAACGAACAATGAATGAGCAATATATTTGTTAGTATTTATAAATCTTTTTTTAGTTGTTAGTTAAAAAATAAAACTATTTAAGCTCTGGTCCATTAATATTAACAAATACTTCTATAAATTTAACAAACGTTATTTGCAAAAGTCAATTTTAAAAAGATTTAAATATGTTTATTTTATTTTTTTAAAGAGATATCTTATGTCAACATTTTTTTTAAAAAATTTGTGTTTTATGTTAACTTTTACAAAGCATTACCCTCCCAGACAACCAATTAATGTGATTGATAGATAGATAGATAGATAGTGTCTGTGTCAATTTTCCTCAACCAACCAACCAACCCCCCCCCCCCCCCCCCAAACCTGTAAACCTAGGGGAAACACTGATGTGTATAAATAATTGGTGGAAGGAAACATAACTAATGTAAAATATGGGGAAAATAAGGTGTTTTTGAACATTCAAGCATGAAAACTGACTCAAAAACCAAATCCGTGTCTCTTGAGGCTCTTAGCCCGGCATGATGAGCCTTACCTGGGGTTCAGATCTGTTTACACCTGGAGGTGTGGAG